>NW_027466070.1:1967500-2285000 GCF_046127955.1 Nelusetta ayraudi | reverse complement strand
CATTAATACAAGAACTGCCAAATTGTGTGAAGGTGGACTGGGTCAGATTTGCAGCATGGCTGGATTTGTGATATGAGGAACCTGGAGGTGGAACAGATTTATGTTCCCTGTCTGGCTTCACCTTCCTGCCCAGTATTTCAACACGAACCTGCCAAAAAAAATGTGAAATTTCCCAGACACATATTTTATCTTCTATTACCCACCAGCAAAATTAAGAATCCTGAGTCACGTTACCGCAGTCGCCACAGGCAGGCGAGAAGGAGGACGAGGAGCTCATTAACCAGTCGCTTTGTCCCCATTCGGACTGAAAGATCGACAGGAAGTCGATTGACGATCGATGATGGGAAGGATGAGGGAAGGGAAGGGAAGGGAAGGGAAGGGAAGGGAAGGGGAGGGAAGGGGAGCCAGCAGCCCAGGGAGCGCTCAACCTACAGCCTGAACTCTGACCGTTGACCTCTGAATAATAATACCAGCTCTCCGTCATCCTGCCAGCCAAAATCAAAATCTCAAGCCCGGATCGATGGAGGGATGAAGGGATTTATGTTACAAAATATTTTTTTTTAGGAACAAGCCTTCGTGTCACCGACTCTCAATCATACAGACCAGACTCCAGACACCTGACAACAATAGCTGCAGTTTCTACAGGCCTCTCAGAAATAGCCACATTACTGTCAATATGTTGCGTAGATCCATTTTTCATATTACGTGCGTTCAATCATATGCAGAGAGAAGCCCTTTGTGACATCACAACAGTCCAACAGAGCATCAGTTTTAGCAGGAAGCTAAAAACCCATCAGGCGGGCTTGCGAGAAACGGGTTCAATATGATTTATTGTGGAGGGTTGTTGGATAAATAACCGTGCAAGGCCGCTCTGCTGGAGTCTAAGATGGGGAGAAAAAGCACTGAAAATGTTGTTCCTGAATGCCGGTGGCGTAAAATGTAACAAGGACGGCGGATGAACACATAAAGAACCTGCGGCAACATTAAAAGGGGCCTGAAGCCTGCAGACGTCCGCCTCTACCGGGGGAGTATAAAGTAATCAACACGTTCTCAAGGCAGCGCGGCTCTGAAAACACATCACACACACACACACACACACACACACACACACACATGCAAACACACCTACACCTACACCATGCTTTAATAGCCCATAAATGGCTTTCAGAGTTTTAAACTTATCAGCGATGCTCAAACGTGCTTCTTCTGACAGCAGTCAGTGTTATAAACTAGACCGCGTGCACATCATCACACACACACTTACACACACAAATACACACACGGTGCCAGCAGTGCACTGCCCCCGAGGCTGTAAGTGAAGCAGAATGAAGGCAAAGAAAGACGGAGACACAGCAGAGGAAGCTTTTAACCATTCTCACCTCTGCTAAGTGCAGCAAAGCATTCAGGACACACAACCGGCGCGGCTCGACAAGGGGAATTAAAAAGTGGGGCACATCTCTGTGTGTGCGTCTGCTCCCCCCCCCCCCACCATCATTAAAGCCCGAGTTGCTTTGCATACAGTAGCTGTGCCGCCGGCCTGAGGTTCGACTCGGCCTTGTTTCAACGATGCTTATTTGATTAAAAATAACAGTTAGCAGATATAACAAACGACGTTTGCTTGTTTTAGAAAAAAAAAAAAAGAGACATGAATACACTGAACGTAATGCCGAGTGGGCGTGTTTCAGTCAGGACTGTGTTTTTCCCCAGGTCCCTTTGTTCCACCTCCACCCTCTGGCTCCACCCTCTCCACGCTCCACCCTCTCCACCCTCCACCAAGGCCTTCCCTGCTCTTTAGGCGGCAATTTACAGCCACCGGCAAAATGAGTTCCTGCGCGCGCGGAGGGCCGCCACACGCTGCACTCCATCACAGCCCTGCCCGTGATGTGTTGCCGGGAACTCTCTCCCTCACGATATTGCCCATAAAGCTGCTCACAGGTCCCATATTGATGCGGCGGCGGCGGCTGCTGCAGCGGCGGCGGCGGCGGTGGAGCCGCTCCGGCCCTGTTGAAGGACATCACATGTCTGCACCTTTAATTTAACACTCACTGACACCACGGCTGAGAAACGCTCGTTGTGTGAATCATCGTGGAAGGAGTATTTCGAGCAGCGCGCCGCGGCATTACTTACATGTTGTATTGGGGGGAAAAAAACTAATAAGGAAAAAAAAAGAATATTATCTAAAATATTTTTGCCCGAACTTTTACAGGGTTTTTATTCTGTTTCTTCAAGAAAAAAAAAAAAAAAGAAAAGAAAATCATAAAAAGTTATTGGAGAATTCATAAAAAGGAGGTTTCCAAGGCTCTCTTATTAAAGAATCCCCTGCTGAGTTTATATATCAATTCAAAAGTTCAATGTCAAACACATTTCAGAGCTGTATATTTCACTCCGGTGCTCATAATGGATGACACTGAAAGAAAAAAAAACAAAACTCTTCAGATCACCTGAAAGTAGCAGATTTAGCCCTGTGTTTGCAGCCTCCGAGGGGAGAAAAAAAAAAAAAATCCCAGTGAGTTTGAGCTTGTTGTTGGTGACAAGCCCGAGCCGTAGAAAAATGTCTGTGATGTCGGCGGCGGCGGACGATGAGGTTCAATCTGGTCACAAATTCTACTGGGGTCATGTGACTGACGGCGGGAAGGACAGTACTGGTGGAGGTGGGAGCTGCCGACTGGAACAGGGTGCAGTGTGTGTGTGTGTGTGTGTGTGTGTGTGTGTGTGTGCGCCAGCTGGAGTGTGACTGGCTGACTTTGATAAGGTCAGCCGCAGAGGCCCCAGTTGTCATCCAGCGGTGCCCCCCTCCCTCCCCCCACCCATCCCCTGCCGTCACCAGCACTGGGTCGCTGCAAAAAGCAATGACACACACACACACACACACACACGCGCACACGCACACACACACACACACACACACACACACACACACACACACACACACACACACACAGCGAGGAAAGACCAAATCCTTGTAAGCTGACACATGCTCAATGGTAAATGTGTTTGCTGGCAGAGGGAGAAGCCAGTAAATCTGTTTGGCTGACTGGATTCCGTCTCAGTGGCAGCTCCACTTCAGCAAATTCCCCGACTGAATCCTCCTCTGTCTGCCTCTCTGTCCGTCCGTCCGTCCGTGCACGTCTCTGCCCGCCGCTCTGTCAAGTCCCTCCAGGAAACTGATTTGTGGGGGGGGGGCTTTGCTGAGTTCTGCTGGAGAGTCTGACGGTTCCTAAATGAAAACACTGACGTGCAATTTGCAGTTCCTTGAGTATTTCGGAGGAGAGACTGTTGGCGTCCGCCTTCACAGTTTTATTTGAGCATCTCAACGTTTAAATCCAACGCGGCCAAATGAATTAAGATTCGGTCTAACGAAGCCACCATCTACAGAGTAAGTCCGGTAGAGTCCTGAGTAGGAGCTCTACAACGACGAAAGGGCGCACTTTGTACTTGTTCCAGCAGTAGCAGTAGCAGCAGCAGCAGCAGCAGCAGCAGCAGCAGCAGCAGCAGCAGCAGCGGCAGCAGCGGTGGCTGCTAATTGCATTTTGACTGATTACCAGCGTGAGGCCGTAAATCAGCAGCTAGGAGAACTACAGGGAGGCACAGAGCTGGAGGAGGATTCCAACAGATGGACACGGAAAAGATTTTGAAATTGGATGAGTAGACGAAGGAAGTCTAACTAACAAGAAAGGGAGAAAAAGAGAAGGAGAGAGACGTTGGAGCAATGTTCAAAGCTACTGAAGCTGGAGTGTGAAGCAGAATCTAGACTCTGACTCAGGAAGGCTGTTCCTGCCCAGAAAAACAAAGACAAGCACTCACAGCTGCTTATGTTTTTATGCTGCTGAAATCATCAGATCAAGAGGTTTTATATCTGTGTGTGTGTGTGTGTGTGTGTGTGTAAATGTCCTGCTAGCAACAAGGTTAGCTCAGCAGACACTGAAAGATAATCCCAGTGAAAGAACTGCTCTTCCTTTATCAAAACTATCCAAGCAACAGCCCTCACACCTGTCGTCAAACACTCCAGTGTGATCCATGTCAGCGGGCTCTGTTTCACGAGTCTATCAGGAGAAGATCTCACTGGAAGCAAACGGGACAAATATTCAATATTCCGAGTCTGCCGTCGCCGCCGCCACCAGGGCGCCGCTCCCCTTCAGTGCGAGGTGCTTGTTGCTTCATTAAACTCTGGCTGTCACAGACAGTCGGGAGGAAATGAGGAAGAAGTTGTCAGGCTCTGATAAAACACTCGTCACTGCGCCGTCCTCCCCTGCCTCTTCCTCCTCTGAAGGATTCTGATCACAGGTTTTCTTTTTTTTCCTTTTTTTCCCTCCTGCAAGACTTCAGTCCCAGAAGCTGAGCTGGATTTCTGGCAGGGCGGCAATTAAACATCTGCAAGTTTTGCCTCAAGCGGCCGTGATTTCAGTTAATCAACCTCCAAACTGGGCTCTTCAGCTCGCCAGCAGATATCATCTCTGTCTTGGCTGAACTACCGGCAGCCGTCAGGGTTTCTCAATCGCGCAGCCTGCCGTTTGTGTTAGCGACGCCTCTCTTCCAGACGCTCTCACTGTGCTGTGCTGTGTTGTCCGTGCACTTACAGGAAGTTGACGCAGCCGGTGCCCGGGGGCGGGGCGATCCAGACGAAGCTGAAACTGGAGGCCGGCTGGTGGCTGACGTGCGAGGCCACCACGCTGCAGACAAACTGGGTTCCTGCGAACTGCCGCTCGGGCATCACACCTGGACGGGACACAGGAGGAGAGATTCAGTCAGAGCACTTTTCACCCAGCGGTGTTTATTTTCTGGTTTCCTTCAACTTCCACTGTGGCAAGTGAAATAGCCCTCGTGGCATTTCGATGGTTGCGCAGTCATATCGCGGCGAGCTCATTTACGAGGCCGCGGCCTCTATAGACTGCCTGTGGCCGAGCGGCAGTCCCCGCAGCCAGAGACCAAAACCCAAGACAAACAATTCCTGTAACATAGCTGCGGCGGAGACGCTGATTTATATCCACCCAAACAAAGAAAATAGGAATTTAAAAGAACATTTTTTCCCCCATCTTTTTTTAATAAAAATGATAAATGCGCAATGACCTTTCAGGGTTAAGGATAAAAATGAATTCCATGTTCTTGCAGTAGACCTGCTCCCTCCAAAGGCCTTTACACAGCAGCAGATGCTCTTTTCTTATGCTAGTAAGAAGGAAGGAAGGACGGAATACAGGAAGTGGAATACAGTAGGACTCTGGTGCAGGGAGAAGGGATTTAATACGTTTCAACTTCTTACCACTCTTGTTTGAACATGTTTGTACTGATTTTTGTCTTTCACTGTATGTTTCTTTTCTTTTCTTTGATGTTCAAAATAAATTCCTAAGTCAAATCAAATCAAATCAAATCAAGTAATAAACAAAGAAAATATAGATTATTTTTAAATATTTCAAACTATCAATATAGTATTTTCACAGTAGTGCCAATTTAATCATTCAGATTCTGCCATTTTTCCACACTTGCAAACACAAACATCACATTCGCTACGCTTTGTAAAACCGTGATTAAATAATAAAGTGGTTGTGACACATTAGAACTCATTAAAGTGAAAGATGAACTAGATGAGGGTGGTCATGGTCAAACTAGCTGAGGAAAAGAACTTCCGACAGAGAATATTTATAATCCCTGATATTTCTACATACGTGCCGACCTCAACACCTTCTCCTTGCTTTCAATTCAACTCTGCACTCTTTAGATGTCGAGTTGTTTACGTTTTTTTGTGTTGTTTTTCCATTACTCTGTGCTTCTTCTCACCCGGACCCTCCTCTCCTCCACTCTCCACAGACACATTCTGTGTCGTCCCCCCCCACTCGACCTTCCTTCTCCTCCTGACACGGTGTAACCGTGGCCTTATTAATGAGGCTGTGCGTGCGCACAGCTTTGATTGCACCCGCGGAATGACATCATGTCACACAATCTCGGCCGCCTGTCGCAGGTGGGCGGGGGGGCGAGGGCAGGATGCCTCCAGACTCATCCATCACCGCGCAGACACACACAGACGCACAACAATTTAATAATTTACTGTAACTAAATGGCTTTTGTGGCTCGACGGAAACGGCGGAACGTGCGGGGAGGCAGATAATCTGGGAATTGGCTGGAATTACACAACACTGAGTCGGCAACACGGTTTGTTGGTCCAGTGCGCGCCGAGCAAAAAAAAAAAACAAAACAAAACGCATTTAGCCAGTTTAAAAATGCATCGACGTCCCATCTGTGCTGCTGCAGTGTTTCACCGCGACCTGCAGACACCATCGTCCTCTTCCTTCTCCTCCTCCTCTTCCTCCTCCTCCTCCTCCTCCGAAAACATAATCAGCCGTGATTAATAACGTCAGAGGCTTTTTTTTTTTTAATGCCCTCTGAATCAATGCGCAATGAGTCAGTATGCAAATGTCCCGTGCGTGCGTGCGCGCGTGCCCGTCTGGTGTGTGTGGTTGAAAACTAATCATTTGAGGAGAAATAATTTCGCCCGTCGCTGACAGTAATAGATGTGGCCGTGCAGGCTGCATTTATAAACACACCACACGCGCCACGCGTGCGCACGCACAGTGCGGAAGGCGGCCGCGTAAATGTTTCTGTTTGCCTCAGCGCTTTGGGTCGTTGCACGCGATTGATGCTGATGTCTCTGCGCGAGCGTGTGCACGTGCGGTGTTGGACAAATAAATCCAGGCGGCTTTGTAGCGGCATGAAATATTAATAATGATAATCTAGAGGGGAAAAAAGCAGCGATTATCGCAGTTCTTCACCCAGTGGTTGAGGGATACGGCTATAAAGTCACACCCAGTCCCACCCAGAATTTTATTTGCTACAACAATATACAACACGTCGGTATTTGTTCTGTAGCTTAAATGGAAGAAAAAAACTGATCAGGCAGTGAAGTTGAGCCAGGTTGGTTTCGGTTTGGTGATTTTTTTTTTTTGTCTTTTGTGTACGTAAGTTCTTCGCCAGCAATGGTGTGCAGGTCTGGGAGGCTGAAGGCCAAAATACTTTGCAACAGATATCTGTTCTGTTTGTTGACTTTCAAATCCAAATGTTGCCGCTGGTTCAGTTGGAGCCCCGTCCATCAGTATGAACACACAGTGAAGCCGCTCCTCCTCCTCCTGCTCCTCCTCCTCCTGCTCCTCCCCCTCCTCCTCCTCCTCCCCACTCCCCCCAACTCAAAGTGAAAAGCTCATCACAGCTAAACAATCTAAAGGCCTTTTTTACGCAGCGATAACATCCATTGCGTTGCGTTATCATTACGCAAAAGTGCGGCCGCAGCCGTGTGGGATTGACGAGCCGCCGAGTGACACACGGCCGCCGTGCAGTAACCGACTGACGCATGATCGGCCACTAACGACGCTGCAGCTCTCCGCGGCCGCTGCCTCTTGCTGTCATGACCTCAATCTGCACTGTGGACAATCGGACACAAAACACACACGACAGTAATTGCTATCACAATAGTGTCTGAGGCCGCTGCCACTGCTGCTGCAATTGGTTGGTAAAGACCCTCCACAGTCATGCTTCTTTGCCACCAACGTATGGAACACACACAGATCTCAGGACCCACAAATCTGCTTTAATAAAAAAATAAATAAAAAAAAAAACCTCTTTCCATTTCCACATCCAATTTTGCAGTGGAGGAAGAGGGGAAAATGTAATATTTTGCGCCCAATTGCAGCGACGGAATCTTGAGAAACCCCGCAGATGTGCATCGCGCCAGATTAGCTCTTGCGGTGGCAGCAGCGGGACGGCAGCAATCATGGAAAACTGCCGCAGCTGAGCGGCAGGAGCAGAAACAGTGAATCACTGTGGACCTGGGAATATTCCAATTTGCCGTGTGTAAGAAGAACCCCTTGTTTTCTTTAAGTCTACAAGCATTTCCAAATGAGGTCAAAGAACAAATCAACAAAAATAAAGTTTTTCTTATAATGTAGCGATAAATGAAAGAGAGCGGGCGGATGGGGGGGGGTGTGGGGGGGGGGGGGGGGGGGGGTGGAGGGAGGGGAAAGAGGGGGAGGACCTGTGGTTCTGGCTGCAGAAACACAGCCGTGGCAGGTTGAAGATGAAAAGCGGGACTGATAGACCGGAGGACACGGCGGCGCTGGGAATCCACGGCGCTCGCAGAATTTCTATTCCCACTTGAAAAACACGCTCGGGCGTAAAAATGCAAATAACGACGCGAGGCTCTTTCATGTCTGGGCGTCAAGAGAGAAAGAAGCCAGAGTGAAAGGGGGAGAAATATTTCTTTTTTTTTTTTTTCTCTTCTTATTGTAAATGCTCCAGCGAAAACAGGTCGTGCTGTTTGTGGCCAAAGCGGGGGGGGGGGAGTCGCACGCTGCTGTTTTCCATATCATCATAGTAACATATTAGTAAAAATAATACATCCTCAGAACAAAGGTTTGTCCTCAGTTGGTTGTACTTAATTGTACAATTACAATAAAGAATTCCAATTCAATTCAATTCAATTCAGAAAAATTTAAGTTCATAAAATGTCCATAATAGTTGGCTGGCGACAACAATGTCTGAACTACATAAAAATATCATGTGATCATTGTAAGATTGAAATGTGGTTGGTCTGGTCTGGCTGTCAGACAGCTCGTCTGCCGATAATAATCAACAGCCGTGTTTTCATTGTGTGTCGTGTCAAAGATGCCACGCTACCGACACAACGGCCCAACAGGTCAGGTCAGTCGGTCCAGTGACCTGCCCGTGACCGGTTCAGACTCCTTTAGAGGCCACTTCTCATTCACTGGGCCGCCGTGAGGGGCGGGGCTCTCCATGAATTGAACAGTCAAATGTACATGCGCGCACACAAGAAAACACACACACACACACACACACACACAGCTCTTTCACATGCAGATTGGGACTTTTATGAACTGTCGGCAGTGATTAATGAGGAGGGAAGATGACCAGCTGACTCCCACAGTATGACTGGACACACACACACATACATACACACACACACACACACACACTCAGAACACAAAAGTCTTGCATCTATACAAAATGCGTCCGGAGGCAAACTTCAGAAACAGACAGGAAGTTGGACTATGAGGATTTAATGGCTGACGCGGCACTTGTTGCATCGCCGGCCAAAAACAACACAAATATCCCCCCCACCCCCCACTCCCCTTGTGGTGATAAAGTCTTTTTTTAATGTAGAAAGAACAGAAAATTGGAAGTTGAGCCCTTCCTGCGTCGTCCCGTTCAATCTAGAGTTGCAACGTCTGCCTGCCTGCCTGCCTGCCTGCCTGCCTGCCTGCCTGCCTGTCGGCCGGCTCTGGGTTATTGGAAAAATATGCAAACACTTCAAGTGGCGCATCTGTTCGTGTCCTCTGTGACACCTCTTTGTGCGGAGACGGGATTGTGTTTGTGTGGGTGTTTTTTTTTAATCTGTCTTTATGCCTGGAGTTGCCCACCTAATGAGTTTTCCACAGCCGGCCTCGGAAAAACGAGCTCGGGAAAAGTCAAATGAGATGGAGTGAGAATCGTCCCCCCGCTGGAGCAGATGGCCAATCGGTGGCTCCGCCTGGCAGCCGCTCGGTGCCGCACGACCAGCAGGAGGCGGTCTGACTGGCAGCGGAGCCGCTAGTTAGGCCCGGCGTCAGAGTGGCCGGGCTTTGAGAGCCGCCATTGCCATCGACGAGCACATTTAGCCGAATTGGTTTGGAGTGCGCAAGCACACACCATTTGACATCTGGTGGGGATTTTTTTTTGGGTGGGAGCTCATTTCACTCCTCCAGCAATGTCTGGCTTGTTGAGCGACAAAAAGACCGTTAGCCCGAGTGATCTCTCTTTCTATTCACCGTCATCAACGGCTTAACGCGTTTGAGTTTGTCCCCCTGCGAGATTTCTGTCAGGAAAAGGCAGCGAGGAAACTGCTTCTGAAGAATTCATTCTCTGTCTCCTTTCTTGAGCAGTTTGGGGGAATTGGTTGGACTTTCCCGTCGTTACTGCAGTTGTTATTGATCAATGGACGAGCAGCTCTTATGAGATGTGGAGTCGAGCTTGAGGGACTTAGTGTAGTTCTGTCCAAATCTGAACCAGTCCGGGAAAACACTAGCGAGTGTTTTCTAACAAGCTAACTATTAGCTAGTTAGACCCCACAACCCTGGTCTGTTTCTCTGCCTGTCCGTTGCTTTATGTCAATAGCTGAACTTAGAGCGGCAAAAGTTCTTATCTGAACGGGTGACTTTGAGTCATGGTTTTACCTTCCCCTTTCCTTTCATAAAGTATTCATACTTGTTCAGGGCACCTTGTAAACGATGCATTAATTATATTTTACGAAAGCTGGAGTGGAAACATTTTCATTTGTGTTTTTAAACACACTCTGTATGACAAGATCATGTTTTCCAGGCACCAGTGACAGTATTACTCCCTGACTGGGAACTGTACTGGCTTTTATTACTAGCCAAACATTTTCAGCAGGCGGTAGCATCGCTCAGCTCTCGCGGTTTGTTAAAAACAATATTTTGTTAAAAAAGACGCTAAAAACAAACCAACCTGTCGTGAAAACTTGGAGAGCAGTTTTCATCAGCACGGAAAGTGCAGCGACAACAGACACTCAACAGAGACTCACGAAAGAACAAGAACGCGTGTGTGTGTGTGTGTCTGTGTGTGTGTGCACGCTGATCAATCTGTTTTAATGAAAACCAAGTGAGTTAGCGTAATGCGGCCAGGTTACAATCTAGATTTGTCACCACTTAATATTGTCTTTGAGAGAGGCGGCGGCAAATTGAAAGGCTTTAATTTGAAGGATTAACGACTCACTCATACACATGTTGTCCTCTGATTAGGTTGTGTGCGCTTGTAAGCGGAGATTTACACTGTTGCCAGGCCTGACAGGCGTAATCAGTAAATAATCTCTCCAGTTTAATGTCCATAACTGGCCAGTCGGCCCATTTGTGGTGCAGGCTGACGACTCTTAAAAAGCCTTCATCTTCACACCTGACTGAGCATTAATAATACGCGCTACTGAACAAACGGCGGCAAATGTATGGGAATCTGTCACACGCTGGAAGAATGCGTCTGTCAACACGTTTGAAGAGGGGGCCACACAATGGCCGCATTAAATGAAACATCACAGCGGCGGTGACAGGCCGGTGGGCGGGGAGCCCCTCGCACTGGGCGCCGCCCACAGATCCATCGCCGTGCGTGCGTGTGTGCGGCCGCCGCCGTCGCATTCAAGCCTTTTGTTTTGTGTATGTGTGTATATTTTCCCCCTCTCTCTCTCTGCCCGACGCCGCGCTCAGCGCTCAGCGCTCAGCCGGACGGCCACGGCGCATGACAACCTGGCTGCGATCCGCCATTGGCCGGAACGGGCGCGTCCAGCTCAGCATCTGTCAATCAGGACGCCATGGAGACGGGCTGGCATCGCCGGGCTGATAGCGGGGAATCGGTGCAGGCGGTGCCAAAAGGAAACTTAATGCTGGGTCGGGGGGACGATGCCAGCGGCCGGTGGGAAGGAAAAAAAACTGGGGGGTGAAAGAGTGTGTGGGAAAATGTGAGTGAGGGTTTTGCGGGGGGGGGGGGGGTTCGCATGAATGAAGGGATGATGGAGCAAAGCTGGAAGTCTGAGAGAGGAGGAGGAGGAGGAGGAGGAGAGCAGGCGATGGAGCAGAGTGCGCGTTTTTGTGTTTGCGTCGTTGCGCATCTTCTCCTCCATATTTGCACACTGGTGTCAGCTGGACGGCCCCTCGGTGTGAAAGAACCCATTAAGACGACCAATTTTCGCTGCGGATGCATACATCCACACAACAATTGCCCTTTCATTTAGGCTCCCATTGTATCGCTCAGCGGCCCGTCGCCCGCAAACTCCTGAAGGCAAGGCCGTGCGAGCGCGCGCACACACACACACACACACACACACACACACACACACACACACACACAAAGCTCATTGTAGCCAGTGCCAGCATGGATTTAAGCAGCGGAGGTTGGGGGTGGGGTGGGACCAAGACAACCTGTTACGGTCATACGCCAGCAATTATTTGTAGCAAATGCGCCGCTAATGTAATTCTCGCTCATGTTCGCCGGTAACGCGTCAGAAGAGGAAGGGAGCGTTTCTGCTTCTGCAGCCTTTCCAACTGATCAAGACCTACAAGGCAGACAAGCACGGATGATAAATGGAAGGCAGACACACTGCTGGAGCGTAATATTCCCTCCCACCACCCCTCCAACCCCCATGAACTAATGTGTCATAATTGAAATGAATGTTGTTCTGAATCAAACAAATGCTGTGTGTGTGCGTGTGTGTGTGTGTGTGTGTGTGTGTGTGTGTGTGTGTTCCCGAGCCCCACCCTGCGTGATAGATGAGGCTCCTCTGTCTCTGCACAGTCCCGCAATCAATCTGGGATCTCAAAAAATGCAGCGCAGCGCGAGCTAACTGATCCCGCGGCATTATTATGCATGCGCGGCAAACCACCGCCAACGCTAAACAGACTCCGGCGGATAATAAATAGGAGCCGCGTTGGTTATAAATTGCGTCTCGTTTTAATCACTTTAGCCATCGCTTAAAATTCTGAGCTGATGAACTGCCGGGTCTATAACAACATTTCTTCAAAGGCATTTTGTAAGGAGCAGAGACGATCAAACACGGTCAAAGAAAGACAAATGCATTTATTAGCTCTCACGAGAGCCAATTTATTTGAGAGTAAAACCGATATAAAAGTATGATAAAACTGAAATGTTGGCAACAAGAAAGAAAAAAAAGGCCTGTGGCGCTGAAGAAAATAAAATAGAAACTGAAGTTTGTGGTTGATCAAAGTTGAAAGAACATCCTGAAAACTCGGCTGGATTTCTTTTTACAACATCCGGGTCATAATTCTGCATTTATTCTCTTATTGTTACGACGGCAAATCTGCTTGGCTGAACATGAGGGGCAGATCGTCTCATTGCTCTTACTGCTACTGAACAGGCAATGTATCGTTGTTTTGCTCAAAAACTATGAAAAACTGCTCCAGTCAAAAAGAAAAAGAAAGAAGACAGGACAGGGAGAAACAAGCCGGTTCAATCTGTGGACTTGAAACTCGGCGAGGACGTGTGTCGCGTTGAGTAAGACACGGAGTTGAGGTGAGTTTGCCCGGAGAATGAGAGGAAATGGAAGGGAAAAGCGGAGCGCTGCACGTTCCAGCGGGACGAGGCCTGCAGAGTAGCACCAGGCAGCTGGTCGCCCCGGGAGCAGCTTCACCACGCTGGGTGGCAAAGTCACCCGGTCCCTCTCTGCCCACCCTTCCCCTCGCCGTCACGGCCGCCCGTACGTCTGCAGCGCCGTTTACCCGCCAAGCCCACGAGCGGCTGGCAGCCTTCTGTGGGCGTGTGTGTCACTGGCGCTGGGCGGCAGGCGCCAGGGCTAATTTGATTTTTAATCCGAGGCGACTCCTCGGCTAATGGTTTGAGCCGGGGAAGGATTAATCTGATTTGACTTGTGCTAATTTCTCGCACCCGGCTCGTCCCCGGCTACTCCCCACCCGCAAACAAACAGGCCGCCGCTGAGGGGCGGCGCTCTCGCAGGCTCTGACCTGACACACATGTTGAGGAAGAGCGATGGAGGCCTGGGGCGACAGGTGAGGAGAAATACATATATATACATATATGCCCGGGGGAAACAAAACCGCATAGTCCCTCAGCGACCCGTGCATGCTCGCTTGTGTGTGTGTAAACAATGTGTGTGTGTGTGTGTGTGTTTATGGAAGAAGAGGCTGGAGCCGAGCCTGGCCTGACAGAGGAGCGCTGGAAGGAACTGAGCTAATCACAGCAACAGCCGGGCTCCTGTGAGGAGGGCGAAACACGGAGAAGGTCACAGCAACTATTTCTGCTGCCAAAATATGGGTCAGATGGGTTCTGGGTTTACTGCTCAGGAGAAAAGAAGAAAGAAAAACCTCGTCAGTCAAGCCACACAAAAAAAAGAGAAATAAGAAAAAAGGAGAAGAAGGGGTGCAAAGCAGTCGAGCATCCCCCTTCTTCTCCGAGGCTTTTAGAGGCCAGAGATCCAGTGGAGGCCCTGCAGGGATAAAACCAGCAGAGATTCCTCATCTCATGGAGTCAGGGGAGAGAGAGAGAGAGAGAGAGAGAGAGAGAGAGAGAGAGAGAGGGAGAGAGAGGGAGAGAGAGCACTCACTCCGAGGGGGAACTTAAAAATGAATAGACCTCAGAGTGCAGCCAGGATGGTGTGCACTTTGTCTAGAAGGCTGCAAAATCACTCGCAGTCACCGCGCAATAAAACCCCACAGATACCTGCACCTACAAAACGCACATGCACACACGCACACGCACACACTCACAAAAAAGACAAAAGAAAAGGTGCATGCAAAGGTCCAGGGAGGGCAGTAGAAGTTTGTTTGTTTTTTCACACGTTTCAAAGACTGATTTTTATTTTTTCTTTACGAAATGATGCAAACGCGGCGGAGTCGGCAGAAACGTGTCGGAGGGGAGCGTCGTCGTTCAGTCGAAGCCTTCTCCGTCTTCACGCTGTCTTTGTTTCTCTCCCCTTCTCTCTGGCACGCCACCAAAACTCTCTGCGTGGCAGAAAATAACGCTGCTCTTTTACAGGGAGAGAGAGAGAGAGAGAGAGAGAGAGAGAGAGAGACCACACATGGGAGGAACAGCCTACGCCTGCTGCTCAGTAAAATATATATACATATACTGTATGTGTGTGTTTGTGTGTGTGTGTGTGTGTGTGTGTGTGTATTAATAATAATAATGCTACTAGCCAACATCTCTACAACAACTTAAAAAAAAAATCCTGTTCGTTTCAGCAGCTCCTTCACCCTGCTTTGCTCTCTGGCGCCCCTCAGATCACCATGAATTTATATGCAGAAAGAGAAGGAAAAGAAAGCAGCACACGCAAATACACGCCTGCTTTGGAAAAGGGGAAGGAGAAACACGGACACAAATAGATGCACATACGTACGCGTGAACACGAGGCGCGTACTGCACACTGGCTACGCACAAACGCACACATACACACACACACACACACAAAGGTAGCAGCGCACCTACAGTGACGCTGGGGGAGTTCAAGGAAGGGACTCTGTGTTTTCCAGCGGAGGTGGTGCAGGAACCAAGTGAACCAGGACAAATTCCCAGCAGCTGCAGCAGCAACAACAGCAGCAGCAGAGGCTCCAGCAGGTCGTGCTGTGCCATCACACCTGGGAGGGGCTAGGTGGGGGTTGGGGGGGGGCGGGTCCTCTGCTGTCGGGATGCCTGCACGTCCAAGAGTCCGAGGGTCGGCGGCGGGTGAGCCTTAAATTAATCATGGCTGATGATGATGTATTCCGTTTGATTCTCATCGAAGGACGCGCTCGCATTTTGCATGGAGGGGCGGCAGGGAGGGGGTAGTGGGAGAAAGGGTGGGGGGGTGCAGGACCCCCCCCCTCCCCCTTTGCGCATACAAACGAGCCGCTCTGACTTGCGATGCATAATCACCCGGGCTTTATTCTGGACTCAGAGAGCACCCAAATGTTTGGCCACCTGTTGGCGGCTCTCGGGCGCGCTGCGAGAGGTGGAGGAGGAAGAGGAAGAGGAGGAGGAGGAGGACGGCGGGAACAGGAGGTGAAGCCGAGGGGCCGAGGGTTCCTGTGCCAGCAGGGCGAGAGGCCGAGATTTACGGCGCGCCGACCTGGCTGATCTGACACTGCGCTGGAGAGAAACACAAATCACGGTCCGAACATAACCCCTGGTCCTGACAGCTCATTTCATCTTCAGCGCTGATGAATTCAGAAAGGAGGGGTGGGGGTGAGGGTGTCGGGGGCGCGTTTGGTGGCAGGGGGACGGGGCGGGGGCAATACCCTGAGCAGAGAGGGAGTAATGGCTGCGATAAGTCATCATCGCCATCGGAGGATCCTGCAGCAGCAGCAGGAGCAGCAGCAGCAGCAGCAGCAGCAGGAGCAGGTACAGCAGCAGCAGGAGCAGCTGCATCTGCTGCAGCACCTTGTTGCTGCCAGGAAGCAACAGTTTGCGAGCGAGTGAGCGAGAGAGTTTACCTGGGAAAAAACTCAAGACGGGAATTCAAGGTTGTTCAAAGGAGACTCGTCGGTGCAAATGTGTCACAGATGTGCATCCCGAGCGAGAAATCAAGCGCCAGCGTGTGTGTGAGTGTGTGCGTGGGTGTGTGTGTGTGTGTGTGAGCGTGCATGTGTGTGTATGTCAATGGAATTTAAATGCGTCGTAACATGAGTGGATAAATCAGTAGCGAGAGAGCGAGCGAGCGAGCGAGACGTGTGGAAGCGCGAGGGAGTGTAAGCGGCGCAGTCGGGGAGCTGTCAGCGGAGAGTCGGGGAGACGGCTGATCACAGGGCCGCGCTGCGTTTGAAGTCTCCCAGGGACTGACAGCTCCTCTGCCCCCTTGGGAACCTCCTTCCCTTACCTTCTTCCCTCACCCCTTCCTTCTCCCCCCCGCCCCCTCGCTACGGTTCCCCTCTATGCTGCAGCTCCCCCTTCCCACCACCCTTGCGATTTCCTCCACTGAGGGAAGGAGGGAAGTGGGGGCGGGGGGGTCCAGGAGGATGCAGGAGGATGCTCCAGCTCCTCTCCGGGGACCGTCAGCGCCTCCCGAGGAGACGACACACCTGCCTGGGTCAATCTGGGTGAACAGATTTCATCTCCCCTCTCCTCTGGTGTTCCTCAGGGCTCTGTCCTCAGTCCCATCCTGTTCATCATCTACCTCCCCCCTCGTGGTCATCTTCTTCTCCTCTTCTTTTTCTGCCGCATTATCCGGAGTCAGGTCTTCCCAGACTTCCCTGGACCTATTCACCTCCTACCGCTCATCCAGTGGGACCCCAAGGCGTTCCCAGGCCAGCCGAGAGACATAGTCCCTTCAGCGTGTCCTGGGTCTTCCTCGAGGCCTCCTCCCGGTGGGACATGCCCGGAACACCTCCCCAGGGAGGCGTCCTGAAGGCATCCGAAACAGATGCCCAAGCCACCTCAGCTGGCCCCTCTTGATGCGGAGGAGCAGCGGCTCTACTCCAAGCTCCTCACAGGTGACTGAGCTCCTCATCCTGTTCCTAAGGGTGACAGAGCTCATGACCATAGGTCAGGGTAGGAACGTAGATCGACCGGTAAATCGAGAGCTTCGCCTTTCACCTAAGCTCCTTCTTCACCACAACAGACCGGTAAAGCAACCACATCACTGCAGACACCGCACCAACCAATCCGCCTGTCGCTGTCACGCTCTAGCCTCCTCTCACTCGTGAACAAGACCCCAAGATACTTGAACTCCTCCACCTGAGGCAGGGTCTCTCCACCGACCCGGAGAGGACAGGCCACCTTTTTTCGGTTGAGAACGATGGCCTCAGACTTGGAGGTTTGGAGGCTCTTGGTCATCTGTTCTGAAAGTATAACATCAATTTCCTCTGTTATGCAGACGACACCCAGCTCTATCCTTCCACATCTCACCTGTTCTCCAAAAACTCCACTGGCTCCGAATACATTTCCGTATAAACTATAAAATTCTACTCTTATACATTCCTATCCATCCATGATCTCGCCCCTCTGTACCTCTCCGACCTCCTCCACACCGACACCCCCACCTGGACTCTCAGATCGGCTTCATCCATCACTCTCACCGTGCCCCGAGCCCGTCTGTCCACCATGGGCTCCAGAACCTTCGGCCGCTCTGGAGCTCCCTACTCCCTGACATCAGAAACATTGACTGTTTTAGCCATTTTCAGATCACGTCTTAAAACCCACCTTTTTAAACAGGCCTATTTGCTTTAATTGTATTTGTTTCGCAGCAGGATTCTCGATTTTAACTTTGTCTCATGGTGTTTGTGCGTCTCTTGTCCATTTAAATTCTACTGTTCTTTTATTTTTCTGTACGGTGACCTTGAGTGTCCTGAAAGGTGCCTTTAGACAAAATGTATTATTATTTATTATTAACAGCAACTCGACGAGCTGCCACCGACACGGCGAGCTGACATTCAGCCTGGTGGCAGGAGAGCAGATGGCCGAGCGAGCGGCAGCCTGGAGATGGATGAGTGCGATCGCATACGTACAGTCATCGTGCATAATCAGACTCAAATGCCACCGCTGCTGTGTGTTCCGGCATTCGTGGCTCCTGAACCTCTCCCCACCCCCACCCCTAGAGGTCAAGGTGCGCTGGGATTTCATCTCCACCCGTGCCATCCGTCAAGGGGGGTGTCCTCGTCACTAAGCCGTCCGTTCCGTCAGACCACCAGCTCCGTCACGTCGACAGGCCGAGGGGAAGCCAGACGTCCCGCAAAATACGTAGAAACATGCACATGGACATTAAAATAAACAGCGGCCGACCTGGCCGAGGAGCCATCCATCACCGGCTGGGTGCGCCAGCGGCTTCGCCACATGGGGTGATTGAACGCGGTCCTCTCAACAAGCCCACGCCCCCTCCACCCCAAATAATTTAGACACTGTCCACCTTTCATCAGTCCCTCTTTGCATTTTCTCATCTGCATTTTCTCCTCTCTGAATCCCACCCCTTCAGATATTTTTTCCATTGGGGCAGCAAAACCACATGTGACGTCCCTATTTCCTTGATATATGGGCTCTAACATGATGTTTTGTGATTCACCGTGAGCAAAGCATTCATATGTATGTCATGTCAAATAAATCAAAGAACAAAAGACAAAGACTTAATCGTACAATCTGTTTGGAAGCGTAACAACTTCCTCACACGAGAGCCAAGAGAGGAATGGAAAGAAAGAAAGAAAGAAAGAAAGAAAGAATGAAAGAAAGAACTCTTAGTGGAAGAAAAGTCAAAGCAGGAAAAACACAACGCCGTCGGATTTCCCAAGTGGCTGAGTCAGTCCAGACCGATGTTGCTGATCGAACTGTTTACTGACGAGTTAACTTTCCCTCCGAGCTGTAGAATAAATGACACAGGTGCCAAGGTTCCAGATTATGCAAAAAAAACATCACTTTACAGATGTTTTCCATCAACAATCTGCATGTCTAACCTGCCAGTGAACTTTCCAGAGATGAGAAAAGTCCATCCTTTACTTCTCACTCCACTATTCAGAAAAAATAGCTTTAAGGGCACCTATGATGCTTTTCCACTTTTCTGAGCTCTAAATACTGTTACAATGTTGAACCCTAGTAGCAAACGATACTATGACCTTTAATGTGATGTCACACTTTGCTCACTCATGTTCCCCCAGGTTATTGACAACACTTCCAGGCAGGAGAGTGTCAGTCTGTGTTATTGTCTCCTTGAAAACAAAGCAGGAAATTAAAAACTGAGTCTTTCTGTCAGAAGGCCATAAACAGAGGGCTAATTATTCTGTTTTTAGAGATTCATTTAAACTGATGATAGTGCGGGGCTGCTTAACTGAACTCTTGACTCAAGCCGCTGAAAAACATGTTTGCTGTAAACCGCAACCAGTCAACCAGAACTGCTGTGTTGTTTTTTTTAGCTGTTGCTGTATCAGGATCCCGTCCGTATGATCTGGCGTGAGCCACGGCTCAGCCATTAAAGAGTCATTTGCGGTTAGCCATGCAGCGGCTAGCGGTGGAGAACCCTCAGGCAGCCGCACCAGAGAGCGGAGCTACGCAGAATGCCAGACGGCGGGACTACCCATCCAAGTCGCCGCCCCAATTGACTTTGTCAGATCTTTGAGCTCATTTGACAGTGAGTGGGTGCTAATTTTGCCTCAGTGAAAAAAAAAAAAAAGTTTTAGCGTCATTATTAAGAGTTTACTTTGGCGCAGAGTCGATTGTGTCCCCGCGCCTGTGGTTCCCCCTGTTTAAAGGGCACAGACAGTTTTGCCTGACAAACCGCATCCCCTTCCAAGGAGAAAAAGAGGAACTTTTATGTGCATGCGCTGGCACACACAAGCCCACTGGTCTTAATGTGTGCTCTGACAAAAAGCAGCAAGGGTGACACTCCATTTTCCAGTCATCTCGACAGCATGGACCAGTGAACATCGCTGTGCTATGTGCAAACAAAACTCTCAACTGTTAAAAAAAACAAAACAAAACAAACAAACAAAAAAAAAACAACTCACTCTTCCTCATTCAACCTTTTACACTTTGAAGAGAAAGAAATAATCTGTAAAGTCTGATCAGCCTGTTTCACAATCTTGATGAGCAGTGAGGATGATTCATTGGCCACCAGAGCTCTGTGTGTGCGTGTGTGTGTGTGTGTTCGGAGGTCGGAGCTCGTCCATCAGGCTTCGTGTGGCTTTCATGCGGTGATACAGCTGTCAGCCACATGTTCCCCTCAGCCAGCCGCAGCGCCAACAGCTGCATATAGCTAGACTGCGTGTGTGTGTCGCTACATGTCTGCTCTGATGCTGTTTAGAGCCGCGCCCTGCCTTTGGACGTGAAACACTAAACACCAGGCTGAAAAAAAGCCTCAAACGGAGCTACGTGACCCCGTCGTGCACCCCCCTCAAGTTTGTCACAAAAAACAAAACAAAGCAAGGGGAACCGGGCACTGACTCACTCTGTTATTATTATTATATTATTATTGTTCCTAAGCATTGTCCAGAAAGCCCCTTTTATTTCTCCAGCACCGTCTCTCCGACGCGACGGCTTTCCATGAGCTCACCGATGAGCCGTCTCTCTCTGGGAGCGTCTCCGCTCGGCCATTCCAAAAAGGCCATTAGCATCAGCAGCAGCAGCAGCAGGCCGGACCCTCGGCTGCTCCTCAACATGTGCAGGACATTGCTGAACTTGCGCAGTTTTGGGTTTTTTTCCACTCGGATTTCAATTTTGGAAATGTCGTTTCATTGCACATCTCACCAACTTCCTGAACACAGTGCTTTCTCTTGCTGTTACTTTTCCATTGATTCCAAAAATAAATCCCCTTCTTTTGAGGATTCAGAGGCAGCAGATTGGACTGCAACCAACAGCAAGAGGCACCTATGAACCCTGTTCCTGACTGTCCTGAATGTTGCACTCTTAATTTGTAGCCATAGCTGCCACCCGAGAAAAAAAGTGTCACGGAATAACGTGAAACTATGACGTTATTTCAAGATAATTTTCACGTTATAATGTGAAACTGTCACATTTTTACGTGATCATTTTCACGTGATGCTGAGGGGACATTCAAAAAAGCTTAACGTGCTTAACGTAGCTTAATGACCGAAAACAGCGATCAATCATCACCAAATTTTGTGTGGACATCTCTAGTCACGCCCACTTCCACCACTCCAAAAAAGACCAGAACAATAACTCCCGTTTCATGGATACTGTCCACGTTAAGCCATTTCCTCTCCATAGGCGTTCATTAAAGAGAAAAGGCTTAATGTGCCTTAATGTCCGAAAACAGCGATCATCAATCACCAAATGTCACGTGGGCAATACAGGAATTTAAAATTCAAGCTCGGCATGACTGCAGATGTCCACATGAAGTTTGGTGATGGTTGATTGCTGTTTTCGGTCAATAAGCCACTCGCTCATTGCTGGAAGGATGTCAAAAAGCCCTTCTTTAAGTCACTGGCCGAAAGAGCCTCGGCAACATGCTTTGTGCAAGAAAGATTTACATTCACAATGAACAGAAATCAGCCACACATTCTATGAGACTTGGAGCACGTTTCTTTTATTCTTGGAGAACTGTGAAATGATGTAAAGGTATTCTAAGTGAACACTGAACTTCAACTGCTGCTACAGAGCTTTGTTTGGATGCTGTCAAGGCTGCAGTTTTTATCAGAGATGCAGGTCATTTTTCAACAACATGACTGAGGCTGTTTTCTTTTTGTAGGCACACGTGTCCCATTATTTTCACCTGCCTCAGCAGGAGTTATTTCAAAAGCTGCACCCAAGTGAAGTATGCGACTGCGGCTACCTGGTCCAACTAGTAGCAGCAGAGCAGACTGGCAGAGTTCAGTCAGCCAGTCAGTCAGTCTTGACTCTCATTTACAGTAACTTTCTAAGGGCACACTGCAAGACAGTCACAGATACAGACACTGGATAAGCTCCATCTGCCTTGTCAGGTTGGGGGCCGTTTCAAAGGAGGCAAACTCGGCAGTGCTAATAAATCCGCCCTCTGTTCCGAGGAGAGGATGTCTGACGGAGGCAGACTCAGTGTCTGGCCGTGTGAAACCTGGACGCCGTCTCAGACGCTGCAGCTGAGAAGCTTTGCACTCATTTGACACGCCGCGTGTTGAAGTCTCAGGCTGCCCACCAGCGTGAGCAGTCCCTGTCATCTCAAAAGGGCAAAAAAAACGCCCCAAAAACCAAACTTTTCAGATTAATGAGAGTGTAGCAAAGGTGATGCAATCCCCGCTTGGATGCCTCCCCAGTAAACGGTGCTTGCCAAGAGTGAGAGAGAGCAGCCCCGGCCCGGGTGAAGTCAGAGCCCTGGAGAACAGTGGACTTAGTCAGGATAAGTGAGCCCACTGGGCTGCAAGTTCTGGGCCAGTGGCCCCGTTCTGAGGAGTTCTTTATGGCCAGGCCATCGCCCGAGGACTGCAGCCACCCTCCAGCAGAAGGGCGCCTTCCACACACCACACATACAGGCACACACACACACACGTCTTGACTCAGCGCTAAACTTTCATTAAGTGGCCTATTTAATGAGAGTTTAGTGTTTCATTTTCTTGACTTTATTCCATGACACTTTTAACCTTTTGCAGCTTAACAAATAAAAAAGGACTCATAAAAACGTCCAACTGACTGAATCCAATTTCCACCCCAATCGCCCACAAATTTCAGCGGGAGATGACGGTCACGTCCACGTCTTTCTTCTCGCTCGCTCTCAAAGGCCTCCAAACTCTACTTTAGTCTCTTATTTCCTGTCCTCATATCGTATTCGCTTTTCTGTTTTTCTTTTCTTAAAACATCAATGAAAAGCGCCTCTGGCTGGAACCGTGGTTCCTCATTCATCAACGGCCTGTCAAAGCTGAAGGGGAGATGCAAGCCTGACGGCCTTTGTGGGAACGGGCGCGAACGCACCCAGCGGAGGACGTGGTCATGACCACGCAGCAACATTTCAACAGGTTTTCCTTTGTTTTCAGATCGTGTTGAAGAGGAAAGATGGACTGACTGTGTGTTGTATTAGGACGATTGCCTTTCAGTCAGGATAAAAAAACAAAACAACATATTGAATATAGTTGAAGAAGACTCACCGAAGCCAAAGGCAGCTGGAGCCGGGATGGGAGCCGACTGAACTGGTGTAGAGGTGTACAGGCCGGTCACCAGCAAGCCATCGAATGGAACACTGGTCGACACAGTAACTGGAAGAAAAAACATTAAAAAATTAATGAATTAACGCTGATTTCACTCTTCTGGTTACATCAGTCAGAAACAACCAACCATGATCTCTCAGGCATCGCTGACCTTCTATTGATAACATGAGACAAAACATCACAGTGCCGCCGCCGCCGCCGCCACCACTGCTGATTAGGTGTCAGATATCGCAAGTACTGAGTTTGTTCACACTTCATTTGCAAGCCGTGTCGGTAATTAGTCAGCGTGATGCACACGTGGGCGGACAGAATGTCTGGAAATGCACAGGCACATTAGGGCTCGGCGACACACGGCGAGCTAACAAGCGCCGATGTTTCACCGACGGGCATGTGGGGTGACCGTCAGCTGGGGAGGCCGAGGCTTTCACATGGCCTCCAGGAGGAAGAGGTGAGAACATATGTGCAATCAGGTGCGATTCCATTCCACTTCTCAGCCCTCCACGACTCCGGGGGAGGATGTGGTATTGATGGTAAAGGAAAAAAAAATCTTGTTCTAGAGGCGGTTTATGTCTGTTTTTAAGCTCATGTTGTCCTTCAGCGTTATCAAATTAAAATGAGAATTAAATTCAGATCACCTATCACACCCACTGTGCAGAGCTTTTTCGACATCTGAGTAAAACAAAACTCAGTTGAAGGTAATTGCTCATTTCTTTGTATGAAAATATCCAGATTGTCAAAATCTTAAAACAAGGGGGAAAATAATGATAAAAAAAAAAAGATATTACCCCACTGGTTCGTCGGGAAAGACAAAAAAAAAAAAAAAAGGGGTGGGGGGAGAGAGAGAGAGAGAGAGAGAGAGAGAGGAGGGCACGAAAAAAAAAATCATGCCGGACAAATAGCACCACTTTAATCAAGGCCCCGTCTCTATTGGCAACCATATTAGCCGAGACAGAAGAGCTAATTGCCCGTAACCCAGATCACCCGGGCCGGCGCTGATTTATCGCAGGTCACAGCCCACAGCCGAGCGTGCAGGCGAAGAGTAGAAGCCAGACAGCAGCGGTGCAGCTTTACTTCCTCTATCCAGCTGCAAGTTAACTATTGATCCACCCCCTCCACAAGCCCAACCAATCCCACCAGTAAACAAAAGCCTTGAGTTACAGGCCCACAGAGTCCACTGCCTCCGAGTTCAGCCACTGGACTGTTTCCAGCCAGACAGATGAGGGAGGGAGAGAGAGAGTGAGAGAGAGAGAGAGAGAGAGAGAGAGAGAGAGAGAGAGAACCTCAGAGGAGAGTGCACTCCTACACTCAGAGGAATTAACTTGGGCATCGTTATTTCCTGACCCTGGAATTCCCCCTCTCACCCTCCCTCCCCACCTTATTTGGCTATTTTGGCTGGAAGGTGAAACGTGTGTGTGTGTGTGTGTGTGTGTGTGTGTGTGTGTGTGTGTGTGTGTGTGTGTGTGTGTGAGGAAGAGGAGGGAGACACCCGCGGCACTTGTGATGTGTTTTTTAGTAAGAATAGCAAATAGCAACACGTTGGTCGGGTCCCATCGCGGTTTACTCCAGTGGGCGGGGCCTGTCTTGGAGTTGGAATGGTGGGCTGGTCCGGACTCCTGTGTGGCCCGAGTCTCTCCGTCTGGCTGGGCGGCTCCGTCAACTCGTCCTCTTTACACGAGGCACGGTGCCATTGTGTCGTTGTTTTGGCTTTTATTTATCCTCGTGTCTAAATTTGTGTGTTTTTCGTGCGTCTGGGGTAACATCCCGTCTTTAAGAGCGCCAGTCCAGCCGGTCTCTCTCTCTCTCTCCCTCTCTTGTCCCTCCATATCAAAGCCTCAATAATTCATCCCACAACTCCTCTTTATTACATCCAGACATTTCCTTCCCTCCTCCTCCTCCTCCTCCTCCTCCTCTTCCTCCTCCTCCTGCTGCTGTGGCGGTCCTGGCACACAGAGTCGGCTGAAGCAGCAGGGCCGTGTTGACGGAGGCAGACTCTCTGATCCACGCCGGTAAACAACAGTAAATTACACGTTTGTCGTCTGAAAAACTAGAACTAAGAACGTTCCCGCTGCTGACCTTTGAGGGGGACGTGCAGTCTGCGTACAAAGATGCGTAGCATGATGAAATGCAGAACCGCCGCACTGGATGCCATCTATTTTCAAAAATATCGATACATTGATCAAACATCAATATTGAAAACGAAAAACGGTTCCATATGACTTTTACGTAGCATTGATATATCGAGGTAGGAGTGGATGGATCAACGAAACTTCAGCGGGAATCGAAAATCGTATCGGAAATCAATACTTTTCAATATATTGATCGAAGTCTGAAATCCAGTAATGTGACAACGCTGATGCAATCCATCAAAAACTTTCTGCGTTTTCATACTGTTTATCATTCATACAAGGAGACAAACTCGCACAGCAGCTCAAACGCTTGCTTTTCAATTTCGAGTCCTCAATGCTTAATTCCGGTCCTTTCGCATTTTCTTTTTCTCGCTATACCAACATCCTCTCTTATTTTCACCTGCTGTCACTCATTACCTATTCAGCACAGTTTCCGGGCAGATTTAAAGTGTTTGCATTGTGCAGTATTAATTCAAGGCCGTGCTGGGCTGCACTATTTACTGGTGTAACGGAGTGCCTTTGTCACGGGAAGATGGACTGGGCTCCATCAGCCCACCTGCACACAATGCGCTCGTTTCTATTTCCACCAGCCCGCATCAACAAGGTTGCCCCATTACTCGAAACACACACACGCACACAAACACACAAACACACACAGCCATTGCATACGCTTCACAATCGCACAAAAGGTTTCTTTCTTTAACCATTAATGTAAATAATGCTCTCCGCCACGCGGCCCTCGTTTTCTCATGCATTTCCTGTTTCCTTGCCTCCACTCGCTGGCTTGAGGTTGCGGAGGAGGCAGCGGGGGAGGCTGTGGGCCAACGGGTTTACAAAGGAAATAGCGAGGGCGAGGGCCGAAGAGGGATGGAGAGGCCGGCGAGCGGAGCGGCGCTATACCTGATCAATACAAATGCACGGTCTAAATTATTTAGGCGGCAACCTCTCCCCACCCGCCCACCTCACTTGGCCGTGGAGCGCAGTGGACGGATGAGCCAATCAGATGTGATGAGATGAGACGAGATCCAATCACCTGTGGGGTTAGTTCACACAACATAACTGTCCATCTCCCTCTCGCTAACACACACACACACACACACACACACACACACACAGATCTAAAGACGGAGGCTGGGGCCTTTGATGGTAGCCCTTAAAATTCTTGTCCATACTTCATTTCTGAATACGGCTCGTGGCCAGCAGGGATCAGCAGCCACGAGGAGGGAATGGAGGGTTTATTCTGCACGTTTTTACCAAACACATAGCCCGGTTGCCCGTTTGTGTCTGTGTGTGTGTGACACACGCACACATCTTTGTGCACTTTTGTGCGTCATGAATAATTACACCAGGTGTTGGGGCTCATGAAGGTCGTTGGCACATCTGGACTGAGTTTCACACGTTCCCGGCGCCTAAAGGAGACAAATAGCTCAACCAGGAAGCTGTTTAGTCGGCAAGTCGAATTTAGAGGAAATCACAGGCGGAACTGCGAGCTGTTTCAAATAAGAGGGCTTTTCTTCATTTCTATGCCTACCCTCAAAATGATGTTTTATGGTTATCAGGCATAATAGAGAGTGATGAGTGTAATGTATCGGGGAATTTTGGTTTTCACAGTCAGGGAGTCACCTACGCAATCGTCAAATTGTCCTATAAACTGGGATTTGTTAAAAAAACAATAGAGAGTAGGGGCATAAGTATATTTGGAAGATGTTGTTGGAACAGCCAACATGTAGAGTCACTCATTTGACCTTCAATCAAAACTTCATTACCCTTCCCAACAATGCCACCGTGTTGAAGTGTCTATGGAAGTCCTACGAAACGTATTAAACTCAAAACCACAAGGCCTCAGATCATCTGAAAGATGTCCGTCTTGCAGAGCAGAAGGTGCTCAGCCAACATGATTTTGATTTAACTGCCAACACATTCAAATACCACTTGTACTCTAAAGCAGTGGTCCCCAACAAGGACAGAAAAAATAATTAACTTCGGTTAAATTAATCACGTTTCATTCATTATCTGAGTGAACAATTTTATTTTGAAAAATTACCAGATTCTCTCCGTTACGTACATCTAACGCTCAACTCTTGACGCATGTCAACGATTGCGTTCATGCCGGTCCGTGGAAATATTATCTCACATTAAACCGGGCCGTGGTGCTAAAAAGGTTGGGGACCACTGCTCTAAAGCAAGAGGCAAAAACTACCAATCTCAGAAATAGCAAAGAAACTCAAATAAATCGCAAAGATTAAAAAAAAAGAAGAAATTGTTGGAAAATGAGATGAAAGTGGATTAGAAAAAAAATGTAACCAATCTGACAGGGAGCGCAGAGTCTCTTGAATAGCAATCACACGAAACCGTGTGATGTAGTCCAGGAATATGCAAACTTTAAGTCAGTGTTAAACACTGGAGGGTGAGCTGCGGAGCACCATGAGGAGGTTCCAGCCCCTGCGTCTCTCGCAATGAGGTTCAACGCGAGGCGCTCACCTTCCATCGCCCTTTTGCTCTCGATCTTTCCCTCCCGCTTTGACGCCGCGTCAGGACAAGCTAACGCTCGCGGACAAGCGCGCCGGCCGGCCAACCTCGAGTGCCAGTGACGGCCCAACCTGCGCTCATTATACTGTATGCACGGCGCTCGCCTCGCACCAGCCCCGCACCTCCGAGTACATCCCCCAGCCCTGAGCCGCCATGTAATATTGATGATGTGATGTGGTAAGCCTCATTACGGACACACACACACACACACACACACACACACACACACACACACACACACAAACGCTGCTCCTACTCAAGTATTGATGGGCCCGGGGCTTTCTTCACCTCTCTGGATCCACCAGGAGTAATGTTAAGGCACAAAGTACCAGACGGTGCGCTGAAACACACAACACGCCCCGACTGCAACAACTGCCTCTCTGCTCGCAAGTCCTTTCGACCTCGGGCAGACAAGCGCAGACACACACGCACACGCACGCAGAAACACACAACACAGCAACTGCTCAATAATTGAAAATTTGCCTAATTTATAATTTCTAGGATTTCTTTTTTTGAAAATGCATTATTGAATGCGGTATGAGTGGCTCCTTACAACGCAGTGTTTTGTCTTACCATCCAATTTCTGTATAGGTATGACTATTTCATACAGGATGTGTCCGTGACTGGCGGGAGGGCGTGGCCTCTGGGAATTACCTGGGGGCACCGTCTTAGTCTGAATGATGGAAAAAGCATCCTTAATTTTTAGCTAACAACCTCTCCTCATGAAAACAGCGAATAGATGTTTAAAATTTAAAGGATACAAGCATACGGTTTTATACCGGTTCCAAAGCTCTGCTGTGCTGTGCTGCGCCTGTGCCTTTCGAAAAGGATGCACCTGAGGTAAAAGATTTTTTCCCCCTCTCTCTCTCTGTCTTTCTGGATGTCCCTTTATTTATAGCACAGCCAGTAAAACAGCAGCAATGATTGAAATGTGGTCCTGGTGGATGACACGAAGCCTGGCTAGTGAATAGAGAAGAAAAACAGAGCTTTGCAATCATTCAAGCTATACAAAAAAAAAAAAAAAAAAATTGTAATGGTATCTTAAAAGCAATACTAATGCCTCCTTGAGGTACAGCAAAGCATGGTTGGAATTGTGGTTGTGCTACACTTGTTGGTATGATCTCATTCTGAGGGGTGGCGGCGGGGGGGATGGAAAAAAAAAACCAAAACAAGCATGACCGCGAATGAGGCAGGAGCTGGACGTCTGGGGACTGATTTACGTCGACGGCTGGTCCACTTGCATTGAAAGTCCTTCGTGTGGTTGGCGTGGCCTGAACAGCCTCTTTATGCTCTTTGTGTACAAACGCTCACACACACACACACACACACACACACACACACGCCAACGTTCACAACTTTAACTTTACCTCAACAAGTCTTGGGAAAATATTTTCAAAGTACACTGGTCCGGGGGAGACGCGGCTGCACAATGAGGTTTTGTTTGGGTCGCAGCCACTTGGGCCATAAAGCCTAAACATCACAGCGGGAACTTTGGGTATGACTGACCAAGGGTGGAACCCAAAAAAATTCTGACA
This sequence comes from Nelusetta ayraudi, assembly GCF_046127955.1. Taxonomy (NCBI): domain Eukaryota; kingdom Metazoa; phylum Chordata; class Actinopteri; order Tetraodontiformes; family Monacanthidae; genus Nelusetta; species Nelusetta ayraudi. The sequence continues at coordinate 2,255,708 of NW_027466070.1, read as the reverse complement.
TTTAAGAAAGTAAGTAAAAAAAAAAAAAAAGAAGAAATAGCAGTGTGGCCAGTGTTATCAATGGAATGGGGTGGGTGGGGTGGGGTGGGTTTGTTTGTGAAGGGAACCAGGAGGACACCCTTCTCATCTCCACATGGACCAAGGTGATCCTGGCAACAACCTGGATAAAGATAGCCGACCATCTGACCTACATCCCACTGGCAGACACACACGTGCCCCAGAGAGGACCAGGAAATGGAGGCCAGGCCATGGGGAAGCTATAGCGCCATCTGTTTCCCGCGGCCGCGCCAGAGTCGGGGTGCCGCTTGACTCCGAGCTTCCTGGAAGAAGCTTTGGTCCATCGCTCACCTGAGCTCGACGTGGCAACATGGGTCATTATGTCCCTCAAGCGAGTCCCTCAACAGCCCACAGCAGCTGTAGTTTGGGGTGCGTGGCACCGCCCTCATAGGGAGGCCGTGTGGGAAGCGTGTTCCTACACGTGCGTGTGTCATGCGGCGTCTAAGTCAGGTCTTAGAGGCATCATTCCATTGCGTAACCTTCTGGAACCATCCTGGCCTGCCGGTGCGGCCATCTGCTGCCGCGAGCCGCTCCATCGCCGACGACCCGGCAGCTAGCAGGTTCCGCGTCCAGACCTAGTGTCACAATTGAGAATTGAGGTTCCTCTTTGTTCAGGCAGAGAGCAGAGAGTCGGCTGTCCTCCCGCCCATCCGCCCGCTCGTCCGCCTAAACTTGGCTTCACCCCTGCGACAGCCGTGGAGGGAAGCAGGAGTGAGGAGACAGCTCTGTCGCACACATCCTGTTCCTCACACATAATCTGCCTCACGATCACACTTTCGCTGCGCCGCTCTCATGCCACGGAATGTATGCAAGTCTGTTTACGTTGGTAGCGGCCTGGTGGAGGCTGCTATCTAGCGATTTTTCTTCCCTTTTGTTGCGATTTCTGCAGCGTGCTCGCTGGAAATACGATGAAAGACAGAATTTCAGACGCGGGCAATTTTCACTGATCCCACCATAAGTGCCGACGAAGCTTTTATGTATATTTAAATAAACAAATTATCTACAATTTTGTGTCATGTTGCCACTTATCAACAACTGTTCTCTTTAGCTACAGCTTCAGAAAAGCAATTCGCTTGAGACTCTAATCTATTCTATCATGGGTTTTTTTTTTTTTTTCTTTTAAATTCCTACAAAACCCGTAGGAAAATCGTAGGAAAACCATTTTATACATTGGATGTGTGGTAGCTGCGAAGGGTTACATTGTAATAAGGTGCAGGAACAGCACAATTCTTTCCCTCTGTCCCTCGATGGCTGCCAAGGCTGGAGAGAGCCGTACTCATGATCAACACCATGTGTTCTGCAGACAGAGAGATGGCTTCAGACGCTCTGCCCAGACAAGGAGAGTATCTTCCTTCACTCAAGACGGTCGTGCTCAACGGCCAAAAATCAATTTGCGGTCAAGGTGTCAAACGCAGTAGGAGACCGACAGACGCTGTAACGAAATAACGTTGTTCGTTGCAGGTTGGTGGGGGAAGCTGCTACTGTGCACGGTGCAAGTCTTGCCTAGAAAAACCAAAGGAATGTTGGAAAACACTGGAAGCCCAGTCAGCCACAAAAAATGAAAAAAACAAATTAAAAAAAAAATGGGTTCAAACCCAAACCGCAAGCTCAAACCCAAACACAGATTTCAAATATATTCCTCTGAAATGCACGTCTAGGTGAACACATTTCAGCCGACACCTCCACCCCATACGGGTAATGAGACACCTCATCATCACATGGTCGCTCCTCAGCACATACACGCCGAGCATCGGCGAACATGCCGAGCTTACCAGCGAGCCAGCTGTGCATGCACACGTACATGCACTCGCGCGCTCTGTTGCGTAACTTCCCGCCTCACCTGCTCCACCGGGATCTGCCCTGACAGGAAGCAGGCAAGGGGTAATGAGGAGTCAAGTTGTCGGCCACTGCCACAGTGACCTCATTGTCTGCCACGTCACACTGAGGGCCGACAGGCAACTTGGGCCGCTGCGGACTTGATATCCCCAGCGTCAAAAATATTCCCATTCCACCAATTTGCAGCGGATTTAATCATTGTGGTCTTGAAGGTTAAGTTAAGGGCAGCTGGACAGGTTTTCTTGATATCTTGAGGACGTTTCGCCTCTCTGAAAACCAGTCCAGTTGCTTTTCAAGGAACCTTCAAGACCATGATGACCTGATGACTGAGAACCAACACAGACATATTAACATAGTTTTGCCAGAGTCCCATGCTGATTACAGAAATTGTGGGGTTGCGGTTGAAAACCTTGCAATAAACGTCATAATATTTCAACAATCACTCTACAAAATTTCCTCTAATTTAAAGCACCAAAGCAAATTAATTGGACAACACATTAATTATGTTGAGTTGATTATATGGAGGACTTTATGTCATTATATCATTTTATATCATTTTTGGGCTTGGCAAGAGAATATTTTGGTCTCTGATATATGTCTCTATATCCATAAGAACAGAACAAACATGGAAAAACATTCAAAGTTTGAACAGTTAGCGTGGGAGACTTTTGTCTTCAAACAAAATAACTACTTTAAAATTCAATATAAGTTCTGTTTGTTCCTTCTTTTTTTGCTTTAGTGATTCAGAACTCAGTCATAGTTCAAACCGTAGCTTTAATAAAAGAAAAGAGGGGAGCTGAAATGGCAACAACAGACTGCTGCGGCTACCAGCAGTGGTGCTTATTATCAAAGAGTCCATTTCATTCTTTTCCAGCATCAGCACTAAACCCGTTGTGAGAGGTCTGCAGCCTAATGACCCAGGTACTAAGAATTTTAAATCTCCCTTCATGGGTGTTTTCAGAAAATGTCCCACAGGCGATGGAATCCAATGTAATATGAATGAGAGCCAGTCGCCTCTGCTACTGGAGGTTCAATATGCATGCTAATATGTCAATAAACCGGGCAATGTGTACGCTCCGAGGGAGGAAACCATGGAGTTGGGTAATCAAGAGTGTTACTGAATCCCTCCCTCCCCGCCAAAAAACAGGGAAACAAATTCTACTACGATTAATTAAACATCTGGTATTAGGTGTACGCTTGTGCTACTTTATGCATATTGCCAACTGACCATTCAGTAGGTGAGAAATTGCATGTATAAATCATGAAATCTCGCTTTAACCTACTTGAGGAGACAGCTGGAGTTGAGATCTGTCTGTAACCTGCCAACTTGCATTGGAGCCAGAGCATGCAGACCTTTAGACTCCATCAGTGCTTATTTTGGTGACCGATACAATACCCCATCTTTCCTATAAAGGAGAGAATAGAGTCAAAATAAATGTTGTCTTGAAACCATCCCCTCCTCCCACCACCACCACCTGGAAAATGAGTAGCAATGCTTGTTTTTGAATTCACTCTGACTTTGAGAAATGCTTCAAAGACTACTTGATGTATCTATTTCGGATTTATTTTATTTGACTCTGTGTATTTTGGCAATATTCTAACTTGTATTTCAGAAAAATGTATATCTGGCCACTGAAAGCTTGACTGATCAAAGGGAATTATCAGCAGGAGAACCTGTCCACCTCTGAGCCATCCCTGTGAGATGACATTTCAAACTGGAGTTTTCATGAGGTTTTCAACTGTTTGAACTTCATATAGGATAAAAGACACAGCGACACAAAGGAGACTTCTGCCTACATGCACACAAATGTCCACATTAAAAGGACATGTAAACATAAGTCTCTGCTACGATTTTTTGAGAGTTTCCAGCAGTGTTGACAGGTTGACTTGAAGTCCCAACTACATACCTAGTATCTTAGAAACGCAAGCAATAAATGGACTGTCGCTTACAACCAAAACTCTGCGTACATTCCCAGGCTACTCACGCTTGTCAAACTGTTTTTATCTACACTCTCCTCTTCGTAACACTAACAGAATATCATTTACGGTGCAGAATACACTTACAGTGTAAACTGTGTCTCATTTTACAGCTGCTTTATCAAATGATTTGTTGTTGGCTTACAACAAATCATCTCCATTACTATGCCACAGAAAATATCTTCATGTTTTTTGTTTTTTTTTTTTTAACTAATCAAGATAAGATTGTGCGCATACGCTGCTGACGACAACTGTTATTGCACTTGCAAATGTGAGTCTGGTTCCTAAAGCAAGCCTAAAGTTTGGCAAGTTATTAAAGAACTTAAAGACATCCTGTGGGCTGGAAAGGAAGCCGGAGGATCTTGCGCCTCGCTATTGTGCTCTAAGATCTTCCTTGGCATGAAAATGACAGATTAGAGCCAAGTAAGTAAAAGAAGATGGTATGCCGCCATTGTCTCTGCGCAACAGCGAGTCGGTGGAAGGAGCCGGGAGTGGCACCGTGGTGTGGAGAAAGACTCTTGTACAGCGTGGAAGGAAATTGATTTCTAATAAACAATCTCGTTGCAATAATGAAAGACTAGATGGTCTCTACTGGCACTGGATCAATGCAGAGCGTTTCCTTTGACATCCAGTCTTAATCACAATGGCAAATGCACCCATCGTTGTAATTAATGCCGTCATGCTCCCACAGTCTCGCCCCTCTCAACCCCACCTCTGTCCCAGACCTCTGCTTTCATTTGATAACAGGGATTATGCGATGATTCTGCACGCTGTGCTGTGAGGACATGTGCACTTGTATCTGCAAATGGTATGTTTCACATACATGAAAATGTAATGACTTTGTTCTGAATTTTAGGAGTTTGGAATGTCAGTGGCCAATTGCAGACTCATGACACAATCCTAACTTTGAGCAAAGCAGGCTGAAAATAGATATTTTAGACCGGCAACCCCTTTCAGAAACCTGGACTGAGATATGGAAGGGTATCATTAATGATTAGTTAGCATTGAGTATTTTCAGGAGAATTATGAATATGAACTAATCCTCCTGCCTCTCTTTTACCTGGAGCATGTATGAGCCTAATACATATTTCCTGATGTGTAATCTGCCTTCGCCAGCCTGTTGTGTCTCCGCGGCCAGAGTGGGCCGAGTTGTTTGAGGGGTACTGGCACTGAATGGGAGGTAGCACTGGGGCTAATCCGCCTGCGCCACACGGCATGTGCCCAGAGCCCAGCCAGTTGCACCATGCTGTCTCCTCTGTAGTGGCTCCATTGGAGTGCTACAAGGCCCTTTGAATGATATCAGCACAGGCGACACGGTGGCCCCCAAGCAGGGATTACAGCTCCCTCAATGAGGGCGCCAGGAGGAGGGTCCGGAGCAAGAGGTGTAGAAGGAGGAGGAGGGTAACACTCCTCAGGAGCTCCATTCTCCGAAAGGAAGAGCCCATCGGCAAAGCTGACACACTAATCAACAGCGGCTGGGAAACCACCCTATGAGAACACGTTCAAAACTGAGGACAGGGCCAAGGGAGGGAAGACTCTCAAAGGGATCCGTCCCTCTTTAAGACCTAGCTTTCGTCCACTTGGTCCTCCTCAAGGACAAGGAACACTGGCCCATTGTTACGGGCTAGATTGGGATGGGCACATTAGCATGAGTTTGCATAGAAACACAGAGCTCAATGTCATGTGCAGACCTTCCATTTCTGCATTCTGAAGATGTGGGGGGGGCTCTGTGCTGTTTACAACCTGTGTGTTAGTTGAAGTGAACATCAAAGAATTAGAATAGGAATAAAAATAATAATAGACTGTAGAGGTGGTGGGGGGAGGGTGTTTGTGGGCGGGGTGTGGGGGGGTGTCCCCGGTGTTTTCTATTGAAAACTGAACAATAAATACGCTGTAGCGGAGATTCATCATTACACCCGCAGGGTGTGCAGTATGGTGTGTGGGCTCTGTGAGCTCATGTTGTGTTTCTCACTCAGAGTTTAGCGACTGATATATTCAATGACTGGAAATAGCATTCTCTATTAAATGTAATCTCCTGCAACAACGCATTGTGAGTGAATAACAGCCAATAATGCCTCCAATTGCTTTTGTGTATGAGGAAAGAAAATTGCATAATGTCACACTGGACCATTTACATATTGCTAATGTGGCACCAGCAGCGGGATTTACGTCTCGGCGGCTCTGGCTGCTCTGTAAAATCGAAACTTTCAAACAAGCAAAAGAGGGACACGTGGTAAGCTAGGACAGCGGGAGCTTAGCGTGCACACAGATTTTCCTATAATATCAACTGAGAGGCACTTCAAATCGGGCAAACCCCCGAAAGGCAAGCGCACACTCCAGCATCATGAAAATACTTGTGCCTACTCGTCTGCCCACTCGTGAAAGTTACTGAAAACACAACTCGCAACACCCTGTGAAGAGCTTTTATGTTTTGGCTGGGGGAAAAAAAACGAATCCGTTGAGGAAATTGAAAATGAAAAATGTAAGAGCTCCCCGCCGCTCGCCCGGATAAGGCTGGCACAGGCGCACACCTCTGCCTGGCAGAGATCTGCTCATTGCCTTCAATTTTTAGCTCTTCCTGCCACACCTGGCACCACCGCGCTGGCACCAGACTGCCGACGGCGCACAATGTCGCCGAGGCGATTCTCCACGCGCTGATGCCGCAAATCAATTCTACAGCAATGTGGCATCATTGTATGTGGCATCTGGGACGTCTCGGCTACCACAGATTCAAATTCTGCTAGCTTTGTTGACGCTTGCTGCCGTTTTAGGGAGAGTCCCAAAAGTAGCAGGAGCACGTTTGCCGGGAAAAAGTACAATGGACGGTGTCTGCCGGTGTACGCAACAACCGTGCACGATTGTTTTAACACCTGCCGTGGAAGGAAATTGTCATAATCCTATTATCATATTGTATCCTGCGGTAATGCTGCTGCAGGACGTGAAAACTCACTGATCAGGACATTTGTGTTTAGCCAGCGGAACATCTGACCTGTCTCCGTGTCGTGATGGATCACCCGCCGAGGAGAGACTCCCGTGCGCGTGGCCAAGCGTGCATGCGTGACAAAAGAGGAGGTCCCCTGCTGAATGTCCATTCTCATTTCTTGCCTATAGGCTCATTCACACAAAGGAAGCTGGCATCTTCCAGGGATCACAATGGTTTTTAATGGTTCATCATGCAACCCACCCAAACACACCCAGTGCAGCCTGGAGACACAGTGAAACACTTGACACTCTTCTCCACACTCGGGCCTATTCAGCCCAGCGAGCGGAGGCAGAGAGGCTGGAGAGCGGAGGGCGGGGGAGACGGGGACGCTAATGAATGCACAGGTTTGAACCACTCCAACGTGCAAGTGCAACCACCCTGTTGCTCACTGTAGAGAGCCCTATTAAACCATTAGCCTCAATACACACCCCACTCTTGTCTTCGCTCTTACTTTCTTTCACGGCGTCCCTCTTCACCTGAAGCAGATGTCTGCAAGGAAACTAGGCCAGTGTTTTGATGGGTCACTGAGCAATCCTTTCTGTGCTGTAAGAATTATTTAAGAGTTCCCCTGGATATCTGAGCCGGCAGCGAGGAACACTAGTCACCCCCTTTTGGCAAAGGTAGTTCTTACACACCCAGTATCTGGCCAAGTTATACTTCTGTTTGCTCTATCAGTGGGCACGCCCTTTATTCCGGGCTACCAAGCCAGGCAGGAGTGGCTCGTTTGCAGCAGAATTGTGTGAATTCGATTGGCAAGGGGCTTTAAAGAAACATTTACTCAGTCGCGCAACAGGTTTGAACAGATGACAGTTCAGTTTGACAGCGGACAGGAGAAGGGAGACACATTCCACATCTAATCACAGTTGAACGCTGACAAGAAGTTGGCTGGGGTTTGGAAAATAGACCCATCACGTTAAAGGTTAAGTGCTCCAGAAAGCAAGAGAGAAAATCCAGATTGGCCATTAAGTCACAGCAGTTTACTGCTGTTGCAGGAGGACAACCAAACGCCAAAGAGGACTTCAGTGTGTCCCCAGTTTCCACTGTGTCACTCATGCAGCCTGGCACATGGTGCGATAGTGTCTTCTCCTCGAGGGCCTTGGTATCTGTGACCTTCATTCCGACACAAGTGATTTGTTGTTCAACATAGAGTCAAGAGCACGCTGGTGGGACAAAAAAAGGTCCCTCACAACTACGACAAGCAATCCACTTTGCAGATAGGCAGTGACCTCTTTGCCATTGCAGAGCACAGTGAGTTGTTTCCGAATGGCAGGTTGGCCACTAAAGTAATTTGCGATGTCTTCTCTGATAGGTTATCACGAGGGGAGCTGATGGCATTTATGTGGGGACAAAATTATCTCTGTGTTCCTATTACGATAAAAAGTCCAAATCTCCTCGAAATGCTGATTGTTTCCTCGGCGTCTTCAATCATTTGCACATGAAAAGGTCCGCGGAACAGGGGACTTCTTTAGGGACCGTTGACGGATTAGCAACGGCCATTTTCTGCCTGCACCCTCAAGTGTTTCCTGTTCTTCTACCCCGTGCCCTTTACCTTGCGCCACGGCTAGTCCCTCCTGTTTTTCTATGGTGGCACTCTTGCGGGAGTGTCACGCTGCTGAATCCCACAACATAGACAATGGCTGTAGCGAGAAGAGGCAAATTTGTGGCTTTGTGCCTAAACGAGTTGGGCTTGTGCGAGGGGCTCATTCATACAAAACAAGCGCAGGGATCCAAAGCATTGCACATTAGTTTGACAGAAAAAGGGTGAAAATTCCTAAACTCACAAAGGCACTCTCTCCATCTAGCTCTATTCTTGCTCTTGCACTCTTATTTTTCTGCCTATTCTTAACTCCATCGCAGTTTTCTCCCGTTGTGCTACTGAATCAATTTTACACCTAGCACAGGGTTATGTTCAAACTCTGCGGTATCTTTGTGTTATTTAATTGCCCATTAACTGTAAAAATCAACACGCAATCTTTCCAGAGCGGCAGGAGCTGGGACTAAGAGTGATCACTGACCCCGTTTAGACACGGGAGTCTGGATTTTGTATTCCGATCTCTTTCCTATAAACATGCAGCTGCCGCATGGAGAACGACTCGCATTGCCAGAGTTGTGTTGGGAGAGGTTGGAGACAAAATGTAACCAAGGAAAACTGCATGACAAAAAATAAATAAATAAAAAAAACTGCTTCCTGAGTGTCCGACTCTTAAAAGCGGTTCAAAGGTTTGTTTGGTTATTTACAGGACAGGCTCCAATCCCGGCGCTGACCTTGCTTCCTTTATACTCCACTAACCTCTGCAAGATTAGAGTGGATGTGGACAGTTATGTGAGTGGTGTGCGCTTGTGTGTGCGTCTTCTCTGTTTCCGTGGTCCGGAGTCTGAATGCAAGCGCACGAGTCCGCTCCAAGATCTTTTCATTCCTTCCGTTTGCGAGCGGCTCGGCACACTGTTTTCTTTTCCCGTTTGCGTCCGTGGTGACCCTGCCAAAACGCCCACCCTCTTAAACGTTTCTCGCAGAGCGTAACTTAACCTCTCTTGGTCATTTCATTCTGAGCGCCAAACACGGTAATCCTGTCGACGACGCGCACACACAGAGGACGCTGCCCACGCGCGCTCTTATCACTTTGGCGGCAACGGAGAGGCAGAAGGTCAGAAACCCAATTACCGCGCGATAAGTCGGCCGCACAGAATCTTCCTTTTCCTCCCGCGCCGAGTACCGAGGTGAGTCTCCAAGGCGGTCGCCTCCCGCCTCTTTACCACGGGGTCACCTGGCCCCTCTTTCTTTTTATAACTTCTTTTTCTCCTTTTGCGAACCACCTCTCCCCTCCGAGCTCTTACTTCCGCTTTTCTTTTTCCACAGTCCACCGACAACCACGCAGCCCAGCGTTTCTCATGTCGTCCTCCCACTGTTTCCATTTCAGCCGGTCAGATCGCACATTTGCTTTTAACAGATTAATCCAAATCCAAATTCCAAATCCCCCCCCCAAAAAAAACCTCAGACAGCAAACAGAAAAGGCATTGACAAAAAAATCAATTCAAACAAACGTAGGGAAAAATATATAGAGATAAATACACATTCTCTAAAATGAGTAAACAATGGCATGGACACATTTTGTCACCGCAAATTGGAATTTGCTGCGCTCACTTTCACTTTTATCTGTCATTATGCCGTTAGCAGACACGCTCGTCCGCTCGCACCAATACCTGTTCTGCCGCCGACTGCTGTAAGAACATGTAAGGATGAAAATGTACAAAGATGAGAGGCAGGGATGGAAGAAAAAAAATCGAGACGGGGGGATTGCTTCTTATTGCACAACTAAGCCAGCAACGTTGCACTCGCCTGCACGCCATTTCTTCCACCACCTCCCCCTCCAAACTCCATCGAAACCCTGGAAATTTAACAATGAGCTGGGATCGTGTGCCAAAACACGGGGCTGAGGGAGGGGGGGGGGGGGGGGGAGAAAAAGTGAGCAGCTTGGAACCCTGTCATTTTTTTCTCTCTCCAGTGAAAGCCCTGCTCTTGGTATCTTATCTGCTCAATCCTCTCATCGTCATTTAAATCTCCCCCCGCGACTCCATCCGATCCCAGCCGCGGCCCTATTTAAATCTCTCCCTCCTCCCTGTCCACCACGTTTCTAATGCTAATTATTTAAACCTCTATCCCTCACATCCACCAGCTAGTTATTCAAATCCCTCCCCACCACGCTCGCCCAACAAGCCCCACCCCAGTTAAAAGGTGCTTGACTGGAGGGTTGATCCAGGCTGTTATTTTCCAGATGATAATGCCGCTTCTTCAGATTCCCCCTCTCTCTTTCTGTGGCTTCCTGCTCTCTTTTCCCAGACCTCTCATTTCCTTTTTCATCCCGTATAGAATTACATAAATTCTGTGGCAAGTCAAGCCGAAAGGTCTATTTAAGTTGTCACCGAGCAAAAAAAAGACAATAACAAAGAAAAACCCCAGAGATATCAGCAAATACACTATTTTAAGTATCAAATTAGGTCAAGCACAACAAAGACTGAGTTTTTAGGGGTGGTGGAGGGAAATGATACGGCTGAATTACACAAATTGTTTGTGTATGAAGTTGAACAGAAGACGCGGACACAAGCTGAGTGTACGAGAGGAGGATAGCAGCCTGGGAATGTGACCCTGACTGCTCTTCACTGGCCTGCCTGGGTCAGTGTCCCCAGTGTTAAGTGACTTGAGAGCCAGTGAGTGAGTGAGTGAGTGAGTGAGTGAGTGAGGAATGATGATACAGTTTGGGAGGTCAGAGGGAAACATTTTTCCAGGACCAGGTGCCAGAACCTCAGCGTGAGAGGACAGCGAGTGTCTCTGTTCTTGTTCTCCATCTTTCTATCTTTCTATCTTTCTATCCACCCCAACAGCCCCTCGTTGCCGTTGTCCATTCTCACTTGCACTTTTTCTTCCTTGCACTCTCTTTTTTTCTCTCATTCAGGGATCTCGCCGTTATTCCACCTACACACGCAATGCGAGGATCACAGCTCGGCAAAAAAAAAACAAAAAAAACACCGGCGCTGCTGGCGGTGGCGGCGGCGGGCGCTCAACACAAGTCCCACTCAGCATCATGACTCGTTACAGTTACATAAATGTGTTTTTTCCCGGATGAGGTCCACTCTGCCCGAGCTGAGCCTCCCGCTCTGCTCCCAGTGCGTGCACAGCTCGACCTCGTGCTCAAAGCAAAACACCTGCCAGAGAATCCCAGCGATGGGTGCACGTGTGTACGTGCACAACTCTTCATCCTAAAGTTCCTTTTTTTTATTTATTTTTTTTTTACAATTTCATACCGGCGAATTAATACATCTTTTATTCTCTGCTTAAGAGACATAAATGTATCTAAAACACAACGTGAATTCTCACAGCGAAATTCCAACGCGCATCTTTTTGTTTCTCCTAAATCACGGCAGCTTAAATACTCCTCCACATGCAGCACAAAGCAGTGGGCAGGGAGTGAGTGAGGGAGAGAGGGCGTGCAGGTGGCGTTGCTCACCTTGGTACTCCTGTCCGGGGGTGTAGCTGCTGGGGCTGCCGGTGATCTGGAGGGTGAGCAGCACCTCTCCGCCGCCGTCGGCCAGCCCGGCTCCCTCCAGCTCCCCGTGGTGGGTGCACAGGAAGAAGAAGGGGTTGAAACGCGGGTAGAAGCTGGCCGGCGGAGCCCCGAAATCCATGCCGCCGTTGCCCAGGACCAGGGCGAGCAGGGCGCAGCCCAGGGCGCCGCCCAGAGAGGCCCGCACCATGGCCATAGATCTGCCCTCGGCGGGCAGGCGGGCGGAGGAGGGGCACGGAGGTGTGAGCCGGGCTCCGAGCACGTGCAGGTGAGGAGGAGAGTGATGAGAGAGGTAGAGTTTCCTGGCGCCGGTTGGAGTCCACGGACGAGGAAAAAGTCCAAAAAGTGCCTGAGACTCTGCGTGTGCGTGTGTGTGTGTGTGTGTGTGTGAGTGTGAGTGTTGCTGTTGAGCTCTGCTCCTCTCCCTCCTCTCCCTGTCCTACCTCCACTCTCAGGAGTTCAGAGCTTCGCCCGTCTGTCCTGCTCCAGCGTTTAAATACCTCACCCCCCCTCCCTCTGCTTCCCTCTCTCCTCCCACCCACCCAGCCACCCTCACTCACTTACTCCCTCCCTCCCTCCTTTCCTTCTCTCTCTCTCCCTCCCTCTCTCTCTCTTTCGCTTTAGCGGCGGCTTCGCAGCGTACGCTCTAGGAGACGGCCTCCCATTCCCTCCACTGGCTGGCTGGCTGGCTCTCCTTCTCCTCCTCCTCCTCTCTATCACTCAGCCTTTTTCTTCCTTAATCTCTCCGCCCCCCTCTACCACCACCACCACCACTAACACTCACCCCTCCTCACTTCCTATCCCTCCTCCTTCACTTTTTTTCTTTCCCAAACCACTGTGTTATTCCGTGTTAGCACTCTTGCATCCGCCTCCTGTCTGTCTGTCTGTCTGTCTGTCAGCGTCTTCATCAGCCCACTGATGGATCTTCTGCTTCTTCCCTCCTTTGTCTCTCTGCCCATCCACCACCACCACCACCACCACCACCAGTCGTCTACTCCTCTCCCTCCCTCTGTCACACCTCCCCGTTCCCTCCCTCTCCCACTCTCTTCACCTCCCTCCTGCTCCCCCCCCCGCGTCGCCGCTGCTCCCCCGTTAGTCCCCCACCTCCCTCCTGTAACCCCCCTTCTGCCCCCCTCCACCCTCCCCTCACTTATTTTTCCAGCTCCCGTTCCTCTCCGTCTCTCCTCCGTGTCCTCAGCAGCGCGCGCGAAAAAAAAGGGAAAAAAAAAACTTGTTTTCCTTCTCGTGCGCCGCTGTTGCTTTTTTTCCCCCCGTGGTTTTTCCATCCGGATCTCCTTTTCCAGAGGATTCTCCAACTTTTTTTTTCTCCCCCTGTCATTGCATCGTGCGCCGCCTCCCTGCTCTGGATTAACCCAGCGGTACGCTGTAGACGTAAGCCACACCACACCCCCCACCCCCTCCGCACCTCCCGACCAGTCTGCGCTTCAGCTCAGCTCCCCAAAAAGGATGGAGAAATATTTTGTTCACAGTGTTGTACGCAGAATCCTCCGAGTTTGCTATGACAGACACAAACAACGAAACCCTTCATCCAGTGACACTGTAGCCGACTTCAATTCATCCACATTTGTCTCTTTGCAAGTCCATCTCCAGTAAATACTCCAAGACCCCCTCCCCCCAATTCCCCAAATCATCCACATTCAACACAGTCAAGAAATAAATAAGTGAATGCACTTGTCTTTGACAGCGCTGAGCCTCTCTGATGCTGATTCCCCTCAGCTTCCTGCTGTGTTTGTGTGGTTAAGTGCCTATTACAGACGTAAACACTCCCGAGCCAACAGACTGCACACACACGCACACACGCACACACACACACTCAAAGCCGCTTCCCATCCAAACAGGCCGACTGACCCACAGCAGGATGGCACGGCCGGGCCAGCACGGCCAGATGCTTTCACAGTCTAAACCCTGGTCTCACTCTCTCTCTCCCTCACACACACACACATGCACAAATACACACACACACATTCATAATCACAAATGACAGAATAAAAATTCAAACGTACTACTGCCGGTTTTAGGTTTTTCTTACTGCCTTTTTTTTTTTTTTTTTTTTTTTAAAGTTCCCTCATTCAAAGTAGGCAGATTTGTATAAATACAAATATATATATATATATATATATATATATATATATGTATATATGTATATATACACATATATATACATATACATATACACATATATATATATATATACACACATATATATATATATATATATATATATATATATATATATATATATATATATATACACACACACATATATATATATACACACATATACATATACACACACACACATATATATATATATATATATATATATATTTACACAGATATATATATACATATATATATATATGTACACATATATATATATATACAGTATATATACACGTATATATGGTGGTCAAGCTGATCCATGCGTAACTGTCACCTGAGCCAACAAAGGAGAAAACGTTGCACGGCCTTGGAAGGAACAGCCTCACTCTGTTCTCGAGCGCCTCTTCTTTCTCATTAATGCCACATCACATCCTTTCACCATTCATTGTCAGCGGAGTCCATCTCTTTCCTTGCACCAGACACCGTTAGCTGAAGTGGTCATCACTCTTCAGCCTTTTTTTTATTTATACCCATGGTATATCAGTTTCGTACAAAACCAGGTGCCCTCATCTGATCGCACTGCTCTGGTTGGAAAAAAAGAATTCACAGTTTCACATGCTGCTCATTTTTCCAGCAGTCTGAAATAAACACCTCCCAGGCCACCCGGTGGAAAAAAGAAAAAAAAAAATCCTTTCACTCGATGCCTTCTGAAACAACAAAGTGAATCCCAAAATCACTGGACTGCCTGCCTTGGTTCACTGCAGTGTGAATCACAGACCGAACCTGCTCCTCTGACACCTGGCTGCTTTTCCAAGAACCTCTTTCAGCTGATCTTGATATCTTTTGCAAAATGGACCATACCTGGCGGCATTAACTGATTGAATTGCCACAAGTGGCCAGGAATGAGCCGTGTGCTGAACAACAAAACCAGTAGTTAACACGTTACCGTAGTCGGTGAGCAGACACCAGGAAACATCCAGAAAAAGAAACTACAGGAAGAAAAAAAAGTGGGTATAAATAGAGCGGCAACTTTTCAGAAAGTGTGTCCTGGCCGGCTGAGTGAGGAGGTCCAGCGGCTGCACCGCTGTGCAGGAGGGTGCAGAGTGAGTTCAGGGGTTATCTCCGTCCTCCTCGGCCGCTCCTCTCCACCAGTCCACAGCCACCCTTCAGCTCCTCAGTGCCTTAATTAAGCACCTTTAATTAATCTAAATGTATTAACTCACCAGTGAGAGTTCTTAAATAGCTTAAGTTCCTTGCAGTGTGCGCAGCTCCGATAGCCTTTCGTCTCCTCGCAGAGACCTTGCTGTGTTTTAGCTTTGAAGCTATGGCCACAAAAAGACACAGAGTTAATCATTCAAAGTTTCACTTTCTCTCTTGAAGTTGTGATTTTAGATAGAAAATAAAAATGCATATTTAGATTCTACTGGAAGCCGACCTGCCCAGAAAGACGCGGCCATTTATTTAGCTTTTATTCTAATGGCGGCGACATGTGAAGGGAGAAGACATGAGAGGAGGATGGACTCCTGCATGCATTCATCAAATATGCTATTAATAAATGAATAACTTGCTTGTGGTGAGGTGGACGGCCGGACCTGGGAGATCCGAGGCTCACTAATGAAAAGCGCAAAAACGTGCACACAAATACACACGCACACACGCACACACGCACACACACACACACACACACACACACACACACACACACACACACACGCAAAGCATAAATCTATAACAGGGCGAACGGACGGAGGC
This sequence comes from Nelusetta ayraudi, assembly GCF_046127955.1. NCBI lineage: Eukaryota > Metazoa > Chordata > Actinopteri > Tetraodontiformes > Monacanthidae > Nelusetta > Nelusetta ayraudi. Next base: position 2,239,919 of record NW_027466070.1, on the reverse strand, counting down.
GAGCGAGAGGAGACAGGTTTCATTTCCTGCAGGCGCGCTGGATGCAGCACACATTAACCAACATGGCTTTGTAATAATACGATCATTCAATTTGTTTTATTGATTCTGCTGCCTGGGCTACACTTAAGTGATGATTGCATTTTTTTATTTTTTTTTTAAACAGAATATTAAACTCAAACAAATGACACCGGCTACAAACACATTACGTGTCCTTAATGAGCATCCTGAACAGCACGAAGAAGGCAGACGGCCCTAATGGTCAGCAAGAGGAGGCAAAGCCAGTTTATGAAGATAAGTTTATTACAAGTTTATTAATGATAGAGTCTGAAAATCCATCGTCTAATTTCAAAAAGATTATTGCATTTGCACAGGCTTTTTTAGACCGTTACGACTATCAAAGTAATCCCAGACTAGACCAAGAGGTCACGCTGGACCTTTTCACACCAAATCATGCTGCAAACATGTGTTTCAGATAGAAAGATAGAAACACGCGCCCCCCTCCGCTACACAAGGGGAAAGACACCACCTCCGACATGTCATGCAGCCGCTCTTGAACTACCGCCCTCATCCAAAACAGCAACCACAGGGTGAGACCAGATTGAAGTGTCTGTATGTCACACACCAGTTTACAGCGAAGCTTAAGAGTGTGTGTGTGTGTGAGAGAGAGAGAGGGAGAGAGAGAGAGAGAGAGAGAGAAGGAGAGAGAGAAGGAGAGAGAGAGAGAGAGAGACCTTTTGCAGCTTCCTCTGACGGTGTGCAGTTCGGTCATGGCACCATGCTCACCGTCTGTTCCACACACACACACACACACACACACCCCTGCTGAATACACGTGTTCCCGGTGCTGTCACGCCCACCAGAGAGAGAGAGAGTGAGAGAGAGAGGGAGAGAGAGGGAGAGGGAGAGCCCCCTCTATCAATCTGAACGACGTTAACACAAATCTTTCCTCTCAAGACGCTGTGTGTGTGTGTGTGTGTGTGTGTGTGTGTGTGTGTGTGTGTGTGTGTGTGTGTGTGCCAACATGAGTGTGCCAGCAGTGCCATCTGTTTTACCTGTAGCGGTCTTTATTAGCAGCAGCAGCAGCAACACACACACCCACCCTTGTACCTGATGGCCCCTCTGTTTTCTTCATGTAGGTCCTGTCCTACATCCATCCCTGGTACACACTCACTTTCATTCGCAGCCACATCCCCACATTCACTCTCACACACAGACACACTGTCTCTCTCTCTCACACACACACACACACACACACGAACGGGACTGGGGGCTATCGTTCTCCATTATGAAAACTAGGTCGCTGAGGCGTGGGCAAGGGGAGTGGGGCAGTAATTATTTTTATCATTATTAATTTCCACCTCAAGGTTGCGCCAGGGCTTTTTTGTCCGCTTCAATCTTCATTCCAGACCCCCTGCATCCACACACACATACACACACACGCACGCATTGCCATCACCATCATGCATGGCCACCAATGCCTTTGAAAGAGGCTGCGTGCCAAACAAGGCAGAACAGAGGGTGGTGGGTTGGGGGTGGAGGAGGTGGGGGGGGGCACCAAAGAGAAAAAGAGCTCAAAGGGATGGAAAGAGTGCGGCCGGCGAGGGACAGAAAGGAGAGCAAGGAGGCCGGGGAGGCGGCGAGGAGGACTTGCGTGTGTCGCTTCATCACTCAGCGGACCCTAATTTACACTAACAGGTTGTTTACTCGATATGGCAACTGATAATAAAAGGCCGGGTGTCGGGAGAGGCGGGGGGGGTGGGGGTGGGGGATAAGGCCCTGCGGGAGCACTCGGGCCATGATGGTTTGCACACTCCAATTAGTCCTATGAAAAGCCTCCCCCAAGAAAAGGAGGAGAAGGGAGGTGGGTGGGAGACGGGGGTGAGGGTGGGTGGGTGGGTGTGGGAGAGGGGGGGGTCGGTCAGTGTTGAAGTGCAACCGGTGAGGATCACCCCCAAAAAAACTAGATGCCCCCCCCATGTCAGACAGTGGTGTGGCGGCCGCACACGTCAGGGCTCGCAGCCAAAGGATGGAACCTGGATGGACCCTGATATAATTCACAGCAAAACTGTTGCTGTTTACATTCTACAGCCCTATTCACACAGGAATAGTACTACCTGGTGACCTCTGGTCATTTGTAATAATCACGGAGGACGCCTGTGATCTTGATCCCATGATAATACTAGTCCCTTGCAAATCTACATCTCAGTGATTGGGGTGGGTTGTTTTGTTTTTATTGCGCGCCTTTTCGACTTCTTTTCCAGTTGAGAAATGGAGGCTGCATGGGAAATTATTAGTGGCAGTTTTGACAGCGTTTTAGGCGCAAATACAGCCTCGGATCGGTACTGGAAACCCATTGGAAGAAAGAGCAAGCTCCGTTCAATCAAAAGAGGGAAATTTCGGAAGGTGATAACATGGGTGATTTGCATAGCAGCATGCGGTAAGAAACATTTTTCTATCTTTCAGATGGCTTCTGACGGCCCGTTATCCCGACAACAACCGCACACTGTTCGGAAGTCACGATGCTGCTTTGGCATTTTATTTACAGCTGAATGACAAAAGCGGATGTGACGTGCAGCGCACCGACATCCTACCTGGCTCTTAATCTCAGTAAAATACAGTAAAATACAGTCCAAAATCTTACCCATCCATCTCGCCAGGCTCGGACCTAAAGTATTTCCAGCTCCTCCAGGTAACAACGAGATCGCCAGTCCCTCTTCTCGTAAAACAAATCTCTGCAAACTTTGTCATTTTCTTTCTTTTTCCCATACAGCAAACTCAAATAAAGCCAAACTCACACCCTGAACTGTTGCACAGGAAAATGCTGCTGCTGCTGCAACAATCATACCTCGCTAAATACTTTCTGTATTTATCGAGCAAACCGACAACGACGCATGTGTGCTTTAGTGCAGATGCTGGAATAATTACCAAAGTTAATCATGTGGTGCATCTTAATTGTTTGCTAATTGGGTGAGTGAATTATGATTGCAGATGTAACAAGGTTTCTAATTATTTCCTCACCTTTCTAAAAAAATAAAGGAGCGGTTCAGTGAGCACGCGCTCCTTGTATGTTTCTCAGCTGTGTGTGTGTGTGTGTGTGTGTGTGTGTGTGCGTGTATGTGTGTGTGTGTCTCTCGTACCTGCAGCGGCGCCCGGCCAAGGGCCTCTGGAAGCGTTTCCAGCCACGCCTTGACAAATGCAGCTGTCCCAAAGACCAAGTGGAGCATCACCCTGTGAGAAAACAGCGGGATCAACATTCCTCCTCTCAGATAAATGAGCGAGCAGCAGACCCCCAAATCTTTGTTATGACAAGACACTATAAACTGTCTGAGTGCCGCGGCGAGAGGCTGTAACTTGTTTTAACGATGCCGTCGCTTCCGTGACACTGGGCGAACAGCGAATGAGAAATATTTGAATAACAAAAATTAAGAATTAAAAAAAAAAAAAAAAAAACCTTGTTGCTGTTTTAGAGAGAAACTGCTGCCATGAGAAAGCATTCTTTTGCTCTTCTGTATAACTTTGCATAAGTGAGAAGTGTGTTGTCAGTGCGTACGTTGTTTATTGGAGGACAGTCTGGCAGCGCCGATCACATCCAAACAGATTTATTTCACACTGAAAGTTCATGATTATGTTTCAAAATACTGCAGCGGAAAGCTGAGCTGAAAACAGGAGTCACTGCTGGCTACAATGTATCACTTTTGGCACTTTTTGTCGACAGCCCAGGATTTAAACAAGCCAAGTTTTTAACTATGAAATTTAATCATTCTGCACTGAGGAGGGAGAACAAATCTGTTTAGCTGAGTTAAGCGCTCCTCCCTTCATGTGGCTCTTCCTCTCCTGGGCTTGTTATCAGTGCTGGGGTGCCCTTGAGCAAGGCCAGTGAACCCAAACCTTTTAGTTTTGAGCTGATCAACAGCCGCAGCTTTGACGCAGATGTATTTGGAAGGAGCTCTCAATGCAACACGTCAATTCTTTATCTACGCTGTGACCTTTATTTATTTATTTATTTTCATATTTCAAGCATGTGACTCATTCAGGAAGAGTTTATGTGAAAACATCGCTCCACGCTGCCCTCGTTGTAAGAGTTAGTAAGCAGGAGCGAGTGCCACGTTGAGACATTCACAGCAGGAAGTCTTGCTCCACAGAACGTAACCTGAAATAAGTGGAGGTTAAATGACAGCAGGAGGTTTGGGTAACCCTCCAGTTTTTCATCCAACAGCCAAATTAGTAATAACTGGGTGTTGGATATATATGTACGTACACAAATAAATAAATGAAAAAAAAAAAATATATACATATATTTATGTATATTATATATATTTTTATAGAAAAAAATATTGATATATTGATTAAATATCGATACTGAAAACTAAAAACGGTTCAATATGACTTTTCCATAGTATTGATTAGTGTTGTCGAAAATATCGATATATCGATATTTCTTCGATACTGAAAATCAAAAACGATACGATATGACTTCTCCGTAGTTTCGTAGTTCCGTAGTGACGTGCAACGCCGCCAACACGCACACAAACACTCTGAGCGCTCCCTCCGCTACCAGGGAAGGAGGGAGATCGCGTCGCGAAGAGACTTCTGCGGGACTTCAGCGCGATCTCCAACTGCCGCGCCCCCCTCCCCGCCCCTTGAAACCTCCGCGGTAGCTAGTAATCATATCGAAAATCAATACTTTCCCAAATATCGTGTCGAAGTCTGAAATTCAGTATTGTGACAACACTCGTATCGATACATCGATACTCGACGTGTGCCACTGTGTCAACACACGCCAACGCCTTTCGCCAACTTCCGTGGCTGCTAGTATCGTAGTATCGAAAATCGTATCGAAAGTCAATATTTTTCAAAATATCGTATCAAAGTCTGAAATCCAGCATCATGACAACACATGTACAGATATGTATATATATATACACATGTGTGTGTGTGTGTGTGTGTGTGTGTGTAAAAACACACAATTTATAAAATAAGTAGTTTGGATGGTGGAGACAAACTGGTCGACGAAAGTGCTATGCATTTTTCAAAAGCAGTGAGTCACACAGCTCCTCTGTAGTTCTCTAAATGCGTCTCTCAGGGCTGCCTGCACCTGCAGCCGTCTTTTGTGTTTGTGAAATCATCTCTCCTCAAAACTTCACTTTTTCTTTTTTTTTTCTAGTGCGAATCCCAGTGAAGTGCCACCACGGCGTGCATGCACACATCATTCCCCTCCCACCCTGCAGTCATGGTAACAGAGCTGTGAAAGAACATGCAGAGGAATATGAGAGGAGATTGCGGACACATGGCCACATGGTTCACGTTGAGCTCCCGGGAGAAGACAGTCATTCGCTAATCCAACCAGGAGGGCAAACGCGGAGAGATGAGATGGAGAGAAAAGTTAGGCAGGATGCAGAAGAGTTGGAAGAAAAGAGTGCAGTGAAACAGCAGTGAAGTCATAATAACTGGGACTCACGGGTCACAGTGACCAAATATTTTCCATTGCTGACAGTTTTTTAATTAACAGTGACATCAAATTTTGAAGGCTGTCTGTCATTTTGACGGAGCGTCAAATTAATTTGCTGCCGGCCAGAGTCTGGGCTTGATGTCCAGATTGCCTTTGACATTAGCCACAGCAAATAAAGTAGTAGAAGAAGAAGAATTGATTGTGAAAGATTTTTGTTTTTCATCGTGTTGTCTTCAGGGGACACAAGACGGTTTTGATATGACGGTGGCTGGTCTTCTAGACCTAATGTGTCAGGTTCTCTTTTCTCAAATGTATTTATTCTATGTCCAAAGTTGCTTTTTTAAATGCTGACTGCAAAACATATTGCGCTGCAGTCTCATTGCCAAGGTACGACTGGATAGAGAGATTTGTGTTCCAGCACAGCAGCTCAAAGGTTTTTTAGATGCGCGTTTATGTCTTTTCAGTCCTGATGTATATTTTTCACAGTTGAGATGAGGGCGAGCTTCCTGTTTAAAAAAGATCAATGAGCTGACCCACTGACATGAACTTCTCAGCGCTCTACTTCCAAATCCCTTTTGTTATCCTCTCTGCATTCAAGAGAGAGCGGCGGTGAGCGTGGCTAAAAAAATCAATGGCAGAGAAATGTTCCAACATCTGAGATCCTACACAAACACACGCATATAAAAAGAAGCCTCCGCGTCCGCGGAAAACTCTTATAGCCTAATAGATACGATATTGATTTTAGTGTGGTCGGTGCAAAATGTCCATAAACCTGGTAGTGGTGGGGGGGGGAAGACATGAAAACATCTCTTTTTCTCTCGCAGTGCTGTGCAAAAACAAAAAAACGAGAGAAAAAAAAAAAAAACCTTTGGTGCTTTTTCAGGCTTGCTCAGCAACAGTCTAAGAGATGGTGGTGTTACTGCGATAGATGTGCAGCAAGTCTGGCACACATATAATAATAAAGCCCAAAAGATACGATCCCCCCCACACACACACACACACAGACACAAGCTCAGACTCTCACTTCCTAACAGATAAGGGCGGGGAAGGGGGGTGGAGGGGGGTTGGACATACACACATGCATTGATAGGGGTGGTAAACACACACACAGACTCACACATGCACCACACGCACTGGAGAGGAATCACAGAGCAGAGACAGAGGTGCAAATACACATGCACATGCGCACATATTTGCACTTGCAGATACAGTCAGATTAAAAAACATGCAGGGAGGGAGGGGCTGAGTGAGAGTGGGGGCACGGGTGAGGAGGGGGGGCGGGAGGGCACCGGGGCCACAGAACATACAACAAAAAAGCAAGCAGACAGCCTTGAGCTATGAGCTCAGCGAAATAAATAAATAAATAAATGAATAAGAGTAAAAATCTCATTTTGAACCAGTCGCTCCACCAGTAGCTGCTCCCTCTCCAAGCCCACTCCTCCTCCTCCCTGCTCTCCTCCTCCTCCTCCTCCTTCTCTCTTCATATCCCTGATCAGGGATTTATCATAGAGAAACAGAAAAAAAAACAAAAAAACCTGGCTACGCAGCATCCATCTCTCCGACTCAATCCCACCACCTATCGCGGGGCCTCTGGAGACACGCGAGAGGAGCAGCAGCAGCAGCAGCAGCAGAATCACTGCTGGCTTTACAGTCTCCCTGTATTCCCACAGTGAAACCCTGCCGGCGCCACATCCCACAGAACTTGACAATCCACCTGCAGAGGGTGAAAGAAATACGCACATATGCATATATAGGTTTATATATGCAGCTGGCGTTACTTCAGATTTGACCCTCTTCTCCTGTCCTATTGGACGGATGTGCTGGGATCTGGGAAATTCCAGGGCGGCAGAGCACAGACAAGCGCACCACCCCATTATCCACCGTGTAGGTTTAGCCGACCTTAGCCCCCGCAGACTAAACGCCACAAACCACCACCACCTCATTTAAAGACCGCAGCGTGGCCACATCCATATTGCGCTGGGCTGCTCTGTGTAAACGAGGTGAGTGGCGGCAGCGGCCGGCTGGTGGGTCTGGCGCCCTGCGCTGGTGCTTGGAGTTGCGGCGGATCGCTGCTCCCTTGGCGTGTACGAGCCACGCAGATGGACTCGACGATGGCCCGCGCTGGCTGAACAGATTTCAGTCAGACGGAACAAAATGTCTTTGAAAAAAAGAAAGAACACGCACCAGAAGACTGAGAGGTTGAGGACAGGAGGGGCCTCGCTGAGGACAGAGTGAGACGGATGATCGAGATGATAATGCGCCCTTCACTTGTGTGGCGCCGAATAGATGGAGGAGATGGAGGGAGGTCTTTGCCCTTAATTATATGGGTCAGTGGAGCAGCAGTGAGCAGGGCCCGCATGCAGGGGATCAACAAGTCAAACACATGCAGTTGATTTTAAAAGGAGTCAATCATTGACGAGGCGCTTTTCAATTAAGGCAAACGTAACAAATTCTGAATATGTATGAAATCTTAGTGCACAGAGAGTTAAGACCAGCAGGGATTAGTACGGTGGCCGACAAGGGCCAAACACAATACAACTGCCGAATGTGCCTTAGGTCGCCAAAACAGCTGCAGGTATAGAAATGATGCAAATTCAGAAACACAAACACAAGTCTAAACAAGGTACAAAAAGAGGATCGTGGTGCAAACGAAAAAAAACGTTCTCAGTCACCCTGTCTGTGTCTCCATTGAGCTGTGCCTATAAGAGCGCCACCTGCAGGTTTGGAGCACTTCCGTTGTAGTGACTGGTTTATGCAGCGTTTGTTTGTTTGTTTGTTTGCGTGTGTTTTCTTGGTTTGCTTTCGCTTCTCTGTTTGAAGTATATGTTTTCATGTTTTATTATTGTTTGCACCACAAGATAAGTAATATATATATAAACTGAAGGCCAACAGTATGAATAAATAATGACAATGATGCAATGATGTGGGTGTATATTATGTACAATATTGTTTATCCATTTCATTTAAGAAAAGAAACAACTATTAATCTATTGAGAAAATTAAAAAAGACTGAAATAAAAAAAAAATGGATACTGCAGGGTAAAAAAAAAAGGCAGTGATGAGACAATGAGTTTCATGACTTTACATTCAGTCAGAAATCAATGGGGGAAATGTGGCGAGCCATTAAAACCAAGGGCAACCACACAATACAGTGTCGACAGCAGACGCTCGTGCACACCTGCTACGCAACCATTACAGCACTGAAATTAGCAGCAAGGTGAAGGTAGAAGTGGCGAACAGGGACACACACACACACACACACACACACACACACACACACACACACACACACACACACACACACGTGTGTGTGCCTGCCGAGTCCTCCACTGTAGGTCCTCCACTGCCGAACACATTCACCGATCCAATTACAGGTCAGGGGTCACAAGACGGTCCCGTCCTAGCGCAGCATACAATGGGAACCCCCACCCCTCCTCCCAGTGTTCCCCCCTCACTCATTCACCCTCCTCTCTCCACACCCTCAGCTGTCATCTCTCACTCCGTCTCCTCTATTGACTCTGCTCACACGGCTCTCCTCCTTTGTCTGCGTCCATCACAAATGCATCTGCCAATCACGAGCTTGTGCAGCACTCCGTATATTGTATACACCTCTCCGCCGCCTCCAAGACCAAGCCTGCATCTACGAGCAACGGCCGGGTTGCGCTTTTCTTTTCTTTTTTTAAGTTTGAAATCCTCCCCCTCGCCCTCCACTATTAATTTTTTGCTCAACATCTTTGGCATCCCATTCAAATCCGAGCGCTGCTGCTCGCTGCTGCGGATCGTCGACTGATCTATTTTTCTCTGCCGGTGCCCTTTCCCTCAAACATCGCCCTCTCTCTCCTACGCTCTCTCCACTCTTACTCAGACTCTCTCCTACTCTCCTCTTTATTCTATGCGATCGGCGCTCGCCTTTATGTGGTAAAGTATCCACCGCCAGCTCCTGGCGTCCGGGGGGGAAGGGGAGCGGTGGGGGGGGGAGATCTCCCTTTCAAGCGACTGGACCAAACAGCAAGGAGAAACAATGAAGGAGGAAAATTCTTCAGCGCTGCTGTGTTGTACCACGTTGAGTCTGCCGCTCGCCGAGCATCTGAAAAGGTCGATCCTGTGTGCGCAAGAGTCACTGTGTTACTGTGTCACTGTGTCAACGTATGGCTGGCTCTGGAACGGCACAGGAATCAGGGCAAAAGTTCTCTGAATGAATATTATATTGAATTATTATGATAATATGACGGCCCTGGAGTCTGGATCTGCTCCAGGTTTCTTCCCACAGGGGAGTTTTTCCTGGCCACTGTCGCATGTTGCCAGCTCCGGGGGCCCAGTTGGGTTTTTTTTCTCTCTGATTGTCCAAAGCGCTTTGAGGCGTCTTTGGATGTGATTTGGCGCTGCGCAAATAAAAGTTGATTGATTGATATTGAAAAAAACAAAAAAACGGAAGGATGCATTGTTGGGCCACACGCACGCAGACGTTACACAGACAAGGCTACGCCTCATTAGTCAATCACTCCAATGAGGACCCACCCCCACCCCCACTCCATCACGCACACACACCCGGAATCATCCACGATACATTTAGTCTTGCACGAGTGCCGGTGGATTTTACAACCTCCCTGTTCATCCCCTCAGAGCGTTACAGCGAGCCGACGAGAGGGTGAGAGCTCACAGTTTAGCATCCCCCCTTACCCCCCTCCCTCCCTCCCAATCCCCCGACCCCCCCGCCATCGGCCCTGGCGTCCCGTCCAAGAGCGCGGAAACACACATCACCTCTCTGGGTACAGAGGCAAAAAAAAAAAAGGTAATTATGACTCATGAAGTGGCAGCTTTTTTTTCCTTTTTTTTTTTTAATGGCCAAACACGGAGCCTAACTGCCTTTTTTGGCGCTCGTAATGGCACAAAGAGAGAGAGTCACACTCGGCTGCGCTGCACAAACATTAACCCAGACGGGGAGAATCAAGGTCACCTCGGCAGATTAGCGCAGCCTGTAAATGAGTTCAATTAAACAAGTTGCTAATGGCTGCCGGCTTAATGGCAGCGGCGCGATGACAGCTCGCTGATGCCTGTGGATAACCTCCAGTCACACCCTCCACAGGTTCCTTTATAGACTGGTGCAGTCAATCAAATTAGAAAATGCCAAATCAGAGATTTTGTCAGACGGAATCGTTTTTTTTCCTGGCAGCGCTGAAGCTGGCCTCTGGGGATTCATTAGAAACAAGGGCGTCATAAAAGGAAAGAATATTCAGCCAAAGTGGAATCAGTCAGAGGAGCGGCACGACGCACGATGGAGTCGCTCCCTCTCCCCCCCGCCCCACAAAGACCGAGAGAAAGAGGACACGTTCCGATCAGTTCGGAATCTAGCCGCAATAATTAAACATGAGTAATGAGCTCCTCCGTAATTAACCGGCTCCCAGAGCTGCACTTTCCTCCATCAGAGAGAGAGGGAGAGAGAGAGAGGAAGAGAGAGAGAGAGCGAGAGAGAGAGGATCAGGAGGCCAACTGATACGGGCTGGAGTGTGAAATTTCCACAGGACCACAGAGCAGGAGAATCAAACCCGTTCCTCTAGGGCTGGGTCGGACCATCCACGCAAGTAAAGGGCAATTCTGACTCTAAACTGGGAGAAAAGGAACTCATCTTCATCATCATCATCATCATCATCATCGTCATCGTCATCGAAGGAGACTGACGGATTGTGCTCATGAAACGTCCCACCCTGCTGGCACACCAACCAAACTATTCAACTAGCACTGTTCTATGTGGTCGGGTTTTTTTCCCCCCTTTTTGCAATGATCCAATATGACTTCTTGATTCTCCTAATGTGACCGAACCAAATTCCCTTTATCTCATATCCAGGGAAGAAGAAAAACAGCCAGGTTTATCAGGGTCATTCCTGCACCGTCAATAACAGGCTCTTCTGCAAAGTTTAGACTTTGCAGAGCAGAAAAGGCTCCTATAAACAGAGGCCTCCTTCATCTAAACAGATTATAACAGCTCCTTAAATTTGTGGGAGGTTTTTTTTAAGGTCTAATGTTATAAATGTGGTAGCAGAGCGCCGTGATTAATTATCCAAACAACAGCGTGTTTGCAGCCTCTTGCTAAAACAAATCTGCTTGACCTTCCATGTTTGTAAGGAGACAAAACGCGAGCGTGCGGGTGGAACCGAAGCCTGGAGGAGGCGTTTTAAGTTTTCTGAGAAGTTCAGCAAGCTAAAGCAGCAGGAGTTGGATTCATTTCTCATCTGTTGGGAGAAGGAGCGGAGATCTGTTCCTTGTGTCTCTCTGTTCGGCCAGTAATCGCTGGTAAACAGTAAATATTGCATAATCTGGGTCCCTCGGCTGCATGCAGGAAGCACTGCGTACCTTCAAATACAACCTCCACATACAGAAAATACTCATGGGTAAAGTTTCCTGCTGAACTTTCTATTGGCTCAGACAAAAAAAAAAAAAAAATAGTAGAAAAGTATTGAGAGGAAGAGGAAGAGTCGCCCTGCGCTCTCGACCGGCCTTCCTCCTTCTGCAGACTCTTGCGGAGGCCAGCGCAGGGTTGCCGCGCACTGCTGTAAAACTAACCGCCGGTGGTGGCGGGGGGCGGAGCTACTCCAGTGTCACTCTGACAGCCCAGCGCCGATGTCGCCAAGTTCTGCGGGCTGGACGATGACAAGGACAAATACGTCGCCTCCGATGTGTCCAACCCGGGGTGGTGGTGGGGGGGGGCGTCCGTGAGTTGAATAAATCATAATGAGGAGGAGGAAGACGACGACCGGCAGCGAGAAGGAGCGGCGAGGAGCCGTGGCGGGAAGGAGCAGCAGGAGAGAGTGGAGCCTGGGTTCGTATGGCTGAGGGGAAGCCGAGCCCCGTCGGAGCGCAGGCTGTTGTGAGAGAAACACTGAATTATGCATCTGGGAGGGGAGGGCAAGATTGGCTGTTGGCTCCAATAGCACTTCCCCCCCACCGCCCACCCCCCTCTTTCACCTCCTCTCCTATTCACTGACAGACAGACGAGGGCATCTAGATGAAGTTTCGCAGGAGGTCAGCACCAGCGCCGCTGCCGCCGCCGCCGGATTGATAGACACTGCGGGGCGTGGCCCTCTTTCTCCTGTTTTCTGCACCATTTCACAGAATTGGGGGAAATGCCACTCTCCCGCCCTCTCATCCGACAGGGAGGGAGGGGCGGGCGGCGAGGGGGGGTTGGTTCCTGTCGCCTCGGGCGATGATGTATGCCTGATGACACGTTGATGATACATCTGGGGCTGAAATCGGCCGAGGGTGGTATTAGGGCCCGCTTGCATTGATTCTGGGCGAGCGGGGGGGGGCTATCTGCCGCCACACCTCACCGTGAGCGATGGGGGTCAGAAGGTCACCGTTTTTGCCACCCCCCCCCCCACCTCCAGAGAAAATCAATGCCTTATTAGAACTTCGTCTCCATTGCGGAAGGAGCGGGAACGGCTCAGGAATGAAGACGGAGCGCGCTCACCTTCGTCAGATATGATCATAGATGTTTCCTCCGCTGCTGCTGCGGGCTGGGTGAGGGGGCTGAGGGGGCTGAGGTGTGTGTGTGTGTGGGGTGGGGGGGGGTTTCAGCGGGCTGGTTCCCTCTTTCATTAGCTGGACCTACGCTGCTGCTACCTCCTCCTCCTCCGCCTCCTCCTCCTCCTCCTCCTCCTCATCTCAACCCCGTGCTCCTCGTCTCTAGACAGTTCACTGGCAGGCTGTTGGATCTATTTCCGTGCATGGCCGCGGGCTATACATCCTGCATATTGTGCATGGTACAGACGAAACCCACATACCAAACATCTGCCTTTCCCTGCTCGCCGCACAACACCGCTTGCCTTTCTCTTCCTCGTTTCCTACGCGGCGTCCAGCTGATGTTGTAAACAAATCCCCTATAAGGACGATGAATTATTGAGAAGGTGGGACAGAAGTGATTACCTCTTCCCGTCTAATTTGTCATTGTTTTTTTTTATCCGACCAGATGCCGCTTAAGACCACAATGTATCTCATACGCGCCCGATTGTCCTTCAGCGCAATCGCCGCCGTTTGCGATATCCTCACCTCCGGCTAAATGGGGTTCGCGGAAAGTCGCTGTTATAGATGAGGGGGCAGGTCCCCTTAATGGATCCTCCTGACTGTCATAACCAGCCAAGGCCTCTGGCAGAAACATCCTCCCACTGTCAATTTGACTCCTGAAAGTGGAGCAGCGGGGGCCCCTCCCCGTCCCTGTCCTCCAGACTACCTCGCGCCGTCTGACGGATGACTGGCAGGCCGGGGCCGGCGGTAAGCTAACCAAGGCTACCTGGGAGTGTAAACACGCAATTTAAAAAAAACGGGGCTGCCACAACGCGGCAAACGCTGAACTTCCTTCCACTGAACTGTGACCTTAACCTGGCACGGCAGTCGGAGCACTTCCTGGATCCTCTGGGGTTATCCGACGGATCCATCTGGTAGGAGGCTCAATGCATTTGGGGGGGAGGGGGATGAAGCTTGGAAGGTGACTGGGAACCTTCTGTCTATCACCATCCAATTGGCCAATCATTGGCAATTATTTAGCATTTCTCTCCTACCAAACTACAGCTGGAAGCAGATGCGAGGGAAAATATTAACTGAACGTCACCTTCAAAATCCACTATTTAAACTTTTTGTTGATATTATCATAATTATTGAAGAGGTTTGGAAAAACATTGGCGCATTTTGCCAGTGAATCCAGGAATGGAGCTGTTTTGCTGTGGAGTCTTTTCCACATGCTTTTCCACTTTTCTGAGCTCTAAATACTGTTGAACCCTATCGTCAAACGATACAAAATCATCAAATAATGAGTAAAGTTTGCCGTTTACTCTCAACTCCCACACCGGCAAACTGAGGAAGTGAGGCTCAGCAGCGACGAAGAGTGTGACCAATCAAAGCAGAGTGGGCTGGGCGGGAGGTGTACACGGAGGAGGCCGGGGGTGGAGTGAAGTAAAACGGACCGTTTTCGCGGGATGCAGGAAATACGAGGAAACGAGCCGCGAGATATACAGATCTACTAAGTTTTCAGTGCGGGGAATCGTGTGTTGCTGCTCTGGAGGGGCCAGAAATCAAATACAAAGGGCCGAAAATGAGTATAATAGGTCACCTTTAAGTTAACACCAACTGAAAATGAGCAAGAGTTGAAGCCAGAGTGGAAAGTGACAACACCCTGTTACATCACAGTGACAGAAAAACAAACGTTGCTCTTTATATTTCTGATCCATTTTGATTTAACATTAATCTTGCTTAATTTCACTGTGTTCCTTACTAATAAAGCCCTTCTTTAATTTGCTCCACATATGTCCAAATATGCTTCATAGCCAGGTATGCTGATGGAGAGGTGGGAGGGTGGTGTACAGTATGTCAATTTGCCATAGGGGGATTTATGGCTTGCTACAAGCTGCAGCCAATCTGCAGACACAAACAACTAAATGAGTGCATAAATATAGATGACATGCTAGAGGCTCATGGCAGGAGTATACGATCCCCTCAGGCTACAAGTTTGCCTCCACAACCTTCCCCTACCTCCAGCCATCAGATGTACACGGAGACGGGTTGAGAAAGCCTGTAAAACTTTTTCTCTTTTTTTTCTCCCCACCGATATATTATGTGGGTAACTGGATGAGGGCACATCAGCCAGTTGCTTCCACAGTGGAATGATACATTTTGCCCAGGGAGCCTTGGAATTGTGTTACCTGGATTCTGCATTTCTTGCCTCATGTGGTTCATCGCTTGAGAGACGAGCAGCAGCGCTCACTGGGGCGGAGCTCGCAGTCCATGTAAAAATGTTTCTCAGCATAACCTTGCCGGGCCACAAATCACCTTGTGGAGCCGTCTCGGATTCTGTGTGCACTGCAAGAGAAAAAATGTTAAAAAATAAATAAAATAAACGTAGAGGAACCTACGTTTCTGAATCCCACAGTACAGTATACCTCAATAACGTTGTACTGTACTGTATATTCAAAATAAAGGGCAGCCTGCATTTCTCAATTCACTTTTTAAGTATACATCTTCTTTGCAGTTTCTCCATATTTCTGTCCTTCCTCATCTCATTTCTGAACATGGCGAAGCTCCAAATCTTCCACACATGAGTTTTAAAACTTGCTGAAACATCCACTTTCCAAAGCTTTGTAACTCAGATCCATTCGTCAGTACTTCCTCCATCAACCTCCAAACAAGTCAGCACAGCTCAAAGGATGATTTGCAGGCACGAGCTGATGCTAACTACATTTACCTTTACTGCAGTTGACCAAAAAACACTTTTTATCTTGAATATCCGTTGTTTAAGACAACAAGATATCACCAAACAACACACAATAACACACACTCCCCACTTCCTCTTCAGTAAACACATACACAACTTCAACTATTTGTGAAATGTTAGCGCACACATCGTCCTAAGGTGCTCTGGAAGGAAAAAAAAGAATAAAAATCTCGTTATGTGCATGAAAATGTGGCCCCGCCCAGGTTTGTGGCGGTGACTTTCCCTCCTGACAGGTCTTTACCATTTCACACAACGCCGACCTTGACCTGCACGGCTGCTCGTTTGAAGAGCTGCTGGATGCTCAGTGGCTCAGGTGAAAGAGGAGAGGGGGATTGTGGGAGCCGGGCTGCATGGCTGCAAGCACTTCTAACAGGTCTTTCTAACAATCTCCCGGGGGCCGGGGGGCCTGGGGGGTGGGGGGGAGTGGTGGGGGTCTCAGACGCCAGAGACTACAGTCCTGCGAAACCTCCAGGGATGGGGAAACAGAAGATTGTTGCACTGCTGTGGAACCTCATCCTCTCTCGTGAGCATCAAGCCGGACTCCATCACTCTCACTCCGTCTGCCTCTATCTCTGTTTTTCTTCTGGTTTGGCAAAGCATGAAGTAATGTCCATCAGTAAGACCAAAGTGGTCAATGACGCTTCAGAGTCCTCTGACTTGTCCTTCTGTCTCTCTCTCCACCTCAGCCAATCAGAGATCACTGAGCTCCCCTCCCAATACCGCACACACAGACGTCCCCTCTCATTGTCCCACATCATCCCGTGACTCCGAGTGTTGTGTCCTGCAAAAAAAAAAAAGTTTACCAGTTCGTATCGCCAAGAAATGACTAATGCTACATTTTTCATGCGCCGCATCAAAAATTCAAAAGATCTGTTCCCTTCTCTTCATTCTGAGACTCAAGGAAAAAAAACAAGTCTCAATAATGGATGAGAGAAAGGTTTGCTAAGAAAAGAGAGCCGGTGTGGTATGATTGAGCAGCGGGGGGAGCGAGAAGGGGGGGACGGAGGGGATAATATGGGGATGGACAGAGAAAAGAAAAACAAACTGAGATGAAATATTGCTGACCAGAGGTACTGATGGACTGGCAGTGGAATAGTACGAATGAGCACAGAAGGCGATGTGACCTGGCGTGGCTGAGACACGCTGCTCTCACTCACTCAGACGGCCGCTCTCACAAAGCCTGACATTCAGGACGCGCGCATGATCAGGCAGAGAAACACGCAGCATTTTCCCTTCCACAGAGGCAGTTTGTTTATGAGACGCTGCTGGAAATGTGCTGAAAATGTCTCGCCTGTCACATTCCTCAAGCCGAGCACGGCGGCCACTGTGAGTTTCCGGTGCAGAGAAACTCGGCTCCATGCGATGGGCAGCACAAAAACCTGTTATCCATGGCTTCAACATTTGGTCAAATGGAATGATAATTATTCTCAGGGAAATTTACATCAAGGATTCATGGATTTAATCCATCTTGGCAGGAGTTAAAAAAAAAAGATTATTAAGAATACACAACAAAATTAAATCAAAGCAATATCACTTTCATGAATTCATGAAAGCGGGAAAAAGCGGTGCTGCAGGCAGAGCACAGGACAGAATCAAACTAATGAGTGAGAAAAAGGCATGGAGTGCATTAGAATACATAAGGGGAGTTTAAGGCGCGCTTTAAATGTACGCTGGCGGAGAAAATAATTATTTCATAACAGGCCTCTTGCCATCAGCCATCAAAACAGAGCCACTGGGGTTACAAGGCCTCTGTCAGGATGCCATCTAGTGGCTGATACACACACCGATGACCAATATCCCTACAAGGACACACTCAAAGTGGCCTCTTCTAACAAATAAAAAGAAGAAAAATCTACAACATTGAATTGATGAAGGAAAAAATAAGCACTAAAAATTCTATTCTGGCAACAAAGCCTTTGACAGAACGGAAACACAGTGTTCTAACAGACTGCCGTGTGTCAGAACCGGAGCGGGGGGAGCAGAGCAGGAACTCCTAATCACCCCTCAGCACCGCCTGCTCCATGTCAAGATATTAATTCTAATGGAGGGCAATGGTCTGGTGGTGTTTAGAGTCCATGAAGAAAAACAACTGAAAACAGTGAGAAAATGTGTCACTTTAAACCCCAAATGTCTGTGGCGCTGCAGCCCGACACAATTAGGACTAAATCTCCATGTGTCAAGGGATGGTAATTTACTTCATTAAGTCCTCGGCATAAATGGTGTTTCACATTGCCGAGCTGTGTCAAGCTGAGGGGGAAGATAAGAGCACTTCACAGAAGGATCAGTTTGTTTGTTTTGGTCTTGGCTTTAATCAGTGGTCTGAAAAAAAAAAATTACAGCAAATCACTCCACTTCTGGACCTTTTATTTTGAAAGTTTGGACTCAACTTCACTGGATTTTTCTCGCTCTGTCAACAGATGCCAAGGCTGTGCCAGAAGCTGTGTTTTTGTTTTGTTTTGTTTTGTTTTATGAGAGAGAGACGCTAACTGGAATATTTGTTGGTTCAGGCTTTCAAAACACCGCGCAGACAACTCGACTAAAAGCCCCCCGAAACACACAGAGACACTGAAAAACACTTGCAAACACAAAGCAGAACACATTCCGCCCCTCTATAATCAACAAATTTTGACATGGGCAGCCAGCATCAGACGACAGGCGCACACTCTCCCGCCACCATTCAACAGCACCAATCATTGTGTTGATTTTGCTCGCTCTCCAGCTTCCATCAGGGCGTTTTTTTTTATATCTTTTGTTTACTGTTGGGTTTTATTCTCCACGGCTTAGGAAAGAGTTGGCAGTCGCTCAACTCGATCTGCAGTCGCGGATGAAAAGCTCCAGTGGGGGGGAAAGGAAAAAAAAAAAACAAGAGCTTGTTGGAAACCTAAAATCTCTGCCATATAATTACAATAAAAATACATGAATATGAGTCGTCTCAGCAGCGAGGGAAAGTGCCGGTGTCAGCATTGTGATGGTAAACAGCCAGCGAGGGGCTGTTTGTGCCACGCAGCGGGGGTCACCTCCACAATGGACGGGCCCCGGTGTCAAATGGGAAATAAAAAGTCCGGAAACTTGCTCGCCATCCAAGCAGCTTTTGTCAGGCTGAGAGTCGGCACGCAGCAGGCAGCCGGCTGCTGATGAAACACTAACAGCATTAGCTTTTTGCATTTAAAAAAAACAATCTGGTCAATTAAACTTCATGAATAGTTTGATATTTTGGAGCAGGTAAAAGAGAGGTTGCTTATAAAAGGCTACACTGACAAAGGATGTGGAATATCTTTCCTTTTCTATGTTATTATTATCTTTTGATGTGGATTTCTGCCAGCATGAAGGATTTCACACTACTAATGAGAAAAGTGGGACAGGAGGATTTTTTTTTTTTTCTAGTTTATTTATTTATGTTTTTGTTTGTGTGAATTTGCAGCATTACGGCTGGCAGTTCAGGAACAATCCCAGTGGTGTTTTGGTGCCCTCTGCTGCCACTCAGACATAAAATCATCCGCTCCACTTGGTATCTCATCATTGTTTTCCTTCTACCTTCTATGTATCACAATATACAGAGAGAGAGAGAGAGTCAAAAGTTTTATAAATAGTACGCAGCACAGAGTTAGTTGTTATAGTGACTGGATAAAGCAGGTCTATTGCACACACTTAGCGGCTTGTATTGCCACACACACACACATCTTTCTGCCAGCTACAATCACAGGTGTCATGCAGGTTTTGCGAAGCGTGCGCAGCAAAGTGGGCCTTTGTGCCACGATTACACGACAGTTTAGCAGTTTAGCATCACACGCATGCACTACTTCCAGCGCAAGGATGATAAGAGACACATCTGACTGGGGAGGGGGCGGGGGGTAGCAGTAAACAACAATTGCAAAGCAGAAAATAAATGAAGGCAGCATGGGGAAGCAGAAAGAACAGCAGGCCAAGGGGAAGAACGGGGGGGGGGGCAGAGACGCTTGCTGAGAGTCAAAAAGAAAAAGGAACGGCACCCAGTCCAAATGGCTACACAACTAATCGCAACAGTTACACACAAACACAATGACAATTGTTTATGGAAACGCAGACAGACAACAACACGTGCCCAGCACACAACAACCTCCCACCAACCCATGCTTATCTCAACACACCCAGGCTTTCTCTCTTTGGCATTCATTCACTCTGTCTCTCTTAAACCGGCAAAGATGAACGCACGCGCACAAACGCGCGCACATGCACACAAGCCTATCTTTCATCCCAAAATACATGAAGGCAAATCTCTCTCATCCTCTCCCAGCCATTCTTTCCCTTCAACTCTCGGAGGCACTGTTCCCTCTTCTGTCCCAGCACTGCCTCTTAAATCTTTCTGGATTTTCTGGCAAACAATTTTCCCGTCATTGCACACCCCGCATCCTTTATTTCCTCTGGCCTCAGCTCAGTCTGGTGGTGCATCACCCCCCTCACATGAAATAATCTACATCAACTGAGAGAACCCCTGGGGGAACACTTGTTTTCTTCAAAAATAAATAAATAAATAAATAAATAAATAAATGGGCTTCATGTGGAGATTTTCAAAGAATTTTGGACAAAATTAGCCAGTATAGTATTTAAATTGGTCCTTGAGGTGACTTAGCAGCAACTTGAAGTGACTCAAACACTTTCATTATCCGCTTTGTGTCACAGTTCAGCATAATGCGACACTGCAGAGAAGCTAAAGCTGTCTGTGAAATAATGTCTTTATTCTGCGCTGGTATCGCTCTGCGCAGCGGCAGGCTTACAGAGGCTAATGGTCCGGAGGGCAAAGATCACGGGAGGCTTGGCCTTTATATCTGAGCTCAGGGATGAGACAATAGATTACAAGAGCTCAGTTACATCATCCTCTAAAGACTTTCTGGAAAGCCAGACCTCAAGGCGACATACTGCGAAACAACAGAAATCTCCCGAAATAAAGCAAGTGGACAAGTTCATTCCAAACAATATTACAAATTAAAATGGCAGATCTTATTCTAGAATTTATGTGTATTTAGTTTACAGGTCAAAATCCCCTGTTACTACTCCAGCAGTGAGTCTGACTCCCATAGCAATTGTTAGTCTATGCTGACCCTCGGTGGTGAGAAAAAGCATCACAGTTACTTACATCCAGCAGGTGAATCTTGTTAAGCTCTCCTTGAGACCACTCTCAAAAAACAAATGTTTTACATGTAATCCATGATTAACACTAAACAAATTTGCAAATAAGAAAATAAAAGGCAAAGAGCATCACCTAAAACCACACACTAAAAAATATAATGTAAAGAATCCCAAATAGGACAAAGGTTCTCTATTACAAGTAGAATGGAAACAATATCAACACACAAGACAGTTTTTGGTTGTTGTTGTTGTTTTTTTAAGCAAACTGTTTGACTAGATAAAAATGGCTCCGTGCAACTCGCCCAAACAGTTGGGACTTCAACTACATGTTTAGTTTTTGAATTTCATAAAATGTGACGGGTTTCAAAATAGCCAAACACAATTCAACTTGTTACGATAGGGAAATTTGGTTCGCTGAGTAGTTTGAGCAAACTAATGTGTGTATGACATATTTCCGATCAAATGAATTTATTGCATCAACTTGTAACTTGGCCCTGCGATGAACTGGCGACTTGTCCAGGGTGTCCCCTGCCTTCACCCTAAGACAGCTGGGATAGGCTCCAGCAGACCCCCGTGACCCTGAGCTCGGGACTGAGCGGGTATGGAAAATGAATGAATGAACTTGTAACTTTTCAGAGTTATTTAATGTTCTCAAGATAGAATTAAGAACGGGGGCAACATTCGCAAATCTTCAATATTCACAAAAAGACAAAGTCACACCTACTTCCTACCCCTACACCACCCACCCACTGTGCACCTACTGTTCGTACTGTCCTCGGAGCCTGTTATGCTAACAGTTAGTAGATGTTTTATTTATTTTTATATTCTCACCTTTAATTGCTTTTGGATATGAAAAAGGTGCGAAACAAAGCAAAGCAAGATACACTGATTAAAAAACAGGACAAGTACAAGGAAAAGAATGCTCTATAAAGAATGCTCTATATGTCAATAAATAGAAGAGATTGAGTATTATATAAAAAAAATGTTTACTTTAGTTAAGGAAATCCAAGAAACCATCAAGTGCAACAATAAAAACAAACCAACACTTAATATAATGCTTAATTACCTTAGTCCAGGCATGCCCAAAGTCCGGCCCGCGGGCCAAATCCGGACCGCCAACTGATTTTAAGTGGCCCACGGCTGGTCTCTTCAATCTCCACCGTTGGACTCAGCAGGACCAGGATAGAATTGCTCCTGCAAAGACAAATAGATCATGAGTGCATATTCCTATTTTATTATTACAGTGATGTTGCAGTAAACCAGGAATATTAAAATTAATTGTTTTTTATATTAAACATTGTGATTGCAGTGTGCCTTTAAAGCCTTTACCAAATTACAAAATTGTCACTTTTAAGGGTTTTTTGCAGTAGTTTACACACTAGTTAAAGTAATAAAAACTAAGAATAAATGATCCACTGCCACAGTAGTCTAAAATAGTCAACACCATGCCTAATAAAACATTTCCATAAAATATTTCTTTGAATTATTAAACAGTAGCACACTTCTAATTAGGGGCCTATAAAATACACACTAAGCTTAGTAAATGAATCCTAAGTAAGGCTAAAATGTGTGTCTCTCACATTCTAACATGTGAGAGACCCTTCCTGTTAGACTCGGGTCTGGAGTCAAGCCAACTTGGCAGGACATGGCCAACTTCCATAAAACAAACAAAAACGCTGAGTTCATGACGAACACATATTAGCCTGCCAGCTAACATTGATCCGACACTAGCTAGCTAGCTGGCTAGCAGGACAAATAAACAGACTTGGGCTCTCAAGCCCACATCACCAACAAATAACTTACATTTATCCTATTTATCCCACAGCTTATTATTGCAAGTTATTTTATTTATAGCTAGCGTTTATTTTTAAGCATTTAAGGGGTGTAATAAACACATGAGATAACTCCAGATAAACGCGGACATTTTAATTCTCCTCAGAAGAGGCTGAACATGCAGCTTTGGGGCCACCAGGGGGGTTTGGGGCCCCCTGGTGGCCTGGGCGCATTGGCCTAGTTGGCCTATAGCAAGAAACGGCTCTGGCACCTGATCCCTGATTGTGTCTCCCGCACCTGTGTCTTGTCACTCCTGCATGTGTTCCCCCTTTGTGTCTTTTGTCGTCGCCACTTCGCTGATGCTCACAGCTCACATTCCAGGGTTTCTTCACAGTCATCTTGTTGGATTTGATCCTTGCCTTCTATTTTGACCTTGCCATTTTTCCATCACTTTTTGTTTGTTGTTGTTGTTGTTGTTGTTGTTTGGAAACCTCTGCCTCGTCTGACTGCCTCTCCATGTACCGACTTTCACTTGGATTAAACTGTTTATTCTCGCCAACTCCTGTCTGTGCATTTTGAGTCCTACTTTTCCTGTGCTGCGTTCTTGACAGAGGGAGCAGGAGCAGGACAAAGAAGGCCCGGAAACAGGAAGCCAAGACACGAAACATGGGGGAGGAAATACACTACTTCCCAGTGAAATATGACAATTCAGTGTTTCACCTTCTTACTTTGGTTTAACAGACGATGCATCACTAGATCCCAGTCAGAACTCTTGGGCAAAACATTGTCTCTGTATTTTTTTCCCCCACACCAGAAAAAACGTTAAATGTCTGTTTTCTAATTCGTCGGTAGCACATTGGCTGATCCAAACTACTTCCTCCTCTTCCCTCTGAGCACGATGCTTGTTGGACCTCAGCACAACGTATTGAGATGTTTTAGAATGCATTGAACGTGTGAGTGTTTGCTCTCAAACACATCACCTTTAACAGACAGACAGACAGACAGACTAAAATCAAGTTGTATTATGTTGTTATTAGTTGTTATTATTATTATTATTTTGATCCTGCTTTGTGGCCATTTTGGTGACTATCAAAGGGGAAGCTTGGTCTTAACACAACTTGAAACAATCATTGTTCAGGTATGTCTTTTGAACACAGGCAACTCATAGGCTTCAAACACGAGCATTTTCATTCGCTGTCAATTTTTTTTAAAAAATAATTTTTATTGAAGACGTAAACCTGACAAAACACAAACAAGCTCAGCACTGCAGCCTCCCTCCCTCCCTCCCTCCCAGCGTGCCTATCCAAGGATTACGTAACATCGCACAGACGAAGGAACAGCGTGCCAGGCGAGATTCGTCCAATGAGTCTAATACGACGAAATAGCCTTTAAAATGATCATTCGGTACCATTGGGGCTGTTTTCGTACCAAAATGGTAATTTCGGATGAAACGGCTGTGTCGAATATTGACGCTGGTTCACATACATCGAGGGCAGGCTTGCGCGCGCATGGAACACGCAATAAATAAAAAATAAATTAAAAAAAAAAAAAAAGAAAGAAAGAAAACGGTCTGAGCCCCTCCCACCTCCCTGTCCGTCCGCCTGACTGACTGCCAGCATCACTGACAGCCGGCTGATGCTGTCATACACCGGAGCATAAATCCCTCCGTGACCACATTCATTATTTATTTTTTTTCTGGACGCTTGTCATCGTCACCGTCATCATCATCGGCTGCATTCGGCTCGGAGGCCAAAACGCGAACGCGACCCCTCCTGACAAAAAAAAACAAAAAAAACACCAAACCCCATCAACAAACAAAGCTAGGATTCATTCAAGTAGGTTGCGCAACATTAATTTGATGGGATTTGTGGTGTCTAAATCGCACGTTGCGTTATTTTTTGCTTTGTATGTGTGTTTGTGTTTGTGTGTGCGCGCGCGCGTGCGTTTGACGACGTTTTCCAAGGGCATCGCTACACGTCTGGGGGATGTGCACGTCGTCTGCTTGAGACGGCGACGCGGAGCCAGTGGGAGGGAAGCTGCTGCTGCTGCTGCTGCTGCTGCTGCTGCTGCTGCTGCCGCTTTCTGCACTGAGTTTGCATTTCATCTCTGCCCCAGAGTTTCCCGGCTCCAGTCTCCTGCTGCACTCGTCGCTTCTTCTTCTTCTTCTTCTTCTTCTGCTGCTGCTGCTGCTGCTGCTGCTTCCTTTTCCTCCTCCTCGCGATGCGACGTCATGACCTGATCGCGCCCGATGACAGATGTTGCACCGTCTCGCGGCCATAAGGCTCTCCGCTCGCTCCCGCTGATGATTCACTGAAGGAAAAAAAAAAAAAAAGAAAGAAAGAAAGAAAGAAGAAAAGCAATCGAGATTCGAGAATAGCAGCGGTTGTCGTGAGAACAGCCTCCAGTCGGCGCTCGGTTACGCTCAGACCGCAGCGTCCCTGTCCAGCCTCCGGGGTTCCGTAGAATGATACCTGGATCCGCCGCATCCATGCTGCCGTCTGCCGAAGCCGCGAAGCTCTACCAGACCAACTACGTGCGCAACTCCCGCGTCATCGGACTTTTATGGGCCATCTTCACCATCCTGTTCGGCATCGTTAACGTGACCATCTTCTCGCAGCCCTATTGGATCGGCGATGGCATGGACACGCCGCAGGCCGGCTACTTCGGCCTGTTCCACTACTGCGTCGGCGACGGCGACGGCCGCTCCAGGGAGCTGGCCTGCCAGGGCAGCTTCACCGAGTTCGCCGACATCCCATCCAGCGCCTTCAAGGCCGCCTCCTTCTTCATCGGCATGTCCATGATGCTGGTCGTCTCGTGCATCGGCTGCTTCAGCCTCTTCTTCCTCCTCAGCACCTCCACCGTGTACAAGATCTGCGGCTGGATGCAGGCGGCGTCAGGTAAGGGAACCTTGAGAGGTGCTCCGGCATTGTTTGGAGGCAGTATTGACACCCCCCCCCCCCCCCCAAAAAAAAAAGGCTAGTAAATGATGGTGCTGGGTGCCTTTATTATAATGATTGCAAAGAATGCAAAGTGAAATATCAAATACGATCTAATGAGCTTCTCTTGACGCCAGTTTAATCCAGTTGTGGTCCAGTAAAACATCCAAACACTGAGACTGCATTTAAACAGCAACAAATATCACTATAGATACTACATTTCTGATGAATGATTAATGCTATAATTTCAAGTCTTTTTTTTTTTTTTTTTTTTTTGGCACTCTTTGCTCCAGGTTAGGCAGCTGTCTTATCGTTTGTGGAGTGCAGCAGTCAACACTGAATTGAAATTGTTAACCTGCATACTGTCTGACTATCCCCTCCCTGTATTCATTCAGTTCATTTATGTCAGCAAATGTGTTAATGATCCCATTGGCTCCCACTCATGCTACTAATGTGGGACTGGTTCTGATTCAGAGGATAACTGCAGACCTCTACGTTCTGTCTTGGGCCTTCACAATAGCAAATTGTACATTAGAATGAATTGGTATTTGACTGACCTTAGACACCTTAATCAGCAATACTATACAAGTAGACCCAACTGTATTGTAAAAAAACAAACAAAAACAAAACACTTACATGTATGCACACATATCCAATGTATTGCACAGCCCCCCCCCCCCCACTGCCTTCTTATAGCACAGGGTAACATTGCACAGCACACATTGGCTTGAGTTTGAATCGAGATAGATTCTGTTGTGTGTTGTGGGGGTGATGCAGCTTCGTTGGCATTGTTATAAGTAAGAAGCCAACAGGTGAGTGTGCAGCTTGATGATGGACGTGTCGTACGTCAGCGGGTCAACTGCTGGCAGCAATGTTGTCGTCGTAACTGCAGGCTGATGTCAGCCAGTGTGAGCGACGGACTGGGAGGCGGCTTCTTCTGAGAGGCGTCCGAGCGTTGCCAAACACTCGTCTGTCCGCTCAGCTTCCTGTTGGCAAACAAGCTCACAAGGCGCAGGGTGTGAAGGATGAGAGGGAGGAAGAGGAGGAGGAGGAGGAGGAGAATTAATTTGGACCATCACCAAATCTCGCGTGCTATGTTAGCCTGCATTAAAGCAACAAGCCCGGCTAATGAGGGGCAGACTGGAGAAGGGGGAAGGGGGAAGGGGGTGGTGGGGGAGGGCGGAGGGGTGGACCGCTGGGCTTTGTGGTGGTGCAGCAGATAGATGAAAGAGAGCAATGAGAGGAGAGACCCTGGCTATGGCAGAAATAAATAATGTATAAATAAATATAGTTTCTCAGTGGGACCCTAATGAGCAGGCCTGTGCTGCTTTGCACTGTCAAACTCCATTACGCTTCGCTGAAGGTTAAATTCAAGCTGCCCAAACCAAGGACAGCTGGTTTACCGGCATCTGGAGCCGGACCTACAGTCTACAGCCTGCTCGCGTTGTGGTCGCAAAAGGCAAATTCCACCTGCGTGTTTATCTTTGCAACCTTGCAGATGAAATGTTGCAGTTTGGTTTGACGTCACGCATCGATCTGGTGAGGAACCAGTTGATAGGTTTGTCTGGAAGATGATTAGGTGGAGCGTTCAAGTGGACTAGACTTTAACTGGCTTTTTAATGAAGTAGCTAAGTTTGCAGAAGGGGAAGGTCAAGTGGCTACTCGCAAAGTGCCACCGCGTTCATCTAAAGAAACATGGATGTAAAGCAAAACAAGTTTTACACTGAGAAAAGCTTTCTGTGCCGTCCTCCGCTCTTCTTTCTATGTGAAAATACTACCCAACTATGATAGAGGCTGCTCGTTTTGAAGTATCCATGCTAGTCGCTTTAGCTAGGCTTGCAGCTACTTCCTGTTTGTCGTTTTGTTGTTCTGGGTTTGTTTGTTTTTTAGAACAGCTTGCAGAGGTTACGACCTGGTTTTGTTGTTGTTGAGGCAACTCGTATGTTCTGGAATACTATAGCATATTTTTTACGTACCTTTTTTAGCCCAATTGAAATTGTTTTTTTTAGGTAGGTTGTGCAAGTGAGATTTCAGCATTAAAATCTGGGCCATCCAGCATTTCTGCTAGGCTGGCAAATGCAGCTTGCTTTCACCCATCTTTTCTGTTCCCTCATTGCCGGACTGCATTTTAAGCATTCCCTGCGCTGAAAGACTTTCAGCCTCACACTCAATACCAAGGTCACGCTCTTGGCCGCAGACACTTGATTTGATTTAAGCGATACTGTCAGCCACTCCCGCAGCCACTTTCACGAATCCCCCTTTCGGCCAGAAGGTTTGTGGATAAACGCTAAAAATAAAAACTCAACAAATTCACAGTGTAGCGCAAAGCCAAGATTCTCTCCAGTTTTCTTTTTTTTCTTTTTTGAAGCTCAGGTAGAGAAGGCCAACCCACAGGGACACGTTAGATCTCTACAAAGTGTCCACCTGGGCCAAACAGAGCAGAGCTCTGCTATATAGGTGGACGTCCTCTCCTTCTTCTCTGAAGCCCTGAAGCCCTCAGACAGAAGGCCAGAGACTTTCCCCAAGCCCTGAGCTTTTCTCTATCTCTCAAGGCTTCCGCTGATAATCGCCAAAGCTTTAAAAGAAACGTAATTAACTCTCCTATAATTGCCTGCTCTTTGCAAATTTAATTCTGGTGTCTGTTTGATTGAAAACGAAGGAGAACCATCTGTACAACTAGACAAACTAAGTATCAGCAGTAGCAGCGGAGCAGCAAACGTAGAACCCTCTGCTTCCCACAGCCTTCCTGGTACAGGGTGTGCTCGCCATTGCACAGCACACAAAATCTATCCGGCTCGTCAGTCCTTTTGTTGTAAATAACCATCGAATAAATGAATAAAAAGAAAAGCAAATCAAGCCCTGGTGTACTTAAGATTGAACTGCGTTTAGATAAGTCAAGAGGAATAGAATATAAATGTCAGACATCCATTGCCTGACGGCTCTGAGAGAGGACGCTGGAGGAGATAAAGAAGGAACAGAGACGTTTAATGGTGTGCAAAAGAAGTGGGAGATAAGACACGACAAAGGGGAGTCTGGTTGGAGGCAACAGACACAGAAAACAAATCAGATAGCAGCGCCGCTCGGAGACGAGCCGCCGTCTCTTTTCTCTCCCGGTGCATCATTATTGAGTGTGTGTTTGTGTGTCTGTGGACGCTGCTCACCCTCGCGCTCCATAATCTCCATTGAGAGGCCCGCTTCAGAAACAGAGCAAAACACTGCGAGTTAAACTGCGAGGTGAAGAGCGCGGCCATTTGTAACGTGAGCCGCACTTCTCCCTCGGCAGACTGTCCAGACTACGTGCTGCGGATCTCCAGAGGAAAGCTGCAAATGAAAACGTTTGTCTGAGCCTCCGTTAGAATTAGAAGGCTGACTCGGTTACTTTTGCTGTGTGTGCGTGCGTGTGTGTCATACATTGGTCCCTCTGCAGTTACAGTCCATTCAAGGGTGGCGGTAGATCCTCCTTCACTGGTAGGGCGCAGCCTTTCTTGCTCAAAACAAAAACGTCTTCCTCAAACCTGCTCTGATTGGAACTTTTTTAATCTTTCCAGTCCATCTTGCCAAATTCCAATTAAAAAAAATTTAAAAAAAACACTTTGAATCATAAAATTGTCCATTACCAATCAGCTTCCTTTCCGTTGTGACAAAAGCAGGGAGCAACTGCTGTCTCGTCTGCTTCTTTTTAAATTATTTCTATGAGCTCTTCATAGGATGTGAATGTGAAATCAATATGATTGAGAAAAGGTCCCTTCCCCGGTGCCAAATAAAAAAAATAAAAAAAAATCTTACTTAAAAGGCATTCATATTAAAATACACTAAATCTTTGATTAGAAAAAGTTTTACATTTTAGTTGTTTTAACCTGCTTCTAGATTCAAAACAAAAAAAATAATGATGTAGTTGGCCAGGAAATGCAACAGAGTAATAAAAGAAAAATGAAGAAGAAGACAATTTCTATTTTCTGCACATACTGGACGAGTTTACTGTTCATGGAGAGTGCAGCTTTTTTTCTTTCCGTGCAACTGTTGGAATCTTTAGCAGTTTGCCATCGGGCAGTTCCACGATGCTGCAAACCAGTAATAGCGCAGGTCATGCGTCCACAGAGAGTGCAGCAGGTCAGTCATACTTCCGCCGCCGCAGCAAACTGTGACAGTACGACTGGCCGTTGTCATCGCCGACCGTCTGACGCATCCAGACCGCTGCGCCGCGGCAGCTACATTCGGTGCCCGGAGTCACGTCTCTGACCAGCACGTCCAGTCGGCTACCTGCCGGGCCAGACGTGGGAACAACAGAGGAGAGCCAGAGATGAGAAGCCTAAGCTGGAAGAAAACAGAAGAGCTGAGTTTTTGCTTGATGGAACGTTTCTCAGATCCAGTGCCGCACATGCATCTGAGCAAAGAGCCCATACAGAAAATGTTTCATAAGATTAGGCGCTTTGAAATTGGAAGAGAAGGTTCATCACTAATTTGTTGACAATTTAAATTTCTTCACTTCCCAGCCAGTTGGCTGCAGGATGGAGGTTCCTGATGGTTGTCAGTCTACAGCGTGCTGCAGTGTTGAACTAAGTCAATCCTTTAGTGCCCTTCTCTGCTCTTCTTCTATTGAGGAAATATTCTGATAAACCTCGCAAACCTCGTGGAAGCTCCAGTTCGGCCAGCTTGTTGCACAGTCATGCAGTTGTCGGACGTTACATGACCGCCGCTGACAGCCTCCTCGCACCCCATTCTCCTCACGTCGCCGGCGCAGGTGATGTGTTTGAACGCGCTCCCGCTCCGCCGTCGCTGTAATTAAGAGACACAAGGCGAGTTGAACCACCTAATTATAGCCAGCGGGAGGCGTCGGGGGAACCGTCACACGCGCCGCTCTCGGCCCTGCAGGCGGCGCAGATCGATGCATGCGCACGGGCACGCACAAGGGTACACGCGCACACATGACACACATGTATATTATGGGATTTGCATGCACTGTGTTATTTTCCTCAGTAATTACATGCCAGCGGAGACGCCAGCGCGAGTAACACACATTTGCTGCTTTAACGCTCATTTGCTCAAAGAGCCGAGCCGCTCTCATTAGAGAAGCCCTCACGTTTTTTGGGGTTGTTGTTTTGTTTTTTTGCATCAAACCACCCAAATCTCACTCCTTGCGTGGGTGTCACGCTGCGAGGCACAACATGTAAATGCCAACCAAGTGCTCGCCATGACTCCCCCGTGTGTGTGCGTGTGCGTGTGCGTGTTGCGGACGATGGATTTGCCAAAATGAATCCCTGTCATGTCAGAAGTGGCGTGGCTGAGGCCGGTGAAGGTGTGGAGAGGAAGGGAAGGGCCGCTCATTTATTCCAGGGAGGGAGAGACGAGACGGGACAGCAAGGGCGCGACGACCTCCTGACAAAACAGGGGTGACTTGCGCACCTGCTCATTTGTGGCGTGTGTAGAGGCAGAGAGAGGCGTCAGAGGCCCCCCATTAATTTATTGGGACGAAAGAAAACACTTGTGAGATCTCCAGAGAAGCTGCATGCCAGCCTTCTGTTTGTAGCCTCAGGATGAAAGGCTGAATTTTAACTTTCAGCGAAGAATTATGCTTTCTGTGACCTTTTGACACGTTAGGAAGGAGAAATCTCATTCTGAAATCTCTAATTCAGTAGATTTTCATTCTGAATTACTTTTACAATGGTGTTGAAAAATATATGTGGATATTTGCAAATCAAAAGTACACTGAGTTTTTTTCCTCCGCTATTTTTTTTTGTGCAAATGAGTCAGTCTGGCTCCTCAGAACAAAGTGGTGGTGGCTTGAGGGGGTGATTATAAAATCTCTTTTTCTAAATCATCATCATTATCATCATCATCATCGTTTGTCCTCTGCTGCAGCCTCCCTCCGTCCGTCCTTCCGTCCGTCCTCCCCAGTCACTTGGATTCCAGGCTGTGAGTCAGCTGACAGCGCTCCAGCCTGGGCTCAGGTTGTTTGGCTCCATCATGCCTGAACTGCTGGTGCGAGTCAGTGTTTTCACACCGCGTCCAGAGGTCTCTGTTCATCCCCGCTGCCCTTGCCAATCTTTCCCCCTGCGCGGCCGTGCAGGCTGTTACATCATCCCTCCATCAGCCCGGCCCGGTTCCCTCCGGGCCCTCTGTGCGTTGCCCCTCCTCTATTAACGCCTGGCCTCCGCTTCCAACTTCCACATCCACCTCATTCAACCTGGACACACTGCGTTCATTAGAGAGCCACGCGTCTCACTGCGCCCAACCCCCCTGTGTTCACCGTCGTTTGAGTGCA
This sequence comes from Nelusetta ayraudi, assembly GCF_046127955.1. Lineage (NCBI taxonomy): Eukaryota > Metazoa > Chordata > Actinopteri > Tetraodontiformes > Monacanthidae > Nelusetta > Nelusetta ayraudi. The sequence goes on along the minus strand of NW_027466070.1, from coordinate 2,208,135 downwards.
GTCACTCCATGTTTTGTTGTTTTTTTTCCCCTTGCACATTGATGACACCCCCCCACGCATTATCTGAGGCCAATCAATCAATCAATCAATCAATCAATCAATCAATCAGACATTATTTATGTAGCACTTTTCATACAAGCAGAATAACACAAAGTGCTTCACACAATAAAAGCAACAGGCCTGTATCCCCACACCCAGAAAAATAGACATGAACATACACACGCACATAAACACACTGCACATCTGCGCAAAAACACCCATACGCGCCCCCACACACACACACACATACGCATACAATAAAAATTGGACTAAATCAAAATTGGAACTGAATAAAAAGTGGAACTGAGGAAGTGCCATCAGATGAATTAGATCAGATAAAAATATAAAAAAGCACTATAAAATGATGTAAGTAAGATACATTTAAAATGAATTAAAAAAAAATGATGAATGCATGTTAAAAAATGTACATTACCTGGTAGCTAAAGACATTAACATTCAGAGCACGCACTGCTTGAAAAAGCAGATTTAGGTGATGGATGGATGGATGGATGGATGGATGGATGGATGGATGGATGGATAGATAGATAGATAGATAGATGTGTAGCTGCTGTCTAATAACATTCCTAAAGATCTCCTTTGTCATTAAATTTGAATGTCTTTTTAAAAGCCCCAGCGCTCTCTTCATCCCGTAGCTCTGCTACTTTCTGTATCGTGGACGCATATTTGCATTATTACTCGAGGTTTGGTGACTTTTTCAAGAAGACATTTTTCCCCCCTGGCAAGGCGCGGGCTTGTTGATTGGCTGAGATGAGCCTCTCCTCATATCTTTCGAGTCCTTCTGAATTGAACCAGGAGGTAGGTGCGCTGTGGGCACCGTGCGCTCGTTATGCAGAAAATTGCTGAGGATGTTGACAGAGCGGGATTGAGAGGATGCCTGGGAGCTCCTCGCTTCCCCTGCCGCGAGCGCCAGAGTTTTGCCAGCCACTGAGGCAGAAATAGATTTGGAAGGCAGACAGCTCATCTCAGAGACGCGTGTTGCGCGTCTTCCAGGGCAGACAGATGGAGTCAGGTTTTAAAAGTTTCTGCTGCTCCACTTTCCGCTGTAAATTTGACACTTTGGAAAGATTTCTTAGTGTTGTTTTTTTAAGTCTTGTTTTTAAATCTGGGCCCAGCCTGGTGCCAATAATAGAAGGGAGAGGGTTTTCGTATTGCTCCAAAAAAACTAAAGAAGCAGTTAGATCAACACAAGTAACACCGTTGAATATCATCTATTGCATTTACATTTGCCTTTGTGTTATTTATCCTGCGACTGTGTCGAGCTGGCCGGTGACACAGACTGGAGCAGTGACACATTTTCACACTCCTCCCTGTCCCCACTATATGAATCACAAACTCATAATAGCCCCGTTTATCTGCGTGCAGTTATTGCAGTGCATTGTCACTGTGTTTTATGGCGTTAATGCGGCCCACAACGCATTAGAGCCTGGCCGGCGACAGGAGAGATTAGATTAATTAGCCTCGTTGAGGATTTTCACCGTTTAAACAGAAAAAAAGCAAATCGCAGATGGAATTTGCTCTGAAGATACATTTATATACATATATGCAGTACTAAGTTATGTTCAGAAGGGTAATCAAGAGGAAAATTGTGATTTTTTTTTTTTTTTTTCTATAGCTCTCTCTCTCTCTCTATCTCGCTGGCATTAAGTGGGACAAATGCAATAAGGAGCCAGGATTCCAACACGGAGCCCAGCCAGTGAAAGAGAAGCCAGAAAGTACTGGCAAGCCGACAGAGACTCCAACATGATGAATCAAGGATCAGAGCACGAGGACGGGCTAAAATGATGAGCTGAAATCCTCTTAGACTGTGGCAGATAATCATCGCCTATCCCAGAAAGTACTGCATTTAATGTCTAACCTGATGGTGTTTTGTTATTTATTTATTTATTTTTTAATTCAAACTCTGTTCAGTCGGCAGTTTAGAGCTTTTTCTCTCTGAGTCAGTAACACCAAAAAAAACCCTCAACATTTTTAATATTTCTTCCGTTATAGTCGGTTTCTTTTTTATTTGCTTTCCTTGTGTGTCCTGACTGTTCCCCGCCTCAGATGCTCTACACAACATCTGCATCCTGTTGTTTTTCATCTTTCCCCACAGCCAGAGCAGTGTCCTAACTCATGGAGAGCTAGGTGTGTAGCAATGCCACTGGGACACGCAAAGGAAAGAGATTTGTTTTGCCCCTTTTTTGACAATAATCTCCACTTAGGTATCTGAAAAACACTTTGTTTCTGTTTCTGCAGAGATTTAAAGTTAATCTTGGGATTTAGTAGAACTAGGAAACACTTTACCAGATTATCTGTCGGAAAATCTTGGAAGCCGATTCAACAATAAAATTCCAGACCTTCACAGTGAAGCGGACCGGTCAGATTTTTGCTAGCGCTGGTTTAGCCACTCTGCTACAGCTTGAGGCTTCCGATTTTTACGCAAGGGGTATAATTAGCCGCGAAACGCTGGGGTGTTAGAGTGAAGTCCCGCCAAAACTGTGCGGGAGTAAAGTGAGTACAGCGTCCTCCACAGAGGAAGGCCTTCTGTCCTGCCATTTATTTATTTATTCATTTATTTATTCAATTCCTTCAAATGTGAAATTGCCGTCCAATTTTGGAACAAGCACCCTGCCATAAAACAGCCACACAAACCCCGGGCCTTCTTCTGGGATTTTGACGGCAGCTTAAAGCGGTTGTTCACTGCTTTGCGACACAGTGGCCAGTTTAACTTACAGTTTGACCACAAGCTGTTGGAGAACCAAATGTTCGGAGGCCATCGTGACGTTGTTGTTTTTCTCCAGTCGTCAAACCCTCCATCACTTCCTGTCCGGAGCGCCGTGGCCAAGCTACCCTAGAGCTGAGCAGCCCCAGACACCAGGCAGCGGCAGCGGGGACAGAACTGGCCTCGAGGGGCCGGCAGATCACATTACTGACCAATGGGGAGCACAAAGCACAAGCTGCTCGACGTCTGGTCGTGCGTAACGTCATTACCGTCCGTTAGTGTCACTTCTCGCCTCGGCCCGGCCATCTCACCGAGCGGCTCTCGGCCGAGGGGAGGGGAGGGGAGGGGAGGGGAGGGGGAAAACCGGGGAAAAGGGAGGGACGCGGGAGTGGAGCGAATTCCAGCGACGTTTGCAGGCCACCTTCTGACTGGCGGGGACGTTACCATGAAAGCAAACTTGCCGATGCATATTCATGCAGCACCACTGGGATAAACACTGAGTGGATCCCAATGCGCTTGTGCTGATTTCCATTTCAAGCCTACTGGTCCATTCAGCTGAAAAGGGACTGTTTTTGCTGCGTGTCTGCAAAATGCATTGCTGGATCTTTCTGCGTGCAGTAAACGTCCTACACAAGGCAGGGCACACTTGCCTCTCCTTGGTTGGTGAGTTTTTTTTAGTGGAACCGTGCCTGCCTAAATTAGCTTGTCACGGCCCTTTAAATGAGACGAGGATGAAAGCGGAATCCAACAAATGGGCTGCAGCAGTTTCAACTTCTGCTTTTCACGGCTGCCGCCACGTTACACTCGTTGTTTCACAAATAAGGACGCGCTCCCTTCTTTCCGCTCCGGCCAGATGGAAGTGGATTAAAGCCTGGACGTCTGGTCGGGAGCTAGTGTGGAGAGCGTGATTTACGTGTGTTTGTCTAATCCAGAATCCAATCAAAGTGCTGCTTTGACACCATTGCCACCATCTTTCAAATGATGGATGGGATTATGAGAGGCAACGGGATTGTGTTTTTTTTTTTTTTCCAAACCTCTTTAATAACAACAATGGGATTTCATGGCCTCTTTTGGAAGATAAGTCAGTGAACTACGTGCCGAGCAGCCGAGCCGCTCTGGCCTGCAGTCACCCTCCCCCCACTTCCCTGCAGCAGTGTTCACACCTCAACCTATATGGTCTCTTATATAAGAACACAGTTCACCAACACACTTCTTTCACTTCTTTCCACTTGCACGACCGCATGCGGGACTGTGTTGTTCTAGTGTGTGCGAGTGAGAGAGAGAAGGAATAAATCCTGCAGGCCTCAGACATCTGGTGGCTGGTGTTAATGATGGAGGCTCTTTTTTTTTTAAACTTTTGACCAGGACGCCAATCATCTCCACCCTTGCCTCCTCCTCCTCCTGCTCCTCCTTCTCTGCAGGGACCAGGGCCTGGCTGACGGGCTAAAGGTTCGGCTCTACGTCTGGTCTGTTAATATCTCGCCTCACCTTCCAGCCGACAGCTGCGCTCTGTCCGCCAGGTGTGCCGCGATGGCCGCCAGAACGCAGAGCGCTGCAGTTCATTACTGAATTCGTGCTCCGCGCAGGGTGAGCCGATGGAGAGGTGCAGTAGTGAGGAGAGAAACACAGCGAGGGATAATGAGGCGCTGCTGCTGCTGCTGCTGCTTATAAAAACTCCTCTGTGTTGCTTTTGCAATACGAGGAATTTTGTGAAAGTTTTCTAGATTTATCTGTTCAGTGTGTCTTAATAGCTTCCAAGTAATGGACTGTGGCACAGTGCATTAGTCTCGTTGAATGTCTGCAAACTGACTAAGTCTGAATCGTGCAGGAAAAGCGGTCCGTTTTTTTTTACATTCCATTTTTTCCTTGCAGTGTTTTGCACAACGGTGCAGAATTGTATTTTATACGGTGCACTGTATTTATTGTGCAGTGTGATGGAAAGAGTGACTTCTCCATAAAGAAATGTACACATGCAGACATGAGACTGCTGCCTTAAGACACATGCAATATATATTGTACACTTTATTAGATTTCCCCCAGTCTCCATCTTCATTGGATTCACTTATGATCTTGTGCTGCTTTGTTCACACATGGCTTGAAAGAGGAATTATTAATAACGCAATATTTCACGCGCGTGGTCCCTTATTATGTAAAGTGATCCGTATGCTAATATTCCTATGTTAATCTTCAGTCTGAGTCCATCCTTTAGTTCTTTTGCTTGCTCATCTTTTTTAGAAAGTGTGCGCTCTAACGTTCTTGGAAACAGTCCTTTGTGTGATGTCACAAAGGGCACTGATACATCTCCTGGTGGTGACTGACTACACCCCCAGCCAGTTGTTGACTCTGCCCTCTGAGACTTGCAAACATGTTGAAGGCCCAACAAAGCATCACTTTTAAGAGGAAGCTGTAAACAGAGGGCTAAATATGTGGTTTTCTGCATCTGCAGAGTTCTTATTTTATTTTATTTTATTTTTTTATATATGTGTAATAAATCGCATTTGTCTACTTTTCACATTCCAAGAAATATTTTAGAGGAGTTTAGAGTCTACCAGGATGATACTCTCATTATGAACTCACTGACCCGTCCGGCTTAAGGCTGGCTTCCTTTTCCCAGAGTCGCTGATACCCAGAAACATCGGGACGCAGACAAAATAAATTATTCAGGGAAAAAAGAAACTACAAAATCTCCAGAAGCCCTTAATATCTTTGATTCCACCGTGACAGTAGCTAAACATCGTGGCAAAGCGCCGACATGCCGTCGTGCCGCTGGAGTGATGTAAGGCGCTGCGTTTTGCAGCTCCTCCCCCCTCATTATGTAAGTGGGCGCAGGGCCGGGCACGCTCCGCTCCGTCGCCTCGCGCATGTTCTGGATTAGTTGATTGGAGCAGCGCAGGAGGGTGGTTCAGCCCGTTTGTGGGGAAACAGATGGGGGGGAGGCATATGTGGCGCCCTCTGTTGGTCTAACCCTCGCCGGTGCCCCCCCCCCCCTCCTCCCCTGCCAACGAGACGTTCATCCGCACAGGCAGTCTTCAACAGTGGAGCGACTGTGACAGATATTCCTCCCTCCTTCTATTCCTCCTCCTCCTCCTCCTCCTCCTCCTCCTCCTCCTCCTCCACCTGCAGCTCCGGCCTCCGTCTCTTCTCCAACCTGCTGCAACCGCGAGCCGCGCATGTCTCTTTGCTTTTTGCTCCAAAGCTCCATGCAATATTCATGACGGTGCTGAGCGGAGCTGAGGGTATCCAGGAGCGTCTGACAAAGCTCCTTGTTATTCTCCTTCTTTTTCTTTCTTTTTTTTTTTTTTTTTTTTTTTTTACCTCAATTGTAAGTGTGTCACGTGGCGGAGAGATGGGGGGGGGGGGGGGGGGGCGCGCGTAGATAACGTTTTCTGCCTCTCCTTGCTCCTCTTTCTGCGTTGAGAGTAACCTGTGCACAGCGCTCGCGGGCGGCCTCCTGATTTCCAAAAGCAAACAGAGGGAACGCCGCGCCTCCGTTCCGAGATGTAAAAGTCATCCACAGTTATAAATAACAGGCCACCAGGGGGCTGAGAGAACATGTGGGAATGCGACAGGCCGGCTGCAGGTAGCAGCCGCCGCGCCAGGTTTGTTTTGACACTTGCGCATTGCATTTCCTCCCGAGAGTGCAAAGTGATACAGAAAGCAGTTGAGGGCTGGTGGGTCAACCGAGAGTCGACGTGCAGGGTGGTTTTCGAGAGAGAGAGAGAGAGAGACGTGATTGGTAGGAGAGGTCAACGTGAGACCTTCAACCACAATAGTAGACAACAAATATACCACTGTATAAAACATCATCGTCAGTGCAGCGAATGTAGAGGTAATCTCTCTCTCTCTCTCTCTCTCTCTCTCTCTCTCTCTCTCTCTCTCTCTCTTCACATCCATGTACTGTTTGTGTACTGGCCGAGGAAGGAAGTCGCGAAGTGGCGGCTGGCGAGGAGCACTAAGCAAATTTTGTCCGCACCGCCGTCTAATCCCTCCTTCTCACTCGCTCGCTCACTTAGCGCCCCTGAGAGGAAACTCTTAACATCCTTTGATGTCTTGCAGCAAATGTTGAAGTGCTGCAGTGCCGCCGTGGCGCGCTGCAGAGAGGCCTGCCCCCTGCTGGATGGCGAGCACGGGGGCGTTTGTGCACGTTGTGCGCCGCTCCTGCAGAGAAAACCGACCACCCCCGAAAAACCAAACACTTCCAAGCTAATAAAAAAAAAAAAAAAAAAAAGTCATATCCTCTGACACGGTTGTTGAGATTTTGTGGAAAATAAAAGTGGAGTAATGTAATAAGTGGAATCTAAAGTCTGGCATCATCGCCAGCCAGCACTGTTGGGGTCATGGAAGCGTTTATGTTTTATTATTCATGTGCCATCCACTCTCCATTATTGTGCAGTCAGCTAGTTGCTTTTCCCCCCTCCACGCCTCTTTCCCCTCTGCTGCAACACGACCTCGGATGAGAACCTCATTCAAATTAAAGATGAGAGAGATTTTAACCCCCGGAGCAAAGGCTGAGACTCTGAAGAAGAGGAGCAGAAAGCTCTCCCAGGCTGTGTTTAGTTCTTTGTTGTTTATTTTGCTTTTACTTAAAGCTTCGGTTTATTTTTCCTCCTGTGATGTTCAGCACATCAGAGAAGGGTGTGTGTGTGTGTGTGTGTGTGTGTTTGTGTGTGTGTGTTTCCCCCCTTCACCCTCGCAATACTAAAGATGAAAGGGGATCATAAAAATAAAGAAAGGAGGCAAATTTAGGCGTCTGAAACAGGAGCAGGCGATTAAAGTCTAATGCTTCCATTTATTAGAGTCCGGGATGATACAAGCGTTGAACTGTGTGAATGTGAGGGAGTGGCAGGTGGCCTCTGAGGGGAATTCATCAAATGAACACCATCACTCTGCCCTGAGTGTGTTGCTGCTGCCTTCACTGGCAAACTGCGTTTTCACGCCTTCCAAAAAAAAAAAAAAAAAAAAATGATGGAGAAAATTTCATCACTAATTCAAAATCTCAGGAGGGGAGACTGGGGGAAAAAAAGCATCACTATTCTTTCCTTCATCCACAAAATCCCTCCATCTCCCGTCCTCTCCTCCAGGTGTGTGTCTGGTGCTGGGCTGCATGATCTACCCGGACGGCTGGGACAGCGACGAGGTGCGGCGGATGTGCGGCGAGCAGACAGATAAGTACAGCCTGGGCGCCTGCTCGATGCGCTGGGCCTACATCCTGGCCATCATGGGCATCCTGGACGCCCTCATCCTCTCCTTCCTCGCCTTCGTGCTGGGCAACCGACAGGACGGACTCATGACAGAAGAGCTGCTGGCCGAGAGCAAGGGTGAGGGTTTGTCTCTTTTCACGTTCGAAAGGTTTTATTCATCTGCTGAAGACCAAAAGGAAGAAGGTCGACCTTTTCAGTCGTCATTTCAGCTCAGTCATCTCAGATTCTGCTGGAAATTGTACAGTTATGAAGACAACGCCAGGCTTGTGCGGCTAACTTGGGAGAGGCGTAGGTGCCCTTTGAGATGTCATAAAGAGCCATTTTGTTTTACTAAGCCGATGAAGTAAAGGATGTTTTTTCTTCTCATTCTTGCGAGTTTACTAGACGAGTCAGAGTTGGAAAATATTTAGACTAGCTTCTTACAGCATTTTTATCTTCATTACAGACAAACTGGGCAAAAAAATGCACTCTCAACTAAAGTAAATGAGAGTTCTTGAGCTTCACTTTGAGAGGAAACTCCTCATTAATCACAAGTGACTTTCCAGAGAAGTCAAACGGCAGAGCGCTATTTTTTTTTCTGTTGTAAAACAAGCAGAAGCGTGACATCGGACATGACGTCAGCTGATCAAATGAAAAGCAAGGATCGCTCACTGTAAGCTCTTCCTTTAACGCCAAAGCTTTGTTCCTTGATTGCTTGAATGTGACCTTTATCAAAACAACAGTAATAGGATAATGCAGAAAGTCAAGCGCTCGACTCGAAATATCACTCAGCAGCAGCCAGACGCAGACATCTTTAATCCTTATTAAACATCCTAAAAGCCTGAAAATGCGATTATGAGCTAATCGAGCACTAACGCGACAAACGTCAAACTTTCTTTCTGTGCAATCCTTTGAAAAAAAGTTTATTTGAAGGCTCTTTTTGCCCGGAACAACATTAGAAAGAAACAGTGTCTGATATTTAATTTTCTTTCTTTCTTTCTTTTATTTATTTAGCACATAGTCAAGATTTATACAATAAAAAAAATAAGAAAAAGAGCAAACACAAAAAACGAACAAAACAAGACTAGAATTATACAAAGCAGACGTGCTAGGAACTCCAAAAAAAACATTGACAGGCTTCTCAGAAGGACCTCCCGAAAGCAAGGCAAAGCAAAATGAAGATGCAAACCATTATACAAAACACACGCAGCAAATTCGTAACCTCAGGATAAACCCAGTTGAACACAGATCATGGACACACACATAACAAGGTGCAATAAAAGTTAAAAGTAAAGGCAAGACATGCAGTTCTTAGTTACACTGCATGCATTTCACAGGTTTTCTAAAAACACATTGAGAGAGTGTAAGAAAATGAGACGGCAGTGAATTCCTTATCTTAGAACCTCTATAGGAGATCTCAAATTGGGATGAAACAGTTCTTGATTGTGGGGGCCGACGCTGATCTGCTTTACGAGTTGAAAAGTTATGAAATTGTTTGAGGAAAATAAATGCATTGATTGATTTCCTTCCCCTCTAAATTTAGAGCTGCCACTTTTCAACTGTTTCGCACTCGAAGATTCCCATCCTCCACCCTCAGAACCCGCCCACTCCTCCTGTATTTCACCGTCCACTTTAGGAATGCGATGATGATTTAGTCATGAAAGCAGCCCGCTGTGCTGGGATGATGTCTTTGCACGTGCCCTTTCCACTCCCTTTCGTAAGTGGTTTTCTAGAAAAACGGCCAGAGTGCAGGTTCGTGTCCCTGCAGGAAATGGGATTAGCCCATTGATGCCCTGCGGTCAGTGATGGGAGCAGACAGGCGTGCTCAAAAAATAGAAAAATAAATAAATAAAAAACACCCACACACACACACACACAAAAGACGAGCCATTAAACAAAAGAGAGTGAGGACGACTGAGGGAAAAGGGGGGGCGGGTTTAAAAATCAAAAAATCCTCTCCAAAGTAATGTAGTCGCAGTCAGACGTGTGCCTCTCGACTCCAAAACACACTGACCTTGAAGCGACAAACGCCGCATGACGATGACAAATGTTTGGTCACGGAGGAGCGAAATAGGATTATCAGCATCTTCAGCAGGCAATAAATATCCGGGCCGCCGAGCCTGACGCTGGATCCGTCCGCAGCGCTGCTGAATTATTCATCACATCTCCACAGTCTTCTGCTGCTGCCTGAGCTCGTCCCTGCTGCCATCTGCTGCTGTGTGTGTGTAGTGCAGCGGCCCTGACAGACGCCTGTGTTTGGGAGTCTATTAATAGTATGACCTTGAGTGTGTGTGTGTATGTGTGTGTGTGTGTGTGTGTGTGTATGTGCCACGCTAATATGTTCTTTTTCCTATGCTTGTGTTTTGCAGAGGGAGGCAACGCCTAAAGAAAATATTCAAGTAAGTGCAAACAAAATGTGCAAGTTAGATTGTGTAGCAGTTTCTTCCATAACATTAAAGAGATGACACACTTCTTTCTGTCTGTTGGATTACATCCTTAGTCCTCGGTAATAAGAGTCTGCAGTAGTGGCAGTATTCATGCAAAAAGAAGTTCTGGCTAGTTCTAAAATTCTGGATGTATGGAATAATCAGTCATCAGCTGCGTTTCTGTTAGAGGAGGAGACGGAATGTTTTTTCCAAGAGAAAAATATAACCACCATTCTTGACAGCAAAGAAATGTAAGCAAACAAAAGCAAACGTAATTCTTTGAGAATTCTGTCCCGCGAGCGAGGCGAGATTTTGCAAGAATTACGGCTTATGCGCTTCACACCATTCAATGGAAGCACCTGCAAATCGCAAAATTTTAGAAAATATCTCTTTTATTTTGCAAAAAACAAATGGAAACGCAGCTATTGTGAAATGAATACAGAACCGTAACATTCAAGTTATGTCAACTAAAACATTTTTTGTGTGTGTGTGTGTGTGTGTGTGTGTGTCTGTGTGTGTGTGTTGCCAGTCTCTCAACGCCGGCTCGGCTCAGAAGAGGGAGAGGGGGGGGGGAGAGAGGGAGGGAGGGAGGGAGGCGATCCACGGGGGGTCTGTGGAGGAGAGGAGGAGCGCTGAGGAGCCCGCCAGCCTGTCACGTCTACCTGCCAAACCTTTCACCCCCCGCCACTCCAGTGTAATCTACCCATCCAGCCCATCCATACCGCTTCCTTCCTTCCTGCCCCCTCGCACCGTCGGACGGGGGACGGCCGCGCGGCGTCTCCGAGGAGGCGTCGCTCGCCGTGGCGCGCCATCGATCACGGCGGAGGCAGAGACTGTCAGCGAGGAGTGTGTGGACTTCACCCACGACCTTCCTGAACTGCCGAGCCACTGGGTTGCCATTGTCACACCTGCAGTACGAGCACATACACATTTACACACACACACACACATACACACACACACACTCACACAAACATAAACCCTCACTCACACAACATCATGCACAAACTAAACAAAACTCCAAACGACGACGAGCTCTGTAATTACAAGTATTAACCCATGTTATCACTTTTAGCCGTGTGTGTGTGTGTGTTCCGCCGTCCGAATGTGTGTGTGTGTGTGTGTGCGCGTGTTCCGTTTTTGTTTGTGAAAAGAAGAAGACGGCTTGCTGCCACATGGCAGCGGGTCTACGTACTGTATATCTATTGTGTTCCATCTGTGGGGTTTTTTGGCAACCAGAAATATAAAACTTTAGTTCCTCTGGTTTTTATTTTTGCTTTTTTGTTTGCCTGTACTGCCCTCAGTTGTTCTATTTTATTTACCACACAAAAAAAAAAGATGAAAAAAAAATGAATCATAGACTGTTTTATAAGATTCATCCTGAAGGAGGTGACATGTATTACCACCGTGTAAAGAGAAAATGACAAATGTTGCAAGGTACTTTACTGAAACCCATTCAAGGCCCTGCTTGCTAACTTTGCACCGCGCTTAAGTTCCAGGAGAAATTTAGAATTTTTTTTTAGTCTGTGATATCGACACTGTGATCGGCGCTATTCGGACTGCGTGCCGCTGCAGGACTCCTAGCTGCTGTGTTACTCTGTGGGCGAGTGCCAGTGTGTGTGGGTTCTCTGGGAGGTCTTTGGTTTGTGTGCGTGCGTGCAGAAGCCTGAGTGCATGCATGAGTGTGTTTGTCAGGCAGGAGAAGCAACACACCGCAGTTGTCCCGTCGCCTAGCTAGAGCTGTCCGTCTTTGTCTTTTTTGCTTTGTTCTGTTGGGACGCACAGGGTGACATCACGATGGTGCTGGAGGTCGTGAGGGTAGCGACTGGTGGAGTCTGAGGAGTGAACTCCCAGCAGGGGTAAGATGACAGAGGCCTGTCCCAGACTCACCTGTACAATAGGTTCCTGTGTAAATAAATATTCTATCAATACCAAACACTTAGCAATCTTTAACTTAGAAATAATTTAAGAGATTCATTTAAAGAAAAATATATGAACACTTAATAAAGGTTTTCACTGTATAAGTCTGGTGTGTTTGTTTTTTTTTATTTATTGTGGTGTTTAATCATATTAATTATTATAGCTTGACTTGTGACTTGCATCTAACTTAAAATCATATGAATCACACAGTTTGGGTATGAACGTGTCGTTAGAAGTTGGAATGGAATGTTGTTTACAAGTTTAATACTTCACGTCCATTTCATTTACTCGCACTAATATACTTCCTTTAGTCCAAATTCTAGGTGCACAGCTCACATTGTGTATTCTAATCTCAAAGCGTGTGTGTATTTGACAACCCCCCCCCCCTTGTTTAAAGATTATAAAAGCTTAATTGTTTCACTTCGACTCGAGACTTGGCTTTCTTCGTCCAGGTCACATGTTTAGACCGCCACAAAGAAATGACTGTCGATGTGGACAGAAACTACAGGGGAAGGAGTGAAAGTTAGACTTGTTTTTATATTGTGTTTTGGTATAATAACGATATTTCCCATATTCATCTATTATTATTAACGTGTTGCAATAAATGAACGACTGTCCCTTTAACGCACACGCTAGCGCTTTGACGCTACTGGCGAGAGAGCGTAGGATTCAAACACGCTGGCCCCGCCCCTGATGCGCAGGATTCAAACACTCTGGTCCCGCCCCTTGATGCGCGTTGTCGCGCAAACAGGAAGAACCGAAGGCGACCACAACAACATGGGAGCGCCGCAGAGTACACTGGCCCGGTGCTCGCTGTGCGACGAGCAGACCGGGAACCCGGTCACCCTCAAGTGCAACCACAGCTTCTGCCAGCGATGCATCGGAGACCTGTGGAGCGTCAACCCGAACGGGCCGTACCACTGTCCGAAGTGGAAGTGTAAAACCTTCTACCACACTCTGCCCTTCGACAGCAGCCTGATAGGCCACCGGCCTCCCGCCAACAAACGTTCTGCGCCGTCGTCTCGCAGCGCCGCAGGTAAGCGTGACAACAGCCCCCGGCTTGACGTTTTGTCTCCTGGTAGAGTGATGGGACTGCTAGCGACGGTACGCAGCAGTGGCAGTCTACGCACTTGTTTAAAGCGATTTCATTGGTGTATCCGTGACCACCTGACATATCCACGCTCGTTAGTTGGCTTACTTCAACAAGCGGACTTTATACGGTTTACGCCAGCTATTGCTAGCTTGATATGCTAACATATCCTTAGCGAACTCGTTATTCTTGTGTTTATTGTATTTTTGTTGTGAACTTCGAGGAGCTGTTTATATTGTCTCATTTTTTGTTTATTTACGTGCTATTTTTTTAATGGAAGTTTTACGTTTAGAGTCTGGAGTCTGAGGCTTTTAGAATTTTCACTCCTTCAAGTTATTCTTCCCCATTAAAGATTATATTATAATATTGATAAGATCTTTTTATGCTTCGGCCTTTGGTTGGGAAAAAAAATCATCATGTGATAACGTGCAACTGAATTTCTTTGGTTTCACTTTCTCCTAAAGCCACTGCCAGTAATAACGATCAAAACACACTTGACCCATCACTGAGGAGGCCTTCGCTCACCAGCAAACATCTGGGGAAGAGAAAAGCCAGCACCCCTGTGGTAGAACAACCTGAGCCAAAGCGATCAGTTGCTGCAACCCGTTGGGGGGAGGTGAATGATCAGGAAATCCCCAGCACATCAGTGTCAGGATCCACTGCTGATGCACCTGCGCAGTCGACGAGTGTGGATAAGCCCCAGGGAGGAGAAGGAGGACAAGGAGGAGAAGACCAAAACTCGACGCAGTGTGACCGTGGCGATGGAAAACCCTCCGATTGTACCTCGGACGGCACAACAGCAGCTGTGACTGAGGCCACACCTACTGCTTCCGACATTTTCCTCGTAGACGACATCTGTGATGAAGTTGATTTATGTGATGCTCCTGCTGTTGGGACGCCCAAGAGGAACGCACAAATCACTGGAACAAATGCATCTCCGGCCAAACCTGCCTCACCTGCCTCTTCCAATTCCTTCCCAGCAGCCACGACTCCCCGTAAAGATAAGTCTCCGGTGCCCCTTGCTAACAAATCACCGCCGATGTCCAATAAGAATGTTCCAACTACTTCAGGATCCCCACATCGCGTTGGCTTCCCTCCCAGAGCGGAGGTAAAAAATTCTGGCCCCGTGCCCTGCCACTACTGCCCGAGAATCGGCTGTCAGTTGGCCGTCAAGACGTGCCTGGTGTGCGGAGCGTCCATGTGCACGGAGCACCTGCGTCCTCACCTGGACTCCCCCGTCTTCAAGAGTCACACTCTGGTCCCCCCCGTGGAGGACATCTCCAGCTGGAGGTGCCAGGAGCACCATGAGATCAACCGCATATACTGTCGGCAGTGTGGAGAGTGCGTGTGCACCGTGTGCACGGTGATCGGCTCGCACCGTGGCCACCTCTGCATCAGCATCAGGGAGGCGGAGAAGGAGCTGAGGGTAGGCAGAGACTTTTTTCATACCAAAAAATTTCACGCTAAATATTTATCCTTTATTTATGTTGCTGGCTTCACTTTTCAGTGTGTGTCAGTTCTTTGTAATGTCACAAAGAGCACTGATACCTCTTCGGTTTGTGACAGCACCTCTAGTCAGGACTGCTGTGTGGGAGGTCCCACACGGCATCAACTTCAGCTGTAAGGCTAAAAGACAGAGAGGCTAACTGCTGCTTTCCTGAGAACCATGGAGGTTTTCTGGACAATTAATCACATGAAGCTGCTCCAGTGTAGTCAGGGATGAACACAATTTTAGAATTTGGTAAATTGTGCCGCCTTTACTCTAGTTTAAAGCGACGGGATTCTGACTGATAAGTTGTTCTTTTCTTTCACCCTCAGGGCAGCCTGGTAGAGGACATCAAGAAGCTGCAGGAGGCTGAAGAGCAAGTGAACAACAGGCTGATGGAACTCACTCAGAAGAAAGAGAGCGTCAATGTAAGAGAATCACAAAACTATGACTAGCAAGTTGCAACCCACGTTTTATTTCTCCCTATTGATACAAAGGCTAATCTGTGTGCGTGGATAGAAAAAGAGGTCACTGAGGGTCACACAGCGGAGCTTTGTACAACCATGTAATACAAACTTTTGAAATGTAGCCAGAAAGCTGCAGCATCCAGTGGACAGTGAACTGCTGGCCATGTTTAGTCACTGTGCTGATTTCTACCGTCTGTCCAGGTGGTCCTGCGGGAGGCCCGCGCTGCCGTGCAGCAGCAGTACTCGGTCATCCGGGAGGCTCTGGACGAGGAGGAGCAAACGGCTCTTCAGTGCGTGTCCAACGAGGAGAGCAAGGTGCTGGGCAGCCTGGGGGAGAAGCTGGGCCACCTCCGGGGCTCCCTGAAGTCCATCCAGCAGGGCCTCCACGTCCTGGAGGGCCTGGCCGACGCCAAGGGCGACAAAAGCATACAGGACCAGGCCTTCATCGTGGTACGTGTCACGTCAGAAGAGAAGTGAGTTTTAAGGCGCGAGGCGAACGCAAGGGCACAACTTAACCTGTTTGTTCTCACTCTGGCATTGCAGGAATACAGCAAGACTTCACACCTGTAAGTCAGCAAACACTGTTCTTCTTTTGCCACTGGGTTTCCTAGGTCATTAAGATTTCACTTCTGCAAGGTGTTCCTCAGTTGATTGACTTTCCAAGCTGTGCCTCTGTTTTCCAAGGCCTTCCCCTCACCTCTTTACCAGACAGATACATGAGATAAAGCCATGGGATTTAGAAAGTGGTCCATCTGTTTGAGTTACTTCACTTCTGCCCCCTTTTTCGTTCCCCGAAGATCTGCTTTTATCCGTCTATATACCTTCAAGGGTCCTGTAGGAATATAGAAACATATATTGTCTGCCTGTGTGCTCTGTTCTCCCTCACCAGGGCTGCCAACACGGGAAGCTACCTGGACCAGCTGGAGGCCCCGCAGGAGGTGAACGAGGCCAAGCTCAAGTGTTTGCAGGAGTGGACGGAGAAACGCCTGGACTCTGTGGTTATCACCGTGCCGGGCAAAGACAGAAACTTCTACAGACTGCACTGTGAGGCCCACCCCTCCCTCCTGCAATCACCTGTTTTCATTCCCATCACTGATGAATCACAGCTAATTAAACTGGAGCACTGTGAGCCTTCCGACGGCTCAAAGGTGACGTTTTTCAATCAAAGTTCTCCTGGAAACTCTTAAAAAGTCTCTTTCTCTCTTTCTCTCTCTCTCTCTCTCTCTCTCTCTCTCTCTCTCTCTCTCTCTCTCCCTCCCCCTGTGCAGACGGCTGCATCCCCACGCTGGACGAAGACACGGCCCACCCCAAGCTACAGCTGTCTGATAACAACCGGACGGCGAGCTACAGCGAGGCGCAGCAGTCCTACGGCGAGCACCAGGCGCGCTTTAGCTGCTTCCCGCAGGCGCTGGCCGCTGGCTCCCTGTGGGGCGGCTGCCACTACTGGGAGGTGAGGGTGTGCGTGGACGAGGGCCGCTGGAAGGTGGGGGTGTGTGAGGCCCAGATCGAGAGGAAGGGCCAGCGGGACGGCTCGCGGCTGGGCTGCAACTCGTTCTCGTGGTGCGTGGCGTGCGACAGGAGGCGGGTGGAGGTGCTGCACAACAAGGCGGCGGAGGCCGTGGCGCTGGCGCCAGCCGGCAGCCTGCAGACGGTGGGCGTGTTCCTCGACTTCGAGGAGGGCGTCCTGTCGTTCTTCAGCGTGACACCAGAGGGCAGTCTGGTCCTGATGCATTCCTACAGGCAGGTGTTTGCCGAGCCTCTTTACCCAGCACTGTCTGTGTCCAAAACACAGCTGACCTTCTGCGACCTTTTCCAGCCTTAAACTCACTCACTTGAGCTCAACCGCTGACACACTATACATGTATCGCCGTGCCTTTTTTTTTTAAAAAAAAATCCTGGTAAATGTTTCTATCAAGCTTTTAAATCCTCCAATTTCTTAAATTCTTTCTATTCGGTTTGACACTGAAAAATAAGCCTGCTGAGTTTCTCATGTAGATCTGAATCGCTTCATCGTGTGCATGTTAAAGCACTACTGTGAAACCTGTGGATTCCTGACTTAATTGTGAAATGTTCAAAAAAAAAAAAATGTTTCATTACTTCTTTGTACCAAATTTTATGCTATTAAAATACTTTTCAGTATAAAAACCTTCAGCCTGCCTGTGTCTGTGTACGAAGTGTGTTTCGTGACGTGCGTTCATTATTTACTCCTGACAGGACAGGACTGGTGCAGCTCTGACTGACGCTCTGCGTGAGGCGGTGAGTCGTTGGCGAGGAATTGTGCTGCCTCCTTAAGACATTCACAGCCAGCTGTTCAATGACAGCTGTGAATGGATGTCGGCTGGCTGGCTGGCTGGCTGGCTGGCAGGCTGGATTTAAACCCACTGGGACTGACGAGAGAGGGGAAAGAATACTTTGAAGTTTGCTGCAATAATGAGGCACCATGTTGTTTTTCTACCTTAGAATTGTTTTCATGTTTAATGGCCTCATGAGGGGAGGGGGAAGGGAACCTCTGCCACAGTGACAGCACCATCAGCTGGCCTCATATTGGACTGTAGCAACACCTCCAAAGAACCTACCTCACTGTGAGGCAGCGTCTCACCACTCACCAACATCAGCACCCTCCTGACAGGAGTCATTCTATTGCAGAATAATAGTACAGAATATAGTATTCATTTATTAAAGAAAAATAACATTGCTCTATCTTAATCCAACAGCAAACGTAAACCCCACTATTATTACAAATCATCACCCTATTAAAGTAATGGTCCAAGTCATTTTTTTTTTTCAGGTTTTTGGGAAAAGACAAAAAGAGATGGCCAGCATTATCAACAGATGATTTAAGCAAAAAAAAAAAAAAAATGATTTAGGCCATTATTTTAACAGGGCGACGATATTGTTGCTGCCTTATTCTACTGATGTCTTGAGCGCTTTAAAGGCACCAGAATTCTTCCCACTATCATCCTTCTTTTTCCTCGTAGACGCCAGTGGAGCGTCACAGCAAGATTCATTATCCAGGAAACCCTTCAGATCTCTACTAAATAGCAGATTGATTTAGCCGACACCTGGGCGAGGTGCCACTGCCTTTCTGTGATATCACAAAGTGCTTATTTCCAGAATTGAGTTATAGTCCATTTTCTAAGGGGATTTTCTCATTTTGGGTCAAGATCTCTGACAGGATAGGGACACAGATTAGCATTAGAACACAATGATGAAGGGATTTAAAAATGTGGGCTGGGTGATGGTGGGGGGGGGGCATCCCACCAACCCGCCCATCTGATACCTTCTTCGGCTTCTTGCAGGCTTTCAGCCTTTCTCCTCATTACAATGACATGAGAACGAGCTTCCGGTGCCTCAGATAGCCCCAGTTCCTTGATTATTATTATTATTATTTTTTCCCAGTAATGAGCCCATTAGTTTGTTAATACCCAAGGCAACGGCTCCGAGCGCCTGCCCTCGTGCATAATGAGACGCACTTGTCTGAGGTCGTCGTCCGTCTGATTGTTTGTTTGTTTTTTTGTTTTTTGTTCGTCACAAAGACTGGAAATCCATAATGATTATGTCAGAGGCGCGAGGACGCCTGATTGCGACCAAGAAGCTGCATCTCTCGCACCATCAGGCGCTCACCGGGAGCCAATCAGCGGGCAGCAGAGGGCGCTGTTTGCTTTTAAAGATCGATACTTCATTAGAGGGAAGCCGAAGACTGCCGCCCAATAATGACTAGCCAAGTCCCGCCTCGTTTGTCACCTGCTGAGCAACAAAGCAAAGGAGCAGCTGGTGTCATTAGCAAAAGAATCCCTTTTCAGCTGAGAGTGAAATGGCATAAGTGGAGGCCGAGGTCAGAGGTGCAGCGGACACTCGGCAGTCAAGACCGTCCGTCTCTTCTAATGCCCCGGAATGTCACTCAGTCCTCTTCGGTGGATTATGTTGTTTATCCCCCCCCCCCCCCTCCCCATCCTGCAGACGTAACACTAATTGCGATACCCAGCCTGTGTCTGAAACACGTTAAATAAATTCCACCGTCAAATACACAACTCTGTCCCTCTTTCTCAGTTTCATTCAGTTCCATTCAAAGAGCTTTATTGGCAAACTGGCGACTCGTCCAGGGTGCCACCCTGCCTTCGCCCTATGACGGCTGGGAGAGGCTCCAGCGGACCCCCGTCAGCCTGACTGAGCTCAGGAATAAGCGGGTGTTGAAAATGGATGGATGGACGGAGCTTTATCAGCGTGGTAAACATGCACTGACGTTGCCGTAGCAAGTGATGCATGCAGTGCAAAAAGTGAAATGAAAGGTATAAAAAGGCAAAGTTGCGTGTTAGAAACCTCCCCTGGTCTCGTGCCAAAGCAGCCGGTGACTGTCGCTGCTGCCGGCGCCCTCTGGCTTTGAACGGCAGCCAATCGAGTTTGCATCGGTCCGTGGGAAAACGTGTCCCGGGGTGACCTCAACCTCTGTCCTGGGTGGTGGGTCGGGTCAAAGCCACTGATGGCACTCAGAGCTGAACAGTCCTGCCCTCATGACCCAAATCTTCTTTTGTGTCAGCAGTCTGCAGTGACAAATTAATGGCACAACATATTTAAACGACTAACTAAGTCGGAGTAACATGATAATGTAAAGGAGGCTATATTAACAAGCACTACCACCCTTTCCTTGGATAATGTTCCTGTATCAGTATTTTTTTTTTGCTGCCAGCAAAAGGATACACACGGTTTTGGGTATCCGCACTTTGTGATGTCACAAAGGGGCTTTTAAAACCCAACACACTGGTTGGAACACGTTTGTGTATGGTAGATGTTAGTATTCTTTATTTGATCGTGCGTGTTTCTATCTTCTTTTGTTGTAGAGCAGCGTCAGGTTTTGCTGCAGGCTGTGAACAGAGGACTCACCGTGCTGTTCTTCTTTCTTGGAGAACTGATCAGGTCACAACTTTGCACCGTCAAAAATAAAGACGCGAAAAAATCATACGGAACCCACAATGCACAAATGAGCTCAAAAGCTAAGCTAAGCTAGGTCAGCGCTGCCGAACGCCTCCTCGGCCTCTCGGAGAGTTCGCTGAACTGCTTTCCTCAGGTGAGGTTCTCACCTGTCAGAGCCAGGTGTCCTGCCGGGTTCCGGTTTGGGGCGCTGGAAAGCCGAGATGGGCCGGTTATTGAGTGACAAGACTATCACCTCCCGCCCTCCCCCAGCCCCGCCGCCGCCCGCACCACCTTTCCTGGGACCAATCGATGCGGCGTGCTGCTGCACTGAGCGTGCCTCGTGACTCCCAGGACTTTCTCCTCCTTCATCGCCCCTCCATCAAACGCTGCCGCCGCCGCCGCTCCACTGATAAAAATCCAATTTAGCGGAAAAACAGATGTCCCGGCCGCCTGGCCGGCCGCTCGCCCTCACATGATTGCTGTTTGCAAACGTAGGCACGCAAATAGGATGTAGAGTGAAGAGTAGTGCACCATGTAATTCAAGCTCTTGAACGGCGTGCAATTATGTACGGGATCCTTTTTATATGTTCAACAACATTGTCCCTCAGTCACAATAACACAGCGACGTTTTCAGACGAGCTGCAGCATCTTATCCAGCCTGCCTGTCTGCCTCTGCCTCTGCCTGTGTGCAACTCTCTATCTGTCGTATCTTTATTTATATTCTTTATTTCCTTCTTTATTCATCTGTCCGCCCTCGTGCTTTTGCCACTCGCTGCCTCTGCAGGAATGTCAGGGTGCAGGGTCGACCGCAGACCGCAGAGCCTCAGGAAGTGACTGGTCAAGGACGTGTTAGCGAAGAGGATTAGCGCCACCGTCAGTGGAAGCGCTTCAACCCTCGACACGTAAAGCCAGTTGTGGGAGTCTCGGGGGCCCCCCTATGGTCTCAGGTCCGCGGTTTTAGCCTCACATCTCACGATGTCCTCCGAGTGCACGTGCCTCCGCATGAAATATGTATCTGGAGGGCGAAATTCAAAAACGCGGTCTAATATTATCACATCTGACGATGATTGACGCTTCACACCCTGGACAAATGTCACAGTGGCGACACAGCGGAGGTCATTAGCATGCCGGCTAACGTGAGTTTGGCGGTCTTCTGCACTCTTCGCCGAGGCGGCACACGTCACGGTGCGATCCAGCTGGATCTGGTTCAGGAGCGATTGAATATTAATGACGCCGCCTTTTCCATTTGTGGTCAAATTTGCCGTTGAAATGAAAATGTGGAGGACAAACAGAAGAGCAAACGTGCCAATCAGCCCCTGGAAAAGGCAGGCCGGAAGGAAACTCCTTTTATGGAAATCCTGGTTTGCACTGAAAAATCAATGCTCCGCTGGTCTTCACTCAAACAGCATTGTGAATCCCTCAAAGTGGCCTTTCTTACAGCTGTTACGTATACATTAGGGCTCAGTAAAAGAAAAAAAAAAAGGTCCGGATCAATAAAGTCCACGGTGGCTCTGTTCCATTTAGTGCGAGGCCGTGACTCGCTGTGACCGGAATACAGCAGCAGGGCCTTGATTAGCACGACTGGGGGCACCTGTGTTTACACCAGCGCTTCTTCAGGGCGATAAAGGTCTCCCGTCACCTCCTGACCTTCTCTCTCCCAGTGTGTGTGTGTGTGTGTGTGTGTGTGTGTGTGTGTGTGTGTGTGTGTGTGTGTGTGTGCAACCAAACCTACAGATTTCATATTTATATTTCCTTGACTTTTTACATCTTGGAGACATTTGATTAACTTAATGCAGATCCACCAGCCAGATGAAGCAATTTGTTTTTGTTCTTTACAGTATTTTTACTTTATAAGCTCCATAAATCCACCAAATCGTTGCAATGAGGGAATGTCCTCCATTCTATGTGAGCATAGTCAAAGAATCTGAAATAAAAATGATTACATGAAAATTGCTTCAGTCATATTTCACATTTTTCTCAATTAAGTCCGGCTTTGATACCACGTAGCCAGCCAATAACAAACCAATAACAATCTCCCTAAGTGTCAATACAGCTGGAGATGTTTGCAACATCACTCACAAACGAAAAGCGGTGCTGATTCCTCCAGCAGGTGAACGCAGCTTCTCCTCGCTGCTGCGGAGAGCAAACAGGGACCAAACTAAACAACTATCATTTTATTTCTGTGATGATGTTTCAAGATAGATTTGATTAGACGGTCAATAAAAGGTTTGACCCCAGGTTTGGCCCTGTTAGGGGTCCCCTGGGAGCCTTTCTGCTGTTCCATTAAAACTGAAGCAGGTCATTTATTAGTTGTCTTTGTTTGTGCGCTTCTGCCCACACTTGTTTTTCTTGACATGTAGGTCTTTCAAAATAAATTGAACAGAGGAAGGTGTTTGTCAGAATCGTGAACGGCAATCACAATTCTTCTTGATATACAGAGAAGTGACAGAGTGACTCTGCCGTTAACAAGAGGCCCTTTCGCCAGTCAGCCCATCCCAAACAAACACCCTGAGCATGGCACTCTTTCTTTTTTTGTTACATGCACTTTTCTATTAATAGCCGAAGGATGAAAGAGTTTAAATTTAGTTTTTCGCCTCCTCATCCCCTGAGTGAGTGGCCCGCTGTGACCTTTTGCATTTGCGAGAGACGATCCTGGTCTTTAAAATAAACCAAATGTGAAGGGAGCCGTGTCGGATCGGAGCAGCTGCTCCGGCAGAGCACAGTGTTCATTGTGTCTGGCTCCTCCTGCACCCACGCCTTCATCTCTGCCCATCCACCCAATCTGCCTTAATCAGCTGAGAGAACTGTGAGTCTTGGCACATAAATATTGAGTTTCCCCACCAAAGCATGAACCCCGTTCCTCTCATCTTGGTTTGAAACTGGCGTGTTTGTTTGTTTGTTTGTTTGTTTGTTTGTTTGTTTGTTCATCTGACAGGGACAGTGGAGACAATCACAGTTACAGGTTTGCAGCTGATGTGATGCATATAGAGTTTACAGCGGATGTTTATTCTCAACTCCAGGCCTCAATTGGGCTTTTCCACAACGTTGCAGAGCAATATGAAATATACATCGATGATAAAGACCATACCATACAATTCAATAATCACTCCCTCTCTCCCTCTCCCACACAACAATTCTCTTCCTGGTGGTGAACATCTTGAAATCTCAGAGGGACTTTATTTCTGAATTCCAGAGTTTTTTTTTTGTTTTGAAGAAACAAACAGCTCGTGACGATGGATGAGAATGAAGCTGATGCTCCCTTTCTCTATCTCTCTCTCTGTCTATCCTCTCTCTCTCTCTCTCGCTCTCTCTCTCTCTCTCTCGCTCTCTCTCTTCTTCCTATCTTTCCGCCAAGAGGAACGAGTGCCGCCTGGATCCCCAGTTTCAATTTGTGCCAATCTAGGAATCAGTCAAAGATTCTCTGGCACTCGGATCAATATTTCAAAGCGCTCTGAGTTATGGCAGTTTTTCTGTTCTCCTGCTGTGTGGATGACGCAAAGGGCTCGTGACAAAACAAAACGCTATCGGTGTAGCAAATACCAACATTATCCAACAGAAATCTCTCTGATATTCAGCCCTGTTTTTTTGTTTAGTTGTGTGTGGGCGTGCGTGTGTGTGCGTGCGTGTGTGTGTGTGTGTGTGTGTGTGTGTGTGTGTGCGTGCATGTGTGTGTGTGTGTGCGCTTTAGACATTTACCTGCAGCCTCAAATGTCACCGCGGTTGCTCCGGACAACCTGGAGGTGCGCAGACACTCGAGTGCCGCGAACAGAAGGTGCTCAGTGAGCAGGAGATGAGGGCAGCGGGCTCGAGACACGTAAAAATTGGCTCCTGCATAGTCAGGCATAAATATTGCGTCCGTGCGGCAACCAGTTCAGCTCTTTCATTTCCTGCTGCTCGTCTCCCGGGGGAATGTTTCTCTGTCCCCGCTGACGACAGGGGGGCTCCGAGGTTTTCCAGGCAATCTAGGCGCTGGTGTTTGTGCCCGCGCAGTGAAACAGCACTGGCTGTGAGGCACGTCGGTCGCCTTTGCTTTTAGCGGCCGGTTACTCATATTAGAGCCTGTTTACAGGTGGGATTGTGTCGTATTGCAGGTATTTTATTTTTGCAAGGCTGCTGAGAATTTTGGATTCCCCCCCCCCCCCCCCGAAGATTCACTGTGAAATACAGCCAGTGGCGCAGAAGGAAGCTGTATTTTTCTGTATTTTGAGGACTTTTTGCCAGGAAAAAATACAAATTGAGCAAAACAACACTCCAACAATCCTCGATGGGTTACAATAGCTGCACTTCCATTAGGTTTTTCACAAAATAAAATTTCGACAAAGTTCAATTGCAATTCACAGGAGTCTCCATTGAATGGTGCGAAGCGCATAAGCCGCAATTCCCGTAAAATCTTGTCCTGTGAGACCCACGTTTGGGGAGGGTGGAGGTACAAAAGTTCTTGTATAAATCTGCATTTCGATGTTGTTTGCTATCGAGAATGGTTGTTATATTTTTCTCTTTCATTGCTTGTAAAAAAATATATTCCATCTCCTCCTCCGTCCAAGCATAACGCTCCGTCTTCACTTGAAGTGACGTGTAAGTGTGATAAAAAGTGTCTACACTTTTGCGACATACCTCTATATCGATACGTCTGAAAAAACGCCTCATGAGAGTGTAAAAAACTTTAAGCGATATTTGAGAGGTTTTTCGAAGTTTCTGTGTTTCCATTCCAAGTTTTTATTGCAATTTTTAGGTTTTGTAGGGGTAATGGAAACGCAGCTAATGACGGCAAGAGTGAAATGTTTGTGTGTTCACCCAGCAGAGTCTATTGGCTCTGGCCTGCAGTCCATCCCCTCAATCCATGTATTGCAGGGCCAACCAGCGACCTTTTGACAAAGGAGGAGGCGGGGCTATAGTGCAAGAACAGGAAGCTGCACCATGTTTGTAAAGAACTGCTGCCATGTGGGCAGTTTTATCAGAACTGGCAGACTTATTTATAAAAGCAAAGAGTGACAGTTTGGTTGAGTTCAGTTACACGGTTTCCCTTGGCATGCGGTGCTGACGTCCTTCAGGCAAGGCCACTCACTGCCGATGGCCAACGCACTGGAGCCGATGCATGTGGTCCGGCTTGCCAGGTCGGGTTCAGTGGAGTCTGAACACTAGAACGGGGAGACACAGACACGGGGCGACGTTTTCAGAGTATTTATTTAACAATGGATAAGTAGGGCAAGCAGCGTGTAGCTCTCTTATGCTGTGAAAGGCGAGACGAGCGGGCTGACTGTGTGCAGTGGGAGGCAGGCTTGGACGGAGCAGGATCATCTGAATCTGGAGGTCAGAGCTATTTCCTATTCCTCACTGAGAGCAAAGGACCTTCTGGCCGGGAGTGAGCAGGCAGGGCAGCAGCTGAAGAAGAGAGTCCAAGTGAGGGAGATCATCTTGACTGCAGTTGAGGAGTAAAGGGTTGTGGTGAAAGGGGTCCCAGTATGACAGGGACCCCCTCTCTGTCCCTGTCATACTGGGACAGCGAGGGGTGGGTTAACATCGCTGTCACGATTCACTCTGGATGTTTTTTTTGTCTCGCAATGGAAGAAACCTTGAAAATGAATGTGAATGTTGTTTTGTGAGTCCCAGACACACCCATGGTGTCCTCCCATCACTTTGCCTCCCGTCACCTCCTGCTGCCTCCAGCCGCTCGCTCCAATCTCAAATTCAGTCTTGCGGCGAAATAGGAGTCGTGCCTGTTTCCCCACAGGCAGCTGGCTGGTCACACCTGAACACGCACACCACACACACACACACACACACACACACACACACACACACACACACACACACACACACTGGCCTGACTTTCACTTCTATCCACATCTGACACTGGCCTGATCCTGACTAGTGCTCTAAAGCAGAATGTCTCTGACTTTCAGTCTCTTTAGCGAAATTGATGCTTTCTTCTTCTTCTTCTTCTTCTTCTTCTTCTTCTTCTTCTTCTTCTTCTTCTTTCCTCTGAAGCACTTCGTTAAAAGGCAGAGTGGGCGGCGTTTCCACCCTAATGCCTCTCACGAGTGCCGTCTCGATGCATCGTGCATGTTTTTGATTTGGAAAAACAAGCACTTTTCAAGTGAAACCCTTCACTTTACGGTTGCGCTCATTCGAAGTGTCTATCCGTGTTTTCAAAGTGAGTGCTGTAAGTGTGCTGCCGTTGTCGGCGGCATGTGCAGGCCATTAGCATGTAGATGTTTTTCTCAGAAAACATCTTAATATGGGGTGGCGGTGAGTTCAAAACAGTTGTTTGTGGGAGAGTTAAGTTTTGAGAAAATCGTTTTGTTGCCTTGAAACAAAACGATGAGTATTGAAAGAGGAAAGGCAGCGCTAGGTGAGTTGTTGCTTCGACTCTGACGAGGGGGCACACTTCCATGTGAGCTCCCACACGTCTTTATTTCGGTGGCCGAGAGTCCTGGCGTCCAGCGGGCGCAGGGCAGAGAGTGAGCCGGGCTCTCAGGTTCTCCACTGATCAGAAGGAGCAGAGACGGAACACTCAGTTCACCTCATCACATTGACAAGACGCTCGCCGTCAGCAGGATAGAGGAGGTGGGGGGGTGGGAGAGAAAATCAATGTGTTCCTTTAACCGAGGATGTCTTTGATGAGCCGAGGTCACTCGGTCATCTCATGTGGACCCAAAGACATTTGATGATCTTGATACAGATTCACCTGTCTGCACACTGTGTAACGTTATTTTGTTTGCATTCAACTTGATTTGTCCCTACCCGAACTCTGTGTTCATCGCCTAGTTTTTCACATAACACTGCACTTGCAAGTATATATGATACACGCCGGTGAACCCAGTCCCGAAAGTCTCGGTGCCTGGACTCCACCTCCACACCTGAGTTCAAGACACAGGACTCCAACTAAGGTGGGACCTTAGGACAGGCACTTTAACGGTCATCAACAATATATACAAATCTATTAAAACTTGGCTTCAAGATGCCTTCTGGTGTGATTTGGAGCTTTATAGATTAAACTTGATTGATGTGTAGTGTTTCCTGAAATGCAGTTCATTTACAAGAAGTTGGTTCTTTATTTTAACTGCCTATTCTTCTACCACTGTTTCAACGGGAAATCGCTACCGGCCATTAAATACAATGCGGCCACAGTCTGATGGCCGACATGACATGCTAGCTGCACTACTTCCACTACCTACCACCTATATGGCATCCATTGGGTATGCAAACACTCCACTGTTATCAATATTGGACAATTGGACGTATAAATTGGACAATTGTATGTAAATAATTGGACCCAGTACATGGCAATAATACTTAAAATGCCATAAACCTCTGGATGGGAACACACTTTGCCGACTGATGCAATTTGAAATATCAAGTATTGAGTAACTGAGTCCACAACAACAACAACACCTTCCGTTTCCCCCATCCGTGTTCTGTATTGTCTGCTGATATGTGTGAATCACACCTGTTTCCCCACTTGGCAGTAACCAAGATGGATTTCCTTTTCCCCCCGCTCGGTGAAAAATAAATCTCCCCTCGGTGGTCTCCCGGAATGCATTGGAATAGTGAATGTCCCCCTTATACCGTGAGCTACGTTGAGCTTTGGTCGGCATGAGGGAATGGTTTGTCGTGGAGATTAAGAGGCAGAGGCTGCTCTCCGGGGCTAAGCTGCCTTCATGTGTGAGGAGGGAGGGCGCGCTGAGGAGGAGATTTAGCTGCAGGGAAGTGGGAGGCATTCAAGCAGTCAGGATTAGATTCGTGCTTGCAGCCGCTCATGATGGGCTGCCACATCACGCAAATGTTGCGCAAAATGGATAGGTGAGCTCGTCAGCACTGAGGTATAGAGCTGCACACCTGTTTGAACGTCGGAGCAACGTGTTTACATTTGGATACAGGGAGCCAAGACAGATGAGGTAGCGGCAATGCTAGGATGTATACAAAGGGAGGGGTGAGCTGAGTGCATCAGATGATAGGCCAGAATAAGACACTGTCAGCAAGCAAAACAAGCAGGGTAGAAGAAAACAAATGAATATGGAATCCTACCATTTAGGCACAAAGTTGAAACCACTTGCAAGCAAAGAGCAAACAGAAAACCACAAATGCAGCCCAGAAGAAGGTTAGAGGGAAAGAACAGGGGAGGGAAAGCAAGACAGTTGGAAAAAAAAGTATCATCAGTGGCGTGAGGAAGATATCAGAATTCCCCAGGCTGGTCTTTTCAGCAGCACGGAGCTGAAGCAGTAAACTCTCCCTCCCTGCCTTCTTGCTTTTTGCCTGATGCCAGAACGCTGCCCAGGGAACTCAGGTCATGTGGCTGGCCAGGAGATGTGTGTGTGTATCTGTGTTTTGCTCCATTACACACATTTAACTGAAGAAATGTGGTTGTGTGTCCTCTCTGTCTTTGAATTCAACAGACTATGCAGCAATTGTAGTAAATTCAAAATATGAAAACCAAAAATAAACCTCAGTCTAAATGTGTGATCCGGGACCTGAGACAGAACTGAGAAGGGCTGCAGTGCGGATCAGTGACTCTCGAGGTCTTCTTCTTGATGCCAAGTGGGACACGGCACTCGTTGTTGCTGGATGTTTCCAATTTGATGCACCAAAAGTCACAGTCAGTGGTTGCTGGCGACTGGACAGAGACGCCTGAGGTCACATGAGACAGTTCACACTCTGACAAGGTGGCGCTGTGTTTGCAGGACATTTTGTTATTTCCTGGTGGGGCAAAAGGGGGCACGAGACCCACTCACAGAGAGACATCCTTGTAGTCTTGGCTGAAAATGCTGCACGTTTTCATTATGCCATGCTGCCCATGATGGTATCGGGCATAATATGTGACCTTTGAAATTATATTTGTGTTCTCTTCAACATTTTTGACCTCATTAATCTTGAAGTTGGACCTGTGGCCTTTTATTTTGAATTCCACCACCACTATTGTACAAGCTGGAGGCCAAAATGCTCCCAAATCTGGTTTAAATCCATGTTTGGGTTAATGATTTTCTCCGGCTTTGAGCAAATCAGAACCAGCTTCTCAAAATAGCTCCTGGCCGAGGGGGAAGATGAGGAATTTCGATAATACCTGGAAGAAGGGTCGTCATTGTTTCCATAAGAAAAGCAGCTTTGGAGCCAAACATTTAGTTTGGAGAGCCACTTTGTGTCTGAGCCTGTTTCCACCTGCCCAGTGTGTCTGAACAAACCAAATAGAGTGATCCGGGATGTGGTGTTTAGGATGCAGATTTGCAACTTGCTTGTTTATTCAGTTACTTGGGAGGACATCAATCTGGCCCTGTTTTCTTGTAAAGCTTTAATTACCGGTTATTGAAGGATTAGCAGCTGCTCTGCAGTGCAGTGAAGGGAAAAATAATGGTTAATCTCAGAGTAAAGGGTGAACGGAGGAAATTATTAACTAACCGGCAGTGTATTCGGTCAGTAATGCTGCCTGCAGGCGCCTGCAGGCTGCACAGTTAAAGTGCAATGCACTGATACTTGACCTTTGCCTTCACCCACCTAGATAGAGTCTAGTGGAGTGGGAGATTCCTGCCCGTCTGTAAGTAAGCAGCACAACAGGTGACTTTGCCTCATTCTGCTCTCTCTCCCATAAGCTAAAGCTCTATATGTTTACATATAACAAAGTCGCTGCAGCTGCAGCCAGTGTCTTTGAGTGCAGTTGGAAAGTCACTTGTGGAGTAGTAGCCATTTTTACTCACTCTTGTATATAGTCAAGATGAAAATTGCAAAAGAGAAAGAAAAATGTCATGAATTTCCTAATACATATTACAATATGTGAATAAGAGGATTTATAAGCAGTCCATAACTGACCCATATTGGAATAACAGTGTGAAAACCATATTCTTTAGAGACAGTTTGCAATTTTATTCTTGTTTTCTTTTTTTTTACTTTATCAAGATGGCAAAATGCACTGCCTGTGGTTGACTCCATCCTCTGAAACTGTCTCGTTCTTGGGTCCTTCCAGACCTTCGGAAAGAGCAACAAAGAATCCGATGGCTATAAACAGAAGGCTAAATATCATGGGCATAAGCATTGGGCAGCATTCAAGCAAGTCTGTTGACCAAGAGAGCGGGATGAAAAGGATCTGAACACGGATCTTTAAAAAGAGTATTTAAAAAAAAAAATATATATATATATATATATATATATATATATATATTTAAAAACAAAAGGTAACAGAATACTGCGCATTAGAAACCTAGATTCAGATTGTGGTTTCTTGACGGTGGTTGAAGAGCGGCTGGTCCAGTGAGTGTTTTCGTAGATGGATGCTGGATTCGATATTGCCCTGACTGGCCAGGCTTTTCTATTTTCTCATATGTACCGCTCCTCTCCAGAGAGCTTTCATCTCACACTGGTTGTTCAGTGTGTTCTTCCCCGCATCCTTCACTCCTGTGCAACCACTCCATTAAAGAGAAGTCCGGCTGCGTGGCGAGTTGCAATGAACACTTGTAGCAGCAAGAACGTAGAAATAAACTCGCTGGTGTCGCCACAGTTATTCCATCCCATTGTAAATCCTACAATCTATCTCGCTATCTTGAAAATATATATATATTTTTTCCCCTTTGTTGAAGAGTTTCTTTGAAGGACATTTTTCAGAAAAATGATTAGAAATTTAGAAGAAAAATAATTTCAATTCAAAATCCTGCAGCGGAAAATCTGATAAAATACATATACAGATGCAAGTCAAAAGCGCTCATCCATCACCATTGCAATTTATGAGATGTTAAGAGAATAGGTGATGAAATAAGAGACGTTCCCTTGCACGTTTTTTGACAGCTAAAGGTAATTTTCGATTTCAAACCTGATAAGCGACAAGACACTTGGGATGGCAGGAGCGAGCCACGATTGGTTGCTGCTGCTTGGAGGCGGAGGACGAGCGTTTGTCTCTTTGACAGGTCTGAGTGTGGGTGAAGACAAAGCACACATGCCTCCCACATACCACACATTCCTCGAAGGCCATCTATTTTCTTTTCCTTTTTTTCCCCCCTTGTTCACGGCTCAAAATTGTGACTGGTGCGTGTTTATGTTGCCCACAGGCTAAAAATGACACGCATTGAGACATGACAGGGGTACGTGAAAACATCACTGTCTCGAGGCCCCTGGCGCACCAAACAAAATCAACCTGTCAGCGAGGGACCATGGCGATATTATTCATAAAATCATGAGCACCATCAGCATTTCAATCTGCGCGCTTGCTTATATCACGGCGTTAAAAATCCGGCCCAGCCAGGATTCGGAACAGCAGATGGGCAGGCTTTTCCACACTTTCAACTAAGGTGTGTAAGGTGTTTTTTGTTTCGTTTATTTCCAATTCACTGTTTTTCTGCCGTCGCTTTTTCTTCCAACGGATGGATTTTTCCACTTGTTCCCCCTCAGCATTTGCATTACATCACCTGGTATAAATAACTGACCTCCTGCACCCAATACCATTACGACCAGTGGCCCCTTTTCACCCAGCAAATTATCTCCCATCATCCTGCCACATCCACCCACTGCAACTGCCGCCTCCACCTCACATGTTGTTGTTTCTTCTTTAATGCTGAAATCTCCAATACGGTGAAAGAGATGATGCGCTACAAAGTTTAAAGCACTACAAGTGCAAATAATGCTGGGGTATGGCTACAGCCAGACAAATGTGACTCCCATATTGTTTGACAGGTTAGACACATAATGAAGCTCTCTCTGATTTCTGATACCTGAATGGTTTCAAATCAACCTTCCCCCGTCTCTAGATTATTTTTCTGCCTATTATCAAACTATATACAAAAAAAATGCCTTGGCTCCACCTTCATTTTTTTGTCCCCTTCCAAATATGTAGAATATCAGATAATGCATACATTTTAGTGGACGGCTAAAATTGTCATGGTCCGTTTTAGTGTTTCCTGTTTTATTTTGAAAGTCTTTTCTGCCCTTATATTTTCATCCTGTCTGTTACTCTACATTGACACTTCTTGGTCAGTTTTGCCTCAGTTGAAGTTCTCCGATTCAGGTTTGTTTGATTTCTACCCTTGAGGACACTTTGTGTTTTGTTTTGTTGTTAAAATATTTTTTTTTTCTCCTGCAACCAAGAGTGTATCTGCTTTTGGATCCTGCCGCCAACGCCTACACCCCATGCCACAAAAATACAAGGTTTTAGCGAGAGGGTGTAAACGGGAGAGCCAGAAACGCTGTTTTCTGGAGATCCATACAGGGTTTGGGGTTGAATAAACGCTTGAGTATGTTCTCCTAAAGTCTGGCAATACAAAATAAAGTTCTGAATATGGACCTAACATGACCAGAAGACGTAAAAACATTGTGCATTCAAATGTTTTGATTTTTTTTTTTTTTTTTTGGGGGGGGGGAGAGTTCCAGTGCTGACCCAGTTTAATCACAGAAACAATGGATTCTGACACAGGATCCGTGATGAGTTTTCCCTTAGCGTTAATAATTACAGTGTTCCATCATCACTGTCTCCTGTCATCACTCAAGACAAAGAGTCACATTGAAATTCTGTCATCACTGCTCACAATTAAGAATGTAAAAATAGCAGCAATAATTGGAATAAATCAATTCCTTGTGTTTCCCCTTTTTTGCACGGAAATAATTGTGTCTAAATTGGACTGAGGGAAAAAATATAGAACCATTGACATACTGAACGTGTCTTTGAGAAAAAACCCAGTATGTTACTATGAAGCTGTTGCGTCTAAAGGGTGATTTTCCCCTGCAGCTGCCACCCTCTGTGTAACATTCCCTCCCACACCTTTCATTCGGCATATGCCAGTAAATCCTCAGAGGTCTTTCCACTAACACTAATTCGACACCTCTATTCAAAGCTGATGCTCTTGTTTTATTGCCACCTGCGTGAATATCCTTGACGCTTTCGAAAAAGAAATTGGCCTGGAAAGTGGCCCCGACTATTTTCCCCGAAAAGACAAAGCAGTTGAAATAAAAGGGATTTCACAGACTCTTCTGCCTGATGTTGACACAGCCTGGATAAAAAGCAGCTCCCGTGTTCATTCTTGAAAGAACAGACTCACGTTAAAATACCTCATATCCCAGTCTGATTGTATGTGGCAAAGCTCTTTTGATGTTTTCTCTTTGTGCTTTATTGCACGACAACAAGCATGTACATAATGTATGACACTCAAAGGTGTCTGACAGTTCAGATTCTGTTTTTTCTCACTCACAGCAGCCAACATTCCACGAACTGTCCAGTGTGAAAGAGACCAATTGAAATACACATTTATCTTCTTCTGCCTCCAAGCAAAAACAATGTCACATGTCACAATGTCACATGGCAGTGAAATGCTGGTGTCGCAGAAGCCAACGTGATCGTGCAGTATGAAATGGAATAAAGTGGAAACAGAAATTCTTGTCGGGAAAGAAGCCACATATTTAGCAGTGAAACAACACAAGGACTTCTTTTTACATTCGATTTTTTTTTTCTCCAAAAAGCACAGAAAGTTGTAGTAATTTTTTTTTTTTAACAAGTACTGTTGTTTTACCTTACCGCTGAGGCCCATCAGCAATGCTGAGGCCTCCAGTCTGCTGATTGGCTGACTGCATCTGCACGCCTCTATAGAGAGAGAGATGTATGCAATATGCCATGTGTCATGCCTAGCCAAGGTCTGTCGACCCAAACGTTCTGCTAATACAAAGACAGAGAGCTGAACAGTGTGTGGGAGCTTCTGTTTGATTCGGGAGTACATGTGAATTTTCATAATTAAGTAGCTGCACAGTGCTGTGTTTTCCTTTGCTTGGTGTTTGTGGTGCCGAATATTAAAAAAACAACAACAACAACAACAACAACAAAAGTGTCATTTGGTCTATGTTTCTCTTTCAATTCATTCTGTGTTCTGGCTTTCTAAGTTAACTTTTTTCCCGGGAAAAAGATAAGCCCAAATAATTTTGTCCCGACCCACCCCAAAAATACAATTTCTGCCGACGCCACAGTCGGACAAGACCAGGGCGCGTTCACAGTTCATCGTGGGCACCTAGTCTGCTCATTACGGTAGTGTCAGTGCGGGTTGCGCTGCGGCATTAAGAGCAGGTGATTACGGTAACTTCCGGCTTCTCGGGGATTGTTTAGCGGGGCTGCTTGCTGCTGCTGTTGCTGCTGCTGCTGCGGGCTGAGGAGAGGAGAACGCACGGATCCACGCGGCGATGTTCGCTCACTCCGTCCACTTTGCTGCTCACTCGCTCTCGTGACGGCTCCGGCTGGCGTCTCACTCCGCGAACAAACTCCGCGCAAGCGCGTTCTGTAAGTAAGTCACACATTGATTGTACGCTCCTCCGCTTTTGTTTCTCATACGACTGCGCTGCCCGTCGGTAAACTTGGCTGATTTTGTTTTGTCAGCCTCCTCGTTGCTCCTTGGCGGTGTTTACGCACCTCTTTCCCCCCCCCCCCCCTATCTCCCCCCTTCTTCCTTCGAATTGTTTGGCGCTGAGTGATAAGGCAGCGCGTGCCCACGTTGGCGTCCTTTCCGACGGTTAAGGATGACCGTTAAAAGGCGAAAACTTTGCGGCAGATGTGGACAACGGCGCCTAGATTATTGCCCCGGGCGTCACAGAAAAAAAAACCCGTCGTTTGTCTCCTCGAGGAACCTCTCGGGTCTTCGGTGTCCGAGCTGCTTCCGCGCGCCCCGTGACTCTGTAAAACTTAATTTTACAGAGTTAGTCGGTCAGTCAGTTAGTCAGTTAGTTGGCTAGCTGGCGAGCATCGAATTGATTCTCCACTGAAGGAGAAGCAGCGATGGGTGGTCGGTCAGTGGCGTTCCACGCACGTTTTTAAACGACCTCTTCTGCTATTTCCTTGGGGTGGAGAAAAGAAGATCCACGTGTTGGCATAATTGGCTGCTCAATTGTTTTAGTAGCGTGAATTAGAGCTGGCCAAAGCAACACCAATCTGAAAATTAGTTTTATGAAAACGAATTGTTAAGGTGTGCTTTTTTTTAAAAAATTTTTTTTTTATTATTTTAATTTTATTTTAATAAAGTGATTCACAGATATGTACTGCAGTATTCATATTTAAAGGAAAACACACATTGTACACTTGGCCTATTTTTCTTTGTGTGGCCAGTGACGGTTGAAATGAACTGTATGTTTAAAATAGTTGCTATTTCCAGTTGGGGATGGGGATGGGGGGGGATGAATCATTTGGTGGGAACCTTCGTCAAGCCTCACAGCTCAGGTTAGTGGTTGGTGTGTCAGGACTTGTCCCGGGAGCAGTTCGGCCACGCTACAGCTCTCGCAGAATCAACAGCCTTTCTTGTCTCTGCTGTTAGCGGTTAACGGTTGTTGGAAGAAGTGTTGACCGAAGAGTATTGATGGTGAATGCTTGGTCATTGAAAGGCTGTCATTTCCCCTACGACAAGCTCAACCTCTGAAGTCCCTAAGATTAGATGTGTTTTGTAGAGACTTTTTTTTTCTGCTAGTAGTGGTGGTGTGACACCGTCGCTTGATGTGCCGTGTATTTACATGCCCGTGTTTGTCATACTTTGAGCATTTCGACTCATAAAATCTTCTAAAAATTCAGCCCAAGATTGTGCCTGGGGGGAAAACAGAAGCCGCCAGAGGATCAACAAGGAGCCTGTGATATTCTGCTCTGTAGACAGACTATGCAATACAAGAATATAAAGCTGTATGGAGAGACCAGTAAGGTTTTTTTTTTCCTCCCTTCGTGTGAAGCCTTGAGCTTTATTTCCACAGCAGCAGCCACGGAGCTTCTCCCTAATCAGAAATCAGTGTGTCATCGATGTTACACGGACAAGCCGAGTGCGTCCACGGTGGCTGAGGAAGAAAGGAGGACGAAAGCAGGCGTGTCGGTGTTGACGGTGTTTTTTTTCAGTCTTGTGGATTGTGCACAAGGTTGCTGTTGTGTGAGGTGGCGGTAGCTGTCTGGGCCGCGGCTGTGGCTCTGTGGTTGTTGCTGGTTTACCACTTTTGTGTTCATGACATCCGTGTTCAGCCCTCGAGACCTTTTGCACCAGCGACACGGTTGTGCTCTTTCCTTCTTTCTTTTTGAATGCGCCGCTAGCTCTGGTCTAAGGGCTCAGGACCGGCCTGACGTCGACCTTTCGGACTGTGTCCGTTTTCCCACGAGCCCTTGTGACTGCAAGATATTTTCACCTCTGCCAACCTTTTCAGCGGTTCAAGTCCATGTTGACCAACAGGATGTTTGCTACCTGATCTTTTTTTCTTTACCATTTTCAAAAATTGTTACATAAATAGGGACTCGCCTCCTAAAAAAAAAAAAAATATTAGCATCCAAATGAATTGAGCAAATATGAGAGAGCTGCTGTACGCGCCTGGCAAGTGGTGCTGTAAGTCACACATTCAGCAGCGTCTTTAGTTGTGTCGCAGTTTTGGCCAGTTAACCCTGGTTTTGTCTGGGCATCACCTTTTTAATTTCCAGCAGTCCTCACAGATACATGTTGTGATGCTAAATGTTGAAGGATTGTAAAAATACCCCTATGTGTGTGTCGCGTTAACTGGCTGACTAACAAGCTGGGCTGCCTATATGGGGTGATGTTTTTACAGCCCCGTAGTAAAACAGTTTAATGACGCTCCCGAAGAGAAAAAAAACAACTCCTGAATGGAAATACTTGTATTTTTAACTACAATGTCTTTCAGTGTTATGGTGGTGTGTCAGATATGGACTGAGTATTTGGGTCCGTTTTGGGGGAAACTGAGGATTGCTGTGTGCGGAAGCTGGACTTGGATCATTGTTAATATGTCAGGCACACAAGTAGATGGGTGTGCATCACAGTGCGATTTTTGTGTAAAAAAACGCCGTCGGGCGGGCGGGCGGCCAGGGAGCGGTGCCGAGGACTGCCCTGGGCCGTCCCACAGGTCCCTCACACACTGCTGGCGTGCTGCATGTTGGGTAGCTAAAGCAGATGGTGACCGCCTTTTTTTTCTTTTGCCTTTTTGCCCTCAGTGATTAATTAACACTTCCTCCCTTCAACTTAGTCCTCAACCACAGTCAAAATGTAATTATTGCGAGTAGCTGGCTGCCTTTCATTGGACCTTTCTTTTCACTGCGTCCTTTTCAGCTCATTGAAAGCATGAGAGGTTTTATTTATTTATTTATTTATTTATTTCCTGCCTGGGGCAACATGTTGATGGCTCTTTAAAGAGTGGCTCCAAAGGATCCTTACATCAAGGCTTCCCCTCTTATGTAATTGTATTTGATGCCCAGAGTGTTGCGGGATCCTTTATTGTGAGGAATCTTCAAGTGTGTGTGTGTGTGTGTGTGTGTGTGTGTGTGTGTGTGTGTGTGTGTGTGTGTGTGTGTGTGTGTGTGTGTGTGTGTGTGTGTGTGTGTGTGTGTGTGTGTGTGTGTGTGTGTGTGTGTGTGTGTTCATTCATTCCTTCATTCCTAAAATAGCAGCCAGTGTGCCTTATCTCTCTGTAAGTCATACTTACTGGTCTGGTGCATTTAGTTTCTGCCCATCCCATAGCCTTTCTTTGATATTCCTCCTGGGACCTGTTGTGTGCCAGTAATATCCTCCCGCCGGCCCGGGATGCATTTCCTTCTCTGGCTTTTAATTTCTGTTTGGTGTGACCGTAGGTTAGCCAAAGCCTTTAATATTGACGCCGCAGCAGATGTGCTTGTGTTTATGTCCAGTGGACAGGATTAGAGCAGCTGCGGCCATATGCTTGCTGCTCCTTAGTTTGTGCTGCCTTATGGCTCTGATGGGCTGACTCGTTCATTAGATATTCTGCTGTGTGGGGAAACACCTTGCACCAGGTCCATTTGGCAAACACTTTTGCACCTGGAGCCTCAGCTGCTTGTCTGAAGCCAGGAAAAAAAGAAAAAGAGAAATCAAATCATCTAATTTTGGATGAATTACCTTTGATGAACTCTGTTAATGCTGCAAAGCGTCTTGTTATTCTTTGTCCAACTTGCTGAGTCATTTTTATTTGTTTAATTTATGACTCTGAGAATTTCATGTGCTCTTCGTGGTTCCTCTAGCATACATAATGATTTTAACAATTTTCCTGTTCATTTGGAACTGACAGGTAAACCTCCGGGCAACGTCGAGGATATTTGGAAGTACCGCCCGCCGACATCGACTCCTCCACCAGGATTCAAAGGAAGTTGTGAGCGGCACATTTAATTCTGCTATTCAGTAAGTAGAAGTTTTTCACATTTAATTGTTTTGAATGTATTTGACTCATCACCCGGGTCCAATGGTAGGTTATTGCATTCCGCCAATGCATTGGAATCCAAATTGCTGTCCAAAGTGACTCAGATATTCCTGTCCACTCACTATTCAGCCACGAGCATTAGAACAGCGGAGTGTTTGACGAAGTCCATGTGCCAAATGGAGGTCCCACCCGAGTCCCAGCACTAACTGGGTTGATTGAGGGACCCTAGAAAGACCTCACAGCCCAAATGGGGCCAGACAGTGGTGGCCATCAGTGCAGACCGCCATGAAGTGGAGAGACTGTTTGGAGAGTTTGCATGTATTCACAGTAGAGCATTGTGCTGCTCTCACATTTCACTCTTGCCATTTGAACAAAGTCACCTTTTATTTCAACACGCGCACTTGAGCGCACGCACACGCGCACGCGCACGCGCACGCGCACACGCACACGCACACGCACACGCACACACGCCCGCCCGCATGTACACCTCATTTTCACCACTTGTCCAACTCGTCTGGTTTTCTGACCAGCGGGAAGCTTTTGACGAAAGCGCTCAAGTCTTCTCTAATTACTATGGAAGAAAACGGAAATAAATGCTAAAAATTGAAAAGACCGCTTTGCCCTTCGCCACAGAAATCCTTCAGCCTTTCACAGCTGTGCTTGTTCAGGTTGTCTGAACTGCGCTGTTCTTTTTTTTTTTCTTCGCTGGCTGGTTCCATTTAGATGCTGGAACTCGGCGGCAAATTGTCGCTCAACATTTGGCTCCTGCTCGACTGAGAACTGTTGCAAGTGTGCAACTTGATAGAACCGTTGAGGTGCCAAGTTCATCAGAATGCTGCTCGCTGGAGTGGTTTCTGTGACTTTGTTAGATAAGAAGTACCGTGTGGGGATTTATTTTTTTAATCATTTAAATGTGGGCAATTTAACCTGTGACAATTGAACGTTTTTTTTGTGCCATTCTTTCCAGCCTGACTCACGCCAGTCATATTCATCTTTGTGAACAGAAAACATGTTTGTGGTTAAACTTGGTTGTCATTTGTTTCACCGCACGCCTTTAAAGTTTCTTCTCCTGTTTTGATGAGTCACTTCGGGTTTGGAAAAGCTTGCGCCCCATGACGCTGTTCACAACCTTTTTTCTGTTTCTCGGTCAGTCATCTATAATGCATATGCCTGTGATATTGCCATTCTTCTTCTTCTTCTTCTTCTTATTATTATTATTATTGTTGCCATTATTAATCACCAGCCGACACTGGTGGCCTAGTGACGGAGACCCCGCCCTCAGACTGGAGACCACAGCTGGGTCATGACGGAGAAGATAAAGAGTGAGACCTATTGCCTCCCTGCATGCCACTCATCTTGAAGGGGTTAGATCAGCAAACAATATTCCATTGCTGTGCCAGGGGAGGAGTTGAATGCTGAGAACAGATGTCACAGTTAGTGGGTGTATACTAGCGAGTAGTTTGCTCTGAAGCTCAGCTGCTCTGTCATCTTGTGATACTTCTACAACATTACGAGTTGCAAAAAGGAAAAAAAAAAAAAATCCCTTTTGCCTGGTAAACTTCTGTGCAGGCGATGAAACTTGGAAAAAAAAGTCAAATTGCTTCTTTCGTGCTGCTCGGTGCTCCTTCATACCCTGCAATCTGCACACCTGAGGGAAGGAGATCCTCCGATTATTTCCGTGTTGATCATCGGATGGAAGTCGCCGCCGCTGCTGCTGAAAGTTCAGCATGTGGTGACTCTAGTGTTTAAAGTTAACGTTACGTCAGTGTTTACCTTTAGCCTAAACCCTGTTGGACCCCGTGGGTGGTAAATTACAAACAGGCCGTCTTCTGCAACCAGACTGCACAGAATCTAAATAAGCTGTAAATAAGATGTACTGTTCAAGTCACTGAGAGCAGTTGAGCTGCGTATCATTGGTCTTGGTTCACGCAAAAGTACCAAAAATATATGAGATAAATTCTTCACATCCTCTGTTCACTTCCCTGTCGCACTTATAAATTAGACAGGCACACATTCTGTGTACCCTTTCACACGTGACATGCTGCGAGGAGTGACGCATGCTTGTGGTTACATCACAAATTGTCAACCACGCCTTTGTCATATTCAAAACAGGATGTAATCCGTCCTCCATCCACTCAGATCGAATCAATGTTTTTGCTTTCTGCGTTTTAATCGTTTTTTTTTTTTCTTTATAAGTGCATTTGTGTCTATGTATCTCAGATAAGACCTGCTGAGGAATGAAATCAAGCCTGCCAGTGAAGCACGTTGAATGCAGTTTTCAGCGCTAGTGCCTCGAAATGCTTGCCTGCTTGGCTCCAATAAAACATTGTGGATATTTACTAAATAGGAACCTCGCGTTCCCTTTCCTACTAACAACACGCAGTAAACACCGGCACAAAGCAGACAGTTTTGCTTTAACGGAATAAAAAAAAAAATATATATATATTTGTATCCTCTGTTTCTCCAAGATTAGCCCCACCCACATTGAAATTGGCTTAATATTCATGTGAAGGAGAGTACATTTCACAGCATCCTGAGTGCCATTTGTCTCACAATCATACGGGCTGTGGCCCGCTGGCTCTTTTCAAATGACTAAATGTATGAATAATGAGCTGGAAAAGTTTGGAGTTAATATTTCCCTCTTATTGGATCAAAAGCCATGTAGGGGGAGAACAGGCCCCTGCCGTGGAGACAAGCTAAACCGATGCGGCTGGGAGACAAATGAGACCTTTTCCTCCAAATTAGATATCCACCTCCTCCTGCTCAAACATCAGCCCTAATGCACGGGCTCGATTGGCCACTGGCTAAAGTTGATTCCCCTCATTTGTTTCTGTGTAAACTCAGCTGAGCCCTCATGGCATTTGTGCTACTCGCAAGAAAACCTGATTAGCCAGATCTGGGTGCATCCAGGGCTGCTGAGGGGCGGCTGCAGGATATCTTGGAGCCAGTTAGCCGTATAGAGAGTGAGGAAAACAGGCACTAACGGCTCAGTTCAGTGGCATTAACATTGGGATTAGTGCCTCCCCCCTCCCCCCCCCGATTTCTCGTTCCTGTTCCGCTATACATTTAAAAGCGATGTCATTATTGTTGAGTGTTCTCAGATTGCTAATGCCTTGCAAGTATGTTTGGTTTTGGGTTGCAATGTTGGTTCAACAAAAAAAGGCTTTACTGTCTTAAAAAAAAAAGAAAAGTGCTGTGTCTTCTTTGGTGGATGTTGTCGTCTGTCTCGGTCGATCGCAGTTCAGTACTTCCAGTCTGTGGTTGGACACGTTCTACCCTTGATGCAACAGTAATAAAAAACAAAAAACAAAACAAAACAAGAGATAGTTGGTAAATGTGCTAATCAGGTCAGTGAGGGGAACAGCAGTTGGAGCTGATTTGGTGTTAGCCTTCATCCCTGACGACCACCACCCAGGCCGCCTCCCGTTTGCCATGATGATGAAATGAAAACAATTGTTGCGCCTCAACCCATAAACATCTTCACCTGTCGCCGTCTCCTCCTGATTGCTCCGGGTGTAACGTGCACGTGCGGCTGATGTGATGGAAGCGGACGTGGCTCTCGCCCCCCTATAAGCGCTTATATTTCCAGCTCCAGGAGAAAAAGAAAGTGCCTTACATTAGCGTCTTCCATGTCGGATGCATGAGATTGACCGGCGCTTCTCACAAACGCACCGATTGTGGGAGCATTAAGTGCTGTAAGAATGTCAAGTGGCAATCCCTGTGGTAACTGGAGCAGAACGACGGAACAACCTGTGCCGTTGATAACGCGGTCGTGCACATTTCAGATGTAGGTGGTAGGTGGAGGAGCAGCTGAAAAGTGGCGCCCGCTGCAGCTGCGGCAGGATAATTGTGCGGCAGAAGGCGACGGTGACATTTCATCACTCGGGCTCCTCAGTATTTGTGACAAAGTAATGACCGGAAGGCCGGCACAGGGTGAGCGCTCTGTGTTCTGGGCCCTCCTTTAAACTCTGATATTACACATAATGAGGTTGACCCAGCTGCTTGCGCAGGCTGCGGGGAGGGAGGTAGCTCGTTGATGGTAATTGCTGTCTTATTTGCTTTGAGCGTCGTCATTCCAACCAGCCACTGTAGAATATAATACAACGTTTTAACGGCTCGGCGTGGGAAAATGAACAACCTGACTTCATTGTACAAGTAATGCAAACTTCACACATTTTGGTCTGCACCTCATTTTACACAGAGGATGTGACGAATTGCAACGCAACAGTTGCAGTGCACTGTTGCCTCATAGCAAGAAGGCCGCAGGTGCAAGTTTCCCATCCGTGTGGTGTTTGCAAGCTCTCCCTCTGTCTGTGTGGGTACTGTGCAGGGTACTTTGGCTCCTCCCACAGTCCAAAGACACGCACATCAGCCTAATGAGAGATTCCAAACTGCCTGTAGGTGTGAATGTGGATGATTATTTGTAGACTATCCAGCTCGGCTGCTATTACCGCTACTCGGCCCCAAAGCAGCGAGAGAATTCCCAAAGAGGCAGTTTCGGTGCAATCTCAGCAGTTACCCTGCATTCATTAATCTTACTTTGCCTATGCAGGGCTTCAGGTAATTTGTCAAAGATCTCCGAGGGAAGGAAAGCTCGCCTCAACTCCTGGAAGCGTCAAAAAAAAAAGAAAAGTCTTTGTTTTCTTTGCCAGGTCTGACGCCAGTGTGCATGCGTCCATTGATTGAGTGCTGCTGCTGCTTCCTGAGTAATGGCAGAGGTTTGCAGTGAGCTCTTGTCAGCACTGTCAGAGGAGGAAGTGAGATAAAGGAGATTTCAAATGAAAAACAGCGCGCGGAAAAAAAATCACCCTGTTGGTAGACGAAATGCCAGATTGAATGGAAATGTATCTGATCCTCTCCCGATAACTTTCAAGTCATTTATTCTGCACAGAGGCATTCCAGGAAAACAGCAGTTTGAGCCCCTTTTAATGAGTGCTCTTTATCATCTGGCTGCATAGCAACCAGGTAATGCTCCAGCGAGCAAGAAATGCAGTGGAGGGAGGTGCCGAGGCTGAGGCTTGGGGCAGCGGGGTTGTGAAACCCCAGGAATCAGCCCTTAATCAGAGTCTCACCCGGCGTCTCGCATTTATGTAAATTTATTGGATTACATTGAAGGAAAAGATTTTTTTTTTAATTGGACAAAGTAACTTTTGTGAGGTGTTTTTCATGAACTAAAAAAAAAAAAAAAAACACAAAAGAAAACGAGCAGAGCAGGTTGTTGAAAGGCGAGTAGGTGGATACAGTGTCACATCTGGATCTGCTCGGTGTGTCACAATTGGTCATGTGACAGCTCTCAGCTGGTGCGAGGAAGATGTGAGATCAAGATCAGACAACAGAGATTAACATTAGATGCCCCCTATTATGGCTATTTTCACATTGAATTAATTCAACTCAATTTTTGCGCTCTACTCCCAACAATTAACAACTCACTCAGCGTGTTTCTGGTTCAATCTCGCAGCTGAAATACTAACGGGGAACAGATCCAGACAAATCACTGCACACATCGAGCTCGGCATGACTCGCCCTTCGCCGAGGGTAGGAATTTCTGCTCCGCTCCGCCGGACACATTGGGGGGGAGGGAGGGGGGAGGGGGGGGCAGCAGGTGACCAGGAAGAAAGCTGTTGCACTGTTACAGTCGCCTTGACACTCGCACACCGACTGACGGGGAGGGAAAGTAAAATGTCCACATCTCAGTGGGGGGGGGGGTTCTGAAGAACAGAGAAACACGTGTGCTCCCCTCTCATTGAAGATTACCACAGCCTTTGTTTTGCTGCAGTGCAGCACTCTTCAACGAGATCAGAGGAGCAGAATAATATGGAAGGGAAAGAGGTTGGTGAAAAAAAGGGAAGTGAGGAGTGATGGAGAAGCAGCATGTCTTGCATTTGGACATTGCAGATTTGCTGCAGTACTTCATACTGTTTTTTTTTTTTTTTTCTTATTTATCATAGGTAAATAATAATAATGGGTAATAAATAAAGGCAATTAATCGCAGGCCAACCTGAGCTGTTATGTAAATTCTGCAGGTAAAATGGATTTAGACAAAAAAAATATATTGTTTACTTCCAGCATAGAATATAAATGCCAAAACTAATCTAGAATATAATGAAAACCCTTATTTCAGTGCCGCGGTATGGAAGAATTACTGCAGTGAATTAAGAATGTACCATTACAGACCATTAACTGGCACATTCCATTTGCTAAAAGCCTTCTGATTCCTCGCCGCTCATTAGGAGGCAGTGGGTGCAGGGAAAAATAACTCTCTGCCCATAATTAGTCTTCATTATTTCCCAATTACATTTTGTTTAAAAGGGCTCTGCAATGTGGGCTGATTTATTTCTAACAAATATCATGTGGAAGGATCCTGCTGAAAAATGGAGCCACCAAAAAAAAGATGGTCCCCCCCGCCC
This sequence comes from Nelusetta ayraudi, assembly GCF_046127955.1. Classification (NCBI taxonomy): domain Eukaryota; kingdom Metazoa; phylum Chordata; class Actinopteri; order Tetraodontiformes; family Monacanthidae; genus Nelusetta; species Nelusetta ayraudi. The sequence continues at coordinate 2,163,361 of NW_027466070.1, read as the reverse complement.
CCCATTTCTGGAGAGTTTCACTGCTGGCCAGTAGACGGATCATTTTCCAGTCAATTATTTTTGATCGTTACGCAGAGGGAAAACCCGTACAGCAGTACAGTAGTCTGTCATTATTATGCAGTGCAAATTATATTCACTACGGCATGCAAATTACGCAGGCCGTGTTGCTGTGATAGTATTTAATGCGGGGCGAAAGCATCTGGTGGTTCTCCTTTCAGACAAACCCTCCACTCTGCCGACAGTCTTGAGGGACGAGAGGTAATTGGGTACACAGAATTTAATCCACTAATAAACCATTTGTCGTCCGTCATTAAGTCCTGCCTCACTTGATGGTTTAATTGGTCTTTGGTGAAAGAAGAACAAGTTACTCTGGGCGGACATGGAGTATTTGACATCTGCTATCTCCAGCTGTGTGCGCCTGCGCTGCACCTGCGGGATCTTCGCCCCTGCGCAGTGTGCAGACACCCACCGCTGAGTGCATTAATACATAAAAGAGACGAGGCTCGATGGCACAGTGCGCTTTCAGAGTGGAGGAGTTATCGCGGGGCCACGGGGGCGTGCGCAAGGTATTGCTGACGGACTGGAAACTCTCTTTTTACTCCCAGTCGGGAAGTCACTGAAGTTGTGTAGCCGTGGCACTGTGGCGAATCCTCCGTGACTTTGTCGGGGTTCAGTTCACCCGACATGCCAGATCAAATGACTAATCTGTTGGATCTCTGTTGGGATTCCGTCAGTGAAGGAGACCCGGTCGGCTACTTCGGCGCTCGAGGAGCCATTTAGCCAAAGCTCGAGGCTTGGAGGGAGTGGGGGGGGGCAGAAGGTGTTCGTCATGGCTGTATCGCGGTGGAATTCCAGAACCATTCGCAAACATCTCTCCCAGTGGGACAAAAAACCTCTGGGGTCTTTTTTTCTCTTCATTACCACAAAAGGCATTGTTGACAACAGCCACTACTGCGGACTCGATGCTAATTCCTGTAGCTGCAGCTGGGCTTTCAGCTGCTTCCTCTTCCTCTTCCAGTGTTTCCTGCAAACAGGAAGAACACAAGAGGGAAAAAAAACGTTAAGGTGCTCAGTGAAAAATTAAAAATCAAAAAGAGTCAAAAGAGCCAGCTAGACTCGGTGTCACCGTTTTACTCACTGGCCAACAGACTAACACAGACCCGTTTTGACGGTCTTCTTCAGAGGTCTTTGGAAGGACACTGAGTGTGTCCGTGCTTCCTACCTGCTTTCGCTGCGTCTAAAAGGACGCTGACCGGTTCCTCATGCTCAGACCTTGCGAGACTTCCGGCTCGAAATCTGGAACTCCCGGTGAAAGTGTAACAACGAGCTGCTTCAGAGACGAGTAAAATGACAGTGAGCATGCTTAGCCGCTGGAAAAAGAACTTTAGAACTCGTAATTACGCACGGAGGAAGTTCTAATTACTGGGTTGTGTTTTCGACAGCTGTACATTACATGCTATCATCTTCGTGGGTGTGCGTGTTTGAAGGCCAGACCTCATCGGTGCCGCCGGATCACCGCGTGCGCCGACTCCCCCCTGTCGCGCCCCTGACTGTTTAGCTCCCGGTTGCATCACCAGTGTCTGCGCTGCTATGCGTCAGTGTCTACGCCGCCTCCGCGTCGGCGTCTCCCCGGGGATAGAAACGCCAAACCGGTTGCTAGCTCCCCTGTGGTCTGTGTAACAGATGGTAAAAATAAACTAAAAATAAACCACCTGTCTTTATTGCACGTCATTACACACTTAAGAGGGTGGTTGTTGGCGCAGCGAGCCGTGGCCAAGTTTCACGCAAAACTCGGACATTTTTAGCGCAATGCCGTCGTTCTTTGGAAAGGAGAAACTGACGGTACTCGGATCTAATTTTTCATACCCAGGCACCAGCGCGTGGCCCAGCCGTGGGCAAACTATGGCTCCGAGGCCATCTGCGACCCGTTTGCTAACTTAAAAGAAATGATGTTGCCAAATCAATCAAGAGCGATGTACTGTGGGGCTTCAAAGACAGATTATTTATTCTTTTTTGTTTGTTTTAACGCTTTTGTTCTTTTTCATTTTGGGCTCCTGCCCCGGCCCCTCTGTCCAATTCTCGAACCCATTATGGGTCACCAGTCAAAAGGTTTGCCCACCCCTGATGTTCCCACCAGGCCTGATCTTTGTGTTTGTTTTTCGTGTCCGAAACTGCTTGTGGGGCCGGAGTCTGTGTGTCTGCGCTGCGATCTGTGATCTTGGTTATTATCCACGGCGGCCGCCACTCATTCGGGCCGGTGTCGTGTGTCGTTTCATCACGCCACTCATTGACCCGTTGCGACGGTGCTGGTGTCAACACATTTGCATTGTTTCGAAGTTGTCGCGCACACAAAGTTCTAATCACCTAACGTAGCGGCGGCTCCGCCGAGGCTCGTGCCAGCGCTCTCACATAATCGCAAATGCAGCCGGCCGACGAGAGGGTGATTTCCCCCGCTGCTGTGTGATGTGATGACTGTATATTAGGCTGGGAAACGCCAAATCCCCATCACCATTAGGACGAGTTACTGGCTTGGTGAAGTGTCTTTGAATAATGAAAGCAGTGTGTTACATTGATGGAGCCCGGCGAGACGTCGCCGTTGGAAGACGGCCGCTCCTCCTCCAGAGTCCGTGTGTGTGTGTGTGTGTGTGGTTTTTTTGTGTGTTGCGTTGGGCTGGAGGGACGCTTTCCACCGGCTTGGCCGTCTCTCTTCTGTTCATCTTCAGCTGTCCGACGTGGCGGCATCGCTCTTCACCAGTTTCCCTGCTCAGCTTGGCTCCATTCACAGTCTGCTGCCAGCCGCCATCGCGGAACGCCGCGGCCACTGCCGGGCAAGAGAGACCCTTTCAGCCGATCATCAAAATGTGTGACTTGGAGAAATGTGTCTTAAGGCTGCCCGACTGTGGGGAAAGAAACGGCAGCCTCGATAAAAGACGCAGAGTGAAGTGCACAGCGGGAAAACATCAGCAGCCAAAAGCCACCATGAAAAAAAGGATGAATGGAACAATATTGTGCAGTATTATACCTATCAGTAAAATAATTGCAACAAATTCTCACTGATTATGTCATTCGGTCTCATTTTATTGAACTACTTGGTTTCATAGTGAAGTTTGTAGCTTTCAGTGACTTGGGGAGAAACACTTTTTTCCCACTGGAAAAATGGAAAACTAAGGCAATAAAGTTGATCTATTTACTATGTTCAGCTAGTATATTCACTTTGCTCTTCACTTTCTGCAATTAAACAAAAGCCCCAGGCTGTTCACTTGTTAAACAAACATTAAAAAAAAAAAAAGTTTTAAGCTCGCCTCTTCCCCACAGACGTGTTTCTGCTCTGTGGAAGCAGGGCCGGGCTGCAGACGAGCATTTCCTGCATGTAAATAAATGAGCCTATCGCCGTTAAGCGTGCGTGTGATGTCGTGCAAATGCAGAGTGTTGGATTCCAACGTCAGCCAGCTTTGCTTGGCCTCCGGCACCGGAGAGTTCTGAGTGTTTTCTGTGGATATTTCATTCTGAATTACGTTTGTTTGGGGGGGGGGGAACGGCACAAGATAGTTTGCTGTTGTTTTTGGTTATTTCGCACCGTTCTAAAAACAACACACCCCGGTGAACCGAACTCAAGTTTTGTTCTGCTTTTGTGCAGTGAGTGCAAAAAGTTGCATACTGTATGCATGGTCTGTTATACCAGCACAAACAACTTCTGGAACAGAACGCCGTGTGGATTCCTGGAAACAATTAGACTTGATCTCATTACTGTAGAGCGAGTGAGCAAAAGACTGATGGCCCAGAAGTTCAAAATGAGTTTGAAGAAGTTTTTTTTTTTATTACATTTGTAGAATTTAAAGCTAGAACTAGTGTCTCTCTCTCTTTCTTTCTCTTTCTATCGCTCTCTTTCTTTTTGTCACGTTTTTATATAAACATCCATATGTATATATACTGTATATATAGATGATAGACCAGGGGTGGGCGAACTTTTGGACTGGTGGGCCACAATGGGTTCTAATATTTGACAAAGGGGCCGGAGCAGATGGGTGGAGTTTTTTGGTGACCCACTTCATAGGAGAGAAAATCTATACAGTATGTAATGGGATAAGTAGAAAACATGCTTTAATGTCAATTGAAAAGTGTCACAACAAAATATGTGTCTTTGAAGCGGCACGGTATGTAGCTCTTTATTGAAATGACACTTAATGCAATTATATTAATAGTAATTAATGGATAAAATATCTCCATTTAATTCATTTTTCAGTGTTTTAAGTTCGGCAGGCCGGATTAAATAGCTTAACAGGCCTCATATTGCCCCCGGGCCATAGTTTGACCATGCTTTTTGTTGACTCTGACCTTTTTTTTTTTTTTTCTTTTAAGATCTTGGAAAAAGTGAATACATGAGACCAAATTAAAGATGTGAGTAACACAGATAACTCCAGGAATAGTGACGATGGTCATACGGACAATATTCCATGGATAGAAAGTGGCTCACCTCTCGTGCTTGAGTGTTGAACGCTGGCTCGAGGTGCCGCATGCCGCTGCTGCTGCTGCTGCTGCTGCTGCCGCTGCTGCTGCTGCTGCTGCTGCGTACCCCCAACGTGTTGGCGACTGGCGAGGAGATCTGAGGGTTTGGCGCCCGACGGTGTCTCAGTTTTTAATGGACAGGCTGTAGGATGCGAACAGGCGGCACCGTCTGCTCCGCTATTTTGAGTAACACATTTGTTTACTGTTTACTGCTTCTTTGTGAGCACGCTCCGAGGTGTTCACGTTTGTGCAGTTGATGTTCACGGCGAGTTCACACGGCGCCGGCTCGAAATCTCGCCCTCATCCTCCGCTGCTTCTGCTTTTTTTATTATTTTGCTTCTGCAGCTTTTTGTTTTTTTTTATTATTATTTTGCGCGGCAAACAACAAAAACTGCTTCATAACTAAGCTCTCACATTTCGGTTTATTTTACGACGAGACGGCCAAGTTTCCCAAACACGCTGCTAGATGAAAATGCTCTTACATCAGTGAGATTGCAGTCATGCTTGGCAGTTTCAGTCTCGCAGGGAACGGAGGATTTTCTCCTCGGAGCAGATAGGCGGCAGAATTTACAGCGCACGCAACACATCCATCTACTGCGTCTTCACTTAATCTAATTTCATGTCATTTCAATAATGTTTATCTTTCAAACGCTGTCGTGTTTCGGAGTGTTTCCACCCTTTCCAGAATGGAATTTTCTTGATTTATTTATCTTTCCCCTTAGGGAATGCTTTTAACTTTTTTTTTTTTAATCCTTATTATAATGAATGTATCATGCACAGCATCTGCCCTTATGTGGCTCAGATGAGCCATGTTTCTGAGGTTATTTTGGATGCCATGTCATTAGCGAGTCATCTGATTAACGGTGTCAGAGGCGCTGCACAGATTTAGTTAGTGAATCTCATGCTCATGGCTTTATGCATCAAAAGGAGACGAATGTCTATGAATTTTAAAATTTAATCTGGGTTTTAAAAATCTACTTCTCGTAGATGAGCCTGATGATTATTTTTCTTTTCAAAGACAGTCTGATATGAACAGTGTATGTAAACTCAATAAAATCTCTTTTTATTTGAAATTCTCCAACACTCTTTAATTTAGCCGTTCCTCCTCTCTGAACGATGGAGATCTTACCCGCTGCATGCACCTTTATTTTGCTGCTATTGAGAAGGTGGCTAACTAAACTGACTGACACAGTCCTTAATGCATGTGAGAAGCTACTCATTAAAGAGCAAAGCCTCTTTCCAGTTGACTGAAGACGGACCAAAGTCCCCCCCGTTTATCCTAAAACGTCAGTTACAAGCAGGAGGCGAGATGACGGCACAGACCTCATCATCAAAGGTGCTTCCAGTCGCTCGCGGAAGGTGTACTTTTTTTTTTCTTCTTCCCCTTTCTGTTAATGGAGAAGCTCTCGGTTCATTGGTAGTTGCTAGGCAACTCCATCAGGATTGCTGTGGTAAGTGAAGGAGTGCTGGCAGGGGGACTTGGAGGGTGCGACACGCAGGACACGATTGAAAGAATGTGCAATTTACCAAAGACTCCAATCAGAGGGATCACATTCGCTGCGTCGTTCCGGAGGTTTTGTGTTGTCGTGTTCGGACGATCATATCTTCCAATATGTTCCACCGTAACGACAAAAAAGGAAACGGAGCTGCAGATCCAGGGGGTCACATACTCTCTCTCTCGTGGTTTGTCATAGCTACAGTTACATGATGCAACAAATGCTTTTGTAATCACGGCTTATTTAAACCCAGTGATGCAGTTATACAAACGACAATAATTCTTCTTTGTTTTTTTTTCACCAGTGGCGACACTGTGGGAGACTGCAGCTCAGAAAGTGATTGTTTTTTGTTTATCATTTGAGAAATTTGGGCGTCAACTGTACATCTGATGCTGTTAATCTGACTGCTTGGGTATTGTTGTGGTTAGCTTTTTATTTTTTTGAAAGCTAATCTAATAACCAGACTGTTTACTCTGACGGCGACACAAAACACCTTCACATCTGTCTTCGAGGTCGTTACTGGGTCTCTGCGCGATGGTTATTTGCCTCCTCGATATTGAAATTTTACACACAAATGTACACCAAAACAAACCGGGTACCTGCACAGACTTCCTGTCGTAGGTTCCAGATTATTTTTTTTTCATATTCTTTTTCCACGACGCCTCTTCTCTGCCGCTGGCCACCGTGAAGAGAAAGTGCCGTGCCTTTGGCGAGTGTGTGGGAGTCCAAATGGACTGTTTGTCAACAGACCCCCCCCCCGAGACATGTTCACCTCCACTGGCCTCTGCAATCTCATGCTTGCATGCCGATTCGATGAATAATTGTTCTGAAGACATGTGCTCTCTGGATAGAACACTTCCTAGTTCTCTTCTGTTCTTCCTTATTCATTATTATTATATATTTTTTTTAAGTGAGAAATGTATAACAATTTTGCTGTTTATTAACTAAGAATGTCACACACAGATTTTTTTTTGGGACACGGGTAACCCAGAACCTTTTTGTACTTGTCTGTCATTACTGGACAACCCTCAGTCATTATGATGCTGACCTCATCCTTTGGTTCAATGATCACTTTGGTCTTCATTCTCTGGAGAATTCCTCAGAGCAGCACCATCAATTTGATGGACAATCAAGATGGGCTGTTGCATATCGGTGTGCGTGCGTGTGCGTGCGTGTGCGTTTCCGTGTGCGTGTCTGTTCAATGATGACGGGGGGTGGGGGGGGCTGACATTATTACGTCGATGTTAATGGTCTCTTTTTTTCAATTGCTGCGTAGCCGCATTCAATCCGCCGGCTCTACTTATTAGCCCTGATCAATAGGACCACCACGCTGGATATTGATGCCAACATGGGCTGCAAAATCAAACAAAATTACGTGAGATTGTTGCTTAATTCACGCGCATTTCTGTGTTCCGACTGTATGCAAGTGAAAAAAAAATACCAACACGCAGCATTTCCACACCATGGCAGCTGCTTGATTTGCTTTATATTATTGTATTGATTTGTACTAAAAAAAAGTGTCTGCTAACCAACCCTTGCTGCACTGTGGTTGTGCATAACAAAGTGAAAGGAGGTATACAGCAACTTAATTGTCATTGCACGATGGAATTGCACTTGTGTGCCCCTCGTGTTGCTGGTTTGAAGGTCTTATTGTAGAAGGGGGGCGGGGGGGATGAGATACGATGGAGATTGCTAATTGTGTGCTAAATAGACTTCAGCAGATGCCAGCATAACTGGCCTGCCAACCCAAGTAAATAAAGTGTTTGGGAAATGGAGAGAGACTGGCTACAAGGGAGAGAGCTCCAAATATAGAAACCTAATATTTGGAGACCAGAGCTGTGATGGGGCCGCTGCAGAGATATTAGCACGGGGAGCAGGAGGCCACTGGAGCGCAGTCCTTTACTGTAGTTTAATACAATTTATGAATTTACTGTTGAAAGGTCACTTTGGCACTGCGGCAATTCTCAGATCTTTGTCTAAGCAGACTTCCCAGAGTGGAAAACAGCCCTATTTAGCCCTGTCGTTGCAGCGCCCTGTGAGTTTTAGCTTCCCACTTGAACCGATGCTTTTTTTTGGACCTTCACCAATCTGTATTTGTGAAAAAAAACAAACCCTTGTAAAATCCACAGGTGTGACTGCGAGTACGAATGGCTCTGCGACGCAGTGGCAACCTGTCCACAGGGTGGCCCCGCCCTCACACCAAGACAGTTGGAATAGGATGGATGCACGGATTGATGTGTGTGTGTGTGTATAGAAGGATTGAGAAAACAGTTGGAGGGGTAAATTTTAAATTCATTGAATTTTAATGAAAGGCAGATCATTTTATTGAGTTCATTTTTTTAATTTTTTTTAAGTGTTTTATCAATTTATCTGGTGTGATTTTGTTGCTAATTCCTGCTTCCCGAGTCCGATCCCCCTCACTCAGTGTGCGTGCGTGCGTGCATGATTGTGAGCATGTGATGCCTATGGCTCCTTCAGCTGGCACCTGGCTGAGAGGACGTCCTGCCCCCTCTCCTTCCAGTCTGCCTTGGAGGAGCTCTATGTGCTCTGCCTGCATTGGCCAGGCCAGGGTTATGTAATTTTATTGCATAATTCAACTTCTTAAAGGCTGTACAGTAAAATAGCGGACATACAGTACCCCCCCCACCCTCCATCAACCGCACCATAAATGTTATATTTTCCCTTCTCATCCTGATTTATCTGCAGTATTTCCTTAACACTCTTGACCTCCCTCTGCTCCCCTCTCCCTCACCCTCTCGCTCTCAGGTGTGTGCAGCATGGCCACCAAACCGCACCCCCCTCTAATGAAGAAACACAGCCAGACTGATCTGATAAGCCGCCTGAAGAGCCGGAAGATCCTCGGAGTGGGTGGCGAGGATGATGACGGCGAAGTGCACCGCTCAAAGGTCAGCTGAGTGACGTCACCTCATCTTTCATTCATGGCCACTCGTTCGTCAGCTGCGGCAGCGGCAGCAGCAGCAGCACCAGCAGCTGCACCGCAAGTGGCTCATGTGCATGTTGCGGCGGCGTTGTCGAATCTGCAAAAAGTCGTCGCCGTCGTCGCTCGATTGTTTTCCCTCAGGGCGTAATCGGAGATGCATTCTCCAAACCCGGCAATGGGCTGTGGATCTGCCATTAAAAGCCACAATGGTCTGTTAATTGGCTCATCACTCTCTCTCTCTCCCTCCCTCTCTCTCTCTCTCTCTCGCTGTCGTGGCGTCCCATTGAGTGCATGTGCTCCTTCTGCCTCATTGAACCGAGATCACATAATCCCACGAGCTGCCGCCGCTCTGCAGAGACGCGACTCCTTTTCCTCTGGGAGACTCTGCACCTGGCGTTCCCTTTCCTGCCTCGTCCCGTGTAGCTTCGTATTCACGCAGACGATGCACAATGTAGCAAGCAGCTGAAACACAATGCCGCCGCGCACGCGCGCGCACGGTCGTTCCTCCATGCAAAATTCACCCGTCGCACTGCGTTGCGTTGAGCAGCGCTCCTGCAGGTCAGCAGGATATTATACTGCGCTCCAGTCAGCTCGGGTATCAGGACCGCAGGATTTATCCATTTCATTTAGTTTCAGATTCGCTCACGACGGGCAGAGCTGACGGCCGACCCCTGAAATATTAATCAGCGGAGGAGGCGATGGGAAGACGGCCCACGGTGCCTCACTTCGGGTCATCGGCCGTCTCGTCTCGGAAGCTCCAGAGTGTCTTAACGAGTCACTGCAGCCAGACGTCTGCCGCTCGCTTCCCTCCAACAGAGTGTTGCGAGAAAAGTGTTGTGTACCAATCATGTACTTCTGCTGGAAATACTTCAGTACAACGCGCTGGAAGGCAATACATTTATTGTGTGGCGCTCAAACTAATAATAACTGATAGTAATTTATCACAAACACTTAAACTTGATTTGGAGATGTGAATTTTTTTTTTTTTCCAATCTTTTTTTGTGGCAGACGCCCATTTTTTTGGTCCCCATGTCACGTTTGTTTGCTGAAAATGAAAAGATTCTTCATTACGTGTGTAGCCAATACTTCTACTATCAGAATAACTAAATGTTTATTGAGCAACTGACCCCTTTTCACCACTTTGTTTTTTTATTTTCCTTCTTCCAGAGATGAAAATTGAGATAAAACTTTGCTGGAATAGAATGTTTTGTGCCTGCGTGCGTACGGCGGATGCTCATTTCCCCCCCCGCCCGGTCATTAATAGATGTCTAACTTTAAAAACAACGTACAAACCAAGGTAAAGCAGCACTTGAGATAACATTCTCTATTGTACTCGCTCTTCTGAGCGGCAGTCGTCCTGCTTCAGCCAACAAAACAAGAAAAAAAACTCAACCGTGGCTCTCCACTGGAGCGTCGACTTCTCCTCCGGCATTGTGCTGCTGATCCCGAGCTCGACATCCTCGCCACGGCCGCTCGTGACAAAGGGACCCGCGCGGCCAGATTAATGGCACGAGGGACAAATTTAGTTGATTGAACCGCGTGAACAAAGACGGGAAGGGCCTCTGCAGTCAGGTGACTGTCTCTTCCTGCACTCTTTTTTTTTTTCCCTCTTTCCGCCTCGCCTCGCCTCGCCTCGCCTCGCCTCGCTGATAAGAATACTTTTCCTGTTGCGTGTGCTTTATAGACGGATAGCTGCGTGCTATTTGCAGCTGGGCTTCTCACCCAAACACTGCTGTTCTGTTGCAGCGACCAGCCTCTGACTGGAGGCCACACTGACTTCAGATGTACAGCTGTGTGTGTGTTTAATGTCCCACAGGATCAAAACTAAGACTCACAAATGGTTCCCACAATTTATTGACCCGTCTGCATTGCGCAAAACATTATTTTTTTTCCCGTGTTTTTTTTGTAGTAGATTCCTCCGTGCTGTTTTTTTTTTTTTTGCCTTCATCTTTTCCAGTAGGTCAGTGACTCTGGTGAACGTGGTCGGCCGAGCGAGTGAGCGACGAGGCCAGCTGATTAGTTCTCAGGAAAGACAGAAATGTAATTTCCTCCTTTTCTTTCCACCAGCTCGGCTGGCCCCACCCCCTCAGCCATCCGTCGGTTGGCACATGGTCCCCTCTGAGCCTTTCTCATGCCCGTCATGAATATTTATGTTACCCTAACCCTGTCGAGAAAAGAGAGAGAGAGAGAGAGAGAGAGAGAGAGAAAACCCTCCCCCTGATGTTTACGGCACAGAGAGGCTGATTTCTCATGGTGATGTGATCGCAGCTGCCACGGTGGCTGGCTGCCGACCCAGAGGAGAGCCCGATCTGGAGATCTGGATCCATCGTACTGGAAATATTGTCCAGGCTGATGTTAAAAACTGTTTCTCAGAAGCCTGCTTGTGCAACGCTGGAGCCAAGCGTGCGCACTCTCCACGGGCAAACGAGGCGTGTTGTCGTTCCTCTTGACAAGAGGAATAAAAAGCCGCAGGTTGCCCACGTGGAGCAGATACGAGCGCTGGATTCGTCTTTTCAGATAAAAAGTCCAACCGGGGCCTGAAGTTGAGAATTAGCATTAGCATTAGCTATGAACTCCATATGCATCACATCAGCTAACGTTTGACCGCATTGTCCCGGTCAAGTAGACAAATAAATAAAGTACCTGTAGTGAGAGGACAGGTAAACAAATAAATAATTGATTATTCACTTGTAAATACTTCTAGTACCACATTAACTGACTGACTGACCCCTTTTTGCCTTTTTGTATTTCCATTTCCGCAGTTGTTTTCAGAAGTTCTTTGCCAGAATGGAATGCAGCCTAGACTTCCCTTCTGACTCACCGCTGTGTTTTTATTTACTCGGTGGCGAAGGCCTTATTTTGATGTCCAGACTGTGTGATCCTGCACTCTGACGCTGCCAAGTCTCATCTAGCAGAAAACCACTGATAGCGGGATCCCTGCGAACGCTGCCAGCCAAAGGATGATTAATCGCTGCTCCGCTGGTTTTTTGGTTTTTTTTTTTGTTTTTTTTCCCTGCCAGAGAATCTGTTTGACTTGCAGCGTGACGTCTCCTTTCAAACGGCCCGTATTGTTTTCATCGTTAGTTTACTTTCTGCGGCCAATTCAAGACTCTTCTTCTTCTTCTTTTTTTTTTTTTTACGGCCCTTTCAAATATGGATCGAAACTCTTATCTGTGTGCGTTTGTGTGTGCGCGCGCGCCCGTATGTGTGTTTCCAAGCCGCGTCTAATCAATTGAGTGGCTGGCAGGTGTACTCTAATCACGGTGTTCAAACACCAGCAGTGATCAGGAGGAATCAGTGGCCCCTGAGCGCAGTCAGGGGCTCTTCTGAGAGCGCTCAGTGCTTGTGTCAGCGTGATATCTTGCTCATTGTTTGCTTTTTAGTGAATTGGCAAACCGTTTCTAAATTGCATTTTCATCATGGGGTTTAAGTAACTGCAAGGTTTGGCCGTCATTTGGATGTACATACGATATTATTTCTCAGTCACACGCAGTATTTGTAACAGAAACGGCTGTATCATCTATCAAAGTTGCAGAGAGAAGCCCAATTAACTGAATTTATTGTATTTCTATAACCTCATTTCGAGGAGGTGTGTGAGCGTGCGTGCTTGTTGCAGTTGACTCTCAACTTAACCGGTTGCGCGAGTGTGAATTTGAAACAATCGTTTTTATTTGTGTTCTGTTGCTTGAGAGCTGCGAGTTTCTTTCTTCCCCTCTCTCGTCAGTGGGAGTCGACTCAACAGGTGAAGACATTCACAGCCTCCTAATTAACAATTGTTTACCACTCGGGGCACTTCCCGTCCTCGACGCCGCCGTGTTAAACGGCCTGTCCCCCCACCCCCCCCCCCCCCCCCCCCCCCCCGTCTTCCTGCCGCAGGTGCCGATTCCCGACGTGGCCCGCAGAGAGCACATTACTCTTGATTACGCGGCACTTTGTTTGCCGGCTGCCGCGGCAGATTGCTTCTCAGATGTGATCGCTGTCGCGCTCCCCTTCTCCCCAAAGTCATTCTGTCTGTTTTTGTTTTTTTTTCCTTTCTTCTTCTCCTCCTCCCGTCTGTTTCGCTCACAGATCAGCCAGATGCTCGGAAACGAGATCAAGTTTGCAGTGCGGGAGCCAATGGGGCTGAGGTGAGGCGAGGTCACCGGCCGCGTCGGATAAAACTCGTGAAATTGGACATCGGCTTAGAAAAATGAAAGGCGTGACAGGTGTCAAAAAGTAACGTGACGTCTCTCCCGGCAGGATGTGGCTGCTCTTCTGCGCCGTGGCCTTCACCGTCACAGCTGTGCTGGTAAGTTGAATCCAGCCTGGCCTCGGCTGCCTTCTCAGCCCCAGGAGTTTGAAAGTTCACTCGTGCCTCCACGATGATGATGGTCATGGTGGTGGTGATGACCATGAAAGAAACGCCTTTGCACACATTGCGGCAGACAAAAAGCTAATCGGTGCTACTGCTGATTCTGTTTGGACCTTCCTGTTTGGGGGCCATGTGGAGAAACAGCGGCGTCTTTGTCGGCCACGTCACAGACGCTGGATCTCAGCGTCCAGGGGCCTCGCAGAATCGTTTCTCACTCACTGACAGGAAGTCTTTGTCAGCGGCGCTTCATTTTTTTTTTTCTTTTTCTTTGGTGGGGGGGGGTCGGGATCGGTCATTTGGGGTGGACAGAATACTGTTGTGCCCGATATGACAGCGTTGCGTTGTGCGTCCGTCTCCTCCCACAGGCGCTGATCTTCCCCAAGCAGCTCTACGAGGCCGTCTTCGAGGAGGAGCTCACCACCATCAAAATCTTCGTGCGGCTTTATGGCGCGACGCTGCTGAGTAAGCTGGGAAAACAAAACGCCCTGACGCAGTGTGTTGACATCGTACCGGATGTATTGACAGTGAATGCAGCACGATATACACGCACGTTTCCTTGTTTGCGCTACACTTGTAAGTCAATGGGCTTTTCTGACAACGGGATGGTGCTGCTAACGCTCTGTGCTGTGCCCCAATGATTGTAATTTGTCGGAATTTGGAGATTGTAATGACTTTGAGTCTCAGGTCAGCGATGATGTCAGCGTGGAGACGTTCTAACGTGCTGGAGTTTCTGAAAAGATCTGCTAAAGACCTTTGATTTGTTCTTAGTGGAGCCGCTGACTGTCTTGCTGTTACAGAGGGTTCTTCTGTGCAGCAGCTGCTGACAAATCACTGCACAGTGGGGCAGCTCGTGTTCTTAAAAGACAGTCAAGACAGTTGTTGACGTTGACTCAGTATAGGAGATGAATGAGGTGTGAGCAGCTCTGCTAAATCTCTGATGTATTCAAACAACTGTGGGCTGATTTTCTGGAGACTAAATGATTTTGTGACTTGAGTTGTGACAGCATCTTGGGAAAAAAAAAAGCCTTTGCAATGAGCACCGATGACGGGAGAAACATTTATGAAACATTATGTATTTTTTTTTAATCTTAATCACTGTTGAGGAAAAAACAAAAGATGCCCACGTCAAAGCTTTAATTTGAAAATTCTCCAGTTGTCATTTTAACAGTCTTGTGCAAAGCACACAGCATCACCGCCAGCCAGTTACTTGGTCAGGTGTGTGGTATGAAAGTGGCCTGTGTGTTCAGCCTGGTTCAATCAAACGTTGCTGCCTGGAAATCAACTGTGCAGATTTTCCAAGTATCTATCCAGTTTTTATTGTCGCTGTGGGCAAACAATAACAAATGTTTTCCCTTTTTTTTTTTTATTTCTCTCTTATGATAAGATCTCTCTCTCGCTCCTTTTTCACAAGACATTTACAACACTTGGAAGACCAGAAGCTGATGCGAGCGTCTCAAAAATAAATTAAAAAAAATAACCCTTTTATTGTGACTATTACGGCCGTGAAAAGAGATCAAACTGCAGCGTGATGGCATCGTGAATCAATTCTCGCAATGCTGTCTCCATTTTAAATGTCGAGGGACGGGATGGGGGGGGTGTTGGGGATTAGTTGAGGAGCGGGGGGGGGGGGGCATCCTAGAAGACAGAGGGGGCGGTGGAGACGCCGCAGGAGGGGGATTCATGTGCCGCACAGATGGAACCTCACAGGGAGACGATGCAGCCCATCGGCTCGCCCACCTCTCTGCCCACTGCTGCTTGTGTGGGTCGCAGTAATACAGCGCAATAAATTAACTGCATCAAACTGTGGGCGCGGCGCGGTGGGGGGTGGGGGGGGGGGTGCAGACGACGCTGAGAACGGAATCAGTGGGCCAGTGATCGCAGCGTGCACACGCCGTCCTGGATCACACTGTGTGTGTGTGAACAGCCTTCTGCTAGAAACCCTGCTGATGGTATATCTTTTTTATTTAAAAGGGACAGTGCATATTAATAAACGTGTAACTGTGACTCTGCCAGAATTAGCCAAAGGCTACTTTCCATCTGCAGTCCCCGGCAGCTCAGAAGAAATAACAAACACAAATAAGAAATACAAAAAGGTTAACAATCTGATACTAACAAAGAACACAAAGAACACAAAGAGTTGCATGAAGGATGCATGAAAAGTTACAATTAAAATGAGTGCTGACAGATCTGGTGTCTTTTCAGCCACTTTTTAGTTTTAGATTGACTTTAAAAGTGTTAAATGTGTTCCAGTCTCTTATTGGAGCTGGAATCTCATTCCAGACCTCAGTACCTGTGACTGATGACACCTGATTACTGAAGGTTTGTTTGTCTATGTGGAACTGCACAGTCACCTCCACCTAGTGGAGGCTCTGGTTATTCTCCCACCGGTGCCGGATCTTAACTTAATGAACTCCACCCTGAGGCGATGAAGTCCATGCAGGATCTTATATACAGAGCAAGCAAGTTTCAACTTCTTTTTTTTTAAAATGATCAAAACTTAAATGATTGTATTTCTGAAGAACAGGGCAGCGATGGAAGAAAAAAAGATTCCTCATCCAGTACTGTACTGAAGAGAGGTTCTTCAAACTCACACAAGCCCTAAACTCTTCCTCATTTTACAGGCCTGGCTGTCATCCTGTGGATCGGCCTCTACACCTCGGAGAAAATCGTCATCCAGTGGACCCTGTTCACCGCGTCGTGCTACTTGTTCAACGAGTTTCTAGGTGATTAAACATTTCCAGGCGCGTTCACCGTCGGTGCACATCGTGAGGGTTGGCTCTCAAGCTTGAAGCAGACCGTCTGCCTGTTGCCCCAGAATTTTCCCTCCGAGGACGTGTTGACACTGCCCTCTAGTGGTACAGTTTCAGCTTCACAGCAAGCCAAGGAATTTCAGTTTGGCCTCCAGTGATAAAAATGATGGAAAGCAAATAGTTCTCCCTTTTTGTGTGTAAAAAGTCTGACTTAATGTTAAGCTTGAGATTGATTAAAGAGGAAATTTTCATTTATTGAAATTTCAGATGAACTTTTGTTTCACTTCGTTACTTGATACGGATGTCGCAGTGAATATTTTTCAAAGTTCACAAAAAAAGAACAGTTCCATCTGTGCCTCCGCGCTGTCCCATTGGGTTTCCCATCACCACTTGCAGTGCACAATGGAATTTGCCGTTCCACCGCGTCCTGTGCTTCCCACTCAAACCGCTGTGTGCCGTTTGCTTTTTTTCCAGTGATGTCCACCACCTTACTGGAGCTCGGGATCCTGCCCAACGCCGCCCTGCTGCTGCTGGTCAGCCGGGTGATCTTCCTGGTCGTCAACCTGTCTTACTACCACCACCTGGGCCGCAAGCCCAAGAAGATGTGAGCCGACCACGCCGTGGTTGAGGGGAGGGGGTGACCGAGCACAGAACACGGATAACGGTTGGGGTCGGGGGGTGGGGTGGGGGTGGCGGGGGGTGTGGGGTGGTGTTTGTCTGGGGCTTCGGAGGCCGACCAGCCCCATGCGTGTCGCAAACGTCCCCAGTTTTCAGACGACGAACGCGGTCACGTTTAAGACTCCACGGGAAGAAGCGGAAGCTTCGCGGTACGGTGAAACCGTCTTTGGTCGGGGCCGCGTTGACGCACATTCCAACAACTCCCCTTGATTGAATATTTACTGTGCGGGAAAACCTGAAGGCATCCAAGGATGCTCATGTACAGCTTTGTTTTCTATATTTCTGCATTTATCGATATCTAAATCTGCATCCCCAAACCGCTCTCAAACCACACTCAAGGGCCGCTGTGTGTGTGTGTGTGTGTGTGTGTGTGTGTGTGTGTGTGTGTGTGTGTGTGTGTGTGTGTGTGTGTGTGTGTGTGTGTGTGTGTGTGTGTGTGTGTGTGTGTGTGTGTGTGTGTGTGTGTGTGTGTGTGTGTGTGTGTGTGTCATCTGTGTCCTGTTAGATGCTGTTGATGTCACCTGTATGCCAAAGTAAAGCCTCAGTGTGTGTACTCTTGCATGCCTCTCGGACATCCCGCAGCAACGCGTGCACAGCTAGTATCAGAAATTCAGTGTTTGATTGAACTCAAGCTTCAGCGAGCGGAAACTCCGCACCGGGCCGTTCCGGCACAAAGTTCACCTAAACTCAAGTACCTGCGTTAAACCTAAAGAATATATATCAGGGAAAAGGACTTGTGAGTCCGACTCGTCTAAAGGATCATTTGCAAGCCTGCGACCTTGGAGTGTAAAACTAGCGTCGCTAGCCGAGCGCGTGAGAGCGCAGTGCGAACCAAGCCTGGAGGTTGTTCCTTCTCATCCATGTAGCACAGTTTGGGTTTCTACTCCCCCACCAACCATATCCTTAGCCTTGCCTTAAAACTTCTTCTGATGGGAACAGTTCACTAACGCTGCATCCTCCTCCTCCTGCTGTGTATCATATGTAAATAAAATACTTGCTATACTGTGGTATTCTTGTGAACCAAAACAGGGAGCTTGTTCAGTGTTCAAGTTTTTCTCTCTCTCTCTCTCTCTCTCTCTCTCTCTTTTTTTGCCTCCCCCAATGGGCTGGCTAGCTAGCCACTGCTATTTTTGTACCTATTTAAGTGACGTTTGTGTTTTGGTGGTCTTGCATGAGTGCCGTGTAATCCAGCATACGTAGAGGGTTAGTTCAGATCTCGTAGCAAGCTGCCGCAGTGAGGGAGCAAGGCCTGGCAGGCTAAATTAGCCCGGTAGATTTAATTTATTCCGCACCTGAACTCTTTACCCGCTTACAAAAAGCCAGATGCCACCCAGTGCTCGACAGCGGTTTCCAACAAACCCACAGGTCCAGTGTTTTCTCTCTACCTCCTGATCCTTGCCGTGTCCCCAGGTCCGGCCGCAGGGGGCTCAGAGCTGTACAGTGGATCCGTCGCAGGAGCCCGTCCCTCGGAACACTTTAAAGTCGAGTCGAGCCGCGTTGTTAACCTCACGTCCGACGTCACGCTTGTTTCAAATGAGAAGCGTTCTGTTCCTGGGCTCCTCCAAAGGTGGTCCATGTTGTCGCAAATCACCACGTTGGGCCAGGCCCCGGTCGAAGGGAGTGGTCCTGAGGTCACGGTGATTGAGGGGTTTGCATGTGCTGGCGGGGGCCGCTGGAGGCAGATGTTCCCCGGTGCACGGATGGGACCAGTGTGGGTGAGCGCAGACTGGGGGGGCGGGGGGGGGGGGGGGCGAAGCGACGTGAAACATGGGAGAGGTCTCCTGTAATCCTCCACCGTTGTAATTATCTTTCGACCAGTTTTTAATTAGATGCAGCTCTCCCGAGTGACATTGTGCGTCTCGGCCTACTGCGCCGTCCTGACTGGCATAGTAATTACCGCGTTAAGGCGTTCCGTTTCCCTCCGATAGTACAGGACTCGCATTTTTAACCTTGTGAAATGAAAGGCCTCAAAAAACTGTGGGGTTTTTGGGGGGGGGAGAGCCAGGAAGATACCAGACTTGAGATTTGATGCAGAGGGTTGACCTGAAAGTTTTGGGAGGGGGGGTTGTCAACTTGTAACAATTGAACTCCTCTGGGGGGGGGACACGACACATACTGGACTTTACCTTTTGCGAACTAGCCGGCCGGGCAGGTCAAACTGTTTTCAACCTGTAGCATTGTGCTCTGATGTGTATATATATATATTTGCTATGTTGTATTTCAAAAAAGGAATTGTTATTGAATTCTACTATTTAGTTTGAAATAAAGGAAACCTCTTTATTTTAAGGTTACGGAATCAGTGTGTGTGTGTCTGTGTCTGTGTCTGTGTGTGTGTGACGTTGTTGCTCAACTCTCCTACCAAGAAAACAATTGTTTGCAACATTTGCAGGGAATGTTCAACCTGTACTATTGAAATCTCTCGGGTCCCTTGCTGTACCTTTTATTCGCTTCCTTATTTTTTTTCCATCTTGCTCTCCGGTCCAGCAGGTACCTGCTAAGTTTGCCTGCAACCCTGGCCTTTGATGCTCTGTTGGACCTTCCACACGTTTGAAAAGGGAACGGGATGATTTGGGGCGTTGCAATAGAAGCCATCTGTGACGTCACAACATTTTCAGAGCAGAGCAGCTTTGTGGAAAGTGGAACAAGCAAGAGGACCAAAAGATGGACTTCTGCTGACACGCTTTGAGACAAAGTGTGAAGAAACAAATGAGAAGAGAAAAAGCAACCATGCCTTTAAATCTGTTTTAGCTGCGTTTACTGAACCAGGTGTCAGGTTGATTTAAGTTTGTGTTCTCCGGATCACGTTTTCTTTCCTGCCCGGTGACTCTCAGCCTTGATGAAATCCAGTCTGGGAGGGCAGACGTATTGTGTCACACATTTGTTTAATGTTTTGTGTTTGGAAGGCGTGCAACGAGTCCCAACACGAATCACCGTCAGGCCTCAGCGGGCGTGTTGATCACACTGAATCTAATAACTGACGCTGCATACCAGATTTTATCCTGCGTCACCTTTTCCCACTGCGACCTTCTCTCCCTCTCATGGTGAAAAGGGGGGGATTGTGTGGCGCAGGAAGTGTCCGTGGTGGAGGTTGCTTGTAGGCCAAAAAAAAAAAAAAAAGAAGAAGAAAAAGCTCCCATGTGTCTATGTATACGCATTCCCTCCATTCCTTCCACCGGGCACAGGGGTAAACAGTATTTTGCCTTACAACGGATCATTTAAAAGGCCGCCTGAAACACTGCACAAGGTTTAGTCAGTAGCAGCAGCAGCAGCAGCAGCAGCAGCATGTGATCAACACACATCAGAAGCTGGCTGGCCGGCCAAGGGTATACAGTAATTTACCTAATATCACGGTAAACTGGACCGACGGCGGCTATAATTATTTTCGCTCTGTTTTCTCAGGGGGGGGAAACTTGTGATTTTCTTGTGTTTCCTGGAGTTTACAAAGGATTGAATGCAGGGATGGGCCAAACTGTCTTTAAGCAATCATCAGATCAAATCGGATCACAACCCGAGGCCGCAGCTATCAGCTGTGATTGTGTTGCAAAGTGCACATGCTTAAGCACTGCAATTAGTTACACATTTAAAGGTGCTGTGCGTGGGTGAATCGTTGGGTTCCCCCCCCCCTTTTGCCGGACTCACCTCTGCCTTTGCAGATATAAACTATAACTTGGAAGCTTTGAACGCCTTCTAGGGCAATATTGGCTCTTTTACTCAGTCATTTTATTAATGATGAAAAGAACTCAGTACATTTCTTTCCTGTGAACTTGGAACTAAAAAAAAATGAAATAAAAATGACCAACCAAATATAACAAAATCCTTTGTCGTACCATGTGTTCTTTACTCGTATCCAGTGTTGGCAAGAAATCCACTACTGTAATTAAATTACTTTTTTTTTTTTTACTGACAGAGTAATGTGACGAGAAATACTCTGGCGGGCGAAAATGTCAACTATATCATAATTACTTGATCAAGTAACAATTCCATTTCTCTTCTGAAATATTTTGCAAGCTAAAAATGTATTATTATCCACAAAATGTCTGAAATTTAGAAAAACAACCGGGAGGAAAAACAAAAGATGTCGCAGATAGATGATGCAGCCGTGCGTGCAACGTCATTGATATGCTAAGATGCACCAAAACAAGCGTGGCGGCAATTGCGTTTGACAGCTGGAAATACAAACATTACTTTGAGTTCATCGCGTCCAAATGATTGAAAGAACATTGGGGTTCGTTGTACGTTACGTGCAGGAAACGGGACGTTCTCAACGGCTACTTCATCTCTTTTTCAAACTAAAGTGATTCGTAATCCATTACTTATGAAACAAAGTAGTTCAAAAAGTAATTTGATTACTTTTTTTTTAAAGGCGTAAACAGTAGTTGGATTACTTTTATGGAGTAATCCCATCAACACGGCTCATATCAGATGTATAAAGTGCCGAGTGTGTACAAGCATTGATACAAACCATGCATTTATTAATGAGGATTTATTGAACTTGATTAGCAGGTTTCCTTATGAAGAGGGGGGGGGGGGGGGGGGTCGCCTATCGCATCATCACCAGGTGAAGATGCTGTAGGCCAGAACGTGGACTACTCTGAGGTCAGGTAAGATATCCTCATGATCTCCTTGAACGTGGTTCGCAGTGAACCTCGCAGCCATCGGATGTTGTATAATCTTCCACAACGCTCCACCGAAGTTGGTTCTAAATGTCGAACGCGGCTTTATAAGACGCAGCTTCTATTCCTTCTGTCGTCATGGCTCTTTGCCCCCCCCACCCCCAGTCGGACAGGGGAGGGTTAATAGCAGCGCAGACTGTTGCCTCTGCCTCTGCTGCTGCTGCTGCTGCCGTGGGGGTGTGAACGGGAACAACTTTGCCTGGACGCACAGCGACACACGCGCGCGCACTCAACCTACTTGGTTCTCACGAGCGCTGGAAGCGGCCGCCCCGCGGACAGAGAAGGTCGAGACAGACGCAGAAGACGCGGCAGCCGAGTCTCCGTCAAGCAACGAGCAAAAGTAAGTTTTTGCTGCCGCTTTTGTTCCCTTTCCTTTCCCTTTCCTTCGAAGCCTTGACGTCAAGGCTTCGACGAGGATCCTCGCTCCCCTCGCTAAACTTCACTTTACCTGGGGGGTTCTGCGGGGAACCGTTACGGCGGCCAGGGTCGCCGACATGTTCGGCTAAGCTGCGAGTCGGGGAACCCCAGGAGAACAGAAAGGCTGCCAACGCTTTGAAACTCGGCCTCTGTGTAAGAAACAAACAGCTCACCGCTCTCTGTGACAGAAAAAACAAACAACCCAGCGGTCGTTCCGATGCTGTGGGGCTCCACGAGTCATTTCATTTGCCCTTGCCCCCCCCCCCCCCCCCCCACACACACACACACATCTGTCTGCGTGTTCTCGCTCCAATGGTTTCAGCAGACGTCGGTCGGACCCACGACTGTGAAAACGCGCGTGAGAACGGTTCATCTCTCGGGGGTCTCTTAATTCTCCTCGTGTCACAATAACTTGACGACACGCGTCTTGAGGTTTTCCGCCAAATGATCGAGGAAGTGGGTTTTTACCGAAACTGTACGTTTACTTGTTTTTCTTCCATAATATAAATTCCTTACTTCAAAAAAAAAAAAAAAAAAAAAAAAGGGCATTTGCCTGATATACAAGCACACACACACACACCATCAAAAGAGGAGACCAAGACGTAACAGGTGAGGTTGGGGGAGTGGGGGGTGGGGGGGTGAAGCCTCACCATCATCATCACATCATCAGATTTGGAGGAAGGGATGGGAGAAACATCTCTGACGCTGAGGGGCAACTTATTTCACTCACAGTGGCAGAAGTAACGGAAAAAGGAGCTGGCACCGTCACCCACAAGACCATGTAATGGAATGTTAAAGTGCCATAAAGAGCTGGAGGCGGGTCCAAAGGTCATACGGGCAGCAATATAGGTGTATATTTGGCACGCCGCCCCCCAAAAGTGTGTATTTCATTTGCCTCAGATATGCGTATTTCCTCTGGGGATTCAACTGCTTCTCCACAGATGTTGGTTTGTGTACTGCATTGAGGGAAATAACCCCCCTGTGTTCAGGCCCTGTCAGATTTGTGTCAGTCGTTTTACGCATGAGAGTGTTTGCGACATAGAAAAGAAAACAGAGGCCAACTCTTTTTTTTTTTTCTTTTTCAAAAAAAACCCCCAACATTTCTACAGTTCTCCCTTGGTGGCAGCGTCTGACATTACAAAGTTTCATCCACCAACTCCAAAGAAGGCACAACGTGAAGTTGCGACTGTTTCATTGTCCACCTCCTCCTCGATGAGCACCGTTAGCCGTTGAGTGTTGAGTTGCTTTGCCTGCGTGTTTGAAAAGTGCAGGGTACTACAGAGAATTTCCGAAGAGCTAAAACTATTGCATAATTTACCGTTGAAATGTAACAGCACAACATTGTGGGCAAATGTCAAGATAAGACACATTCAGGTTATTGTTTAAAAAAAAATAAAAAAAAAATATATATCACCATTTCCTGTTTAGAGGCAACAGACTCATCTGTGAGGTTCATCTTGCGGCATGTGGGATGTTTTTAAATGGAAGCACAAGAAAATGTGACCTTGTTTTGAAAGATGTTTACATAGCAGCCAACATGTTTTTTGTGAAAAAGTAAAGCTGTTTTGTATTGAAAAAAAAACAAAAAAAAACACTAAAACTTTTATAGGTACAGCTATTGGTATGAGAATTCTTGTGTGAATTCCAGTATTAGTCAGGTCTGCTTGTCATCAATGCTTCGTCTGTTTCACGGCACTGTGGGTAATGACTTGGTGCTGGAGTACTTTTGGGGAGTTCTCATTTTCACGTCATACTGTGGGAGTGCCATTGACTCATAATATGAGACTTCTGTCCTTTATTGGAGGTCAGGTGGACACGGTGGGATTTAAAGAGACAAAAATATCTCCAGATTTTACTGACCATCAAAATTGTATTGCTGTTCTTTGGCCTTTTTTTTTTATTTATTTATTTATTTTTCTTAAAATGGAATCCCAATATTGCCAGAGAGCTGCTGCATCCAAACACTGTCGCTGGATTCTGGCGGGTGGTATTAAGGGCTTTGGAATCAGGATGGCGTGTGCAGGTTTTTTGGGCCAGCGTGACGGCATCACAGATGCATAAGTGGGTCATGAAAACCATTGGAGGTGGCGGCTGGGAGAAGACTGCTGGCACGGAGCCCGTTTAGGCCGTAGTCGATGTGTATTGGCTTTCATGACGCGTCCTCTGCCATCTGCAATCACCACTTGTCCCCGATGGCTTCTCAATGTGCAAACAGTTTCCACTGAAACACCGGCCGCCCGCCCGCCCGCCCGCCCTGCCTGCAAATTCCAACAGAGTGCGAGCTAAAAACTGATAAAGCCCTCTGCACAGTGGTTGGCCATGTCTTAATTGCACATGTTTTTTTTCCCCATCTAAAAACCCTGTTCACATCTTTTTGTGACGTCCGCAGCGTTATGAATTAGTCATACGGTATGTTATTACAGTGGGATCGTTATTTGGTATGTTTGGCTCTACTCTACTGCAGAATGTACGGCCAAAGTAATGATTATAATTTGGTTTTGCAGCAAACCTCAGCACAGTCTGTCATCTGCTTCAGCATGAATTGGCATTGGCTTTTTATTGCTCGAAAAAAAAAAAAAAAAAAAGCATAATAGGTTGCATCGAGACATTGTTGGAAATTCTTTTCAGATGGACAAAGGAGGATTTGGTGGTGGTGGGGGGGGGGGGCAGTCAACAAACAATGGCTTTCATAACTAAGCCTGTTTTAATCCGCACTGCTGCTCACCATCGAGACATAAAGACCAACAATCTCCTTTAAGGATTATCTGCTCTGTGGGGCCTATCTGCTGTGTTGCTTTTGGTCAGGCCTGTGTCGGTTTTGTATACATGAAATAGTGTTGTTATTGATGCTATCATGTGCGTGTGATTAGTCAGTCCAGGTCACTGTACATAGTCTCATTGACCCCGGCCATCTCTTGAGAGGCCTGGTCCTTTTTTTCTGATGCAAATGTGTGTTTTTTTTTTTTTTAAATAACCGTCTGTGCCAACCAGCAGCTACTTAGATACTCAGCTGCTTAGATAAGAGCAAAAACATTGAGGAAGTGACTGCTCAATCGACCTGATACCAAATATGTTAAGTATGTTTGCAAGTAAGAATAGTTTCAGTGCATGTTCTGGTCACGTGACTGCTATGTGAATTAGATCAGTGCTCCGAGGTCAGGGTTTTCCCAGAGATAGAATGAAATACGGTACTTTACCATTACTTAACACCACTGCGTGTTTTGGTAAAGTACAGTCACTGGGGTTTCCTGCGTTCTTATTACCATCACTTCTCATGAAGACGAGACGGGTCTAAAGATCTAATCTAGCAGTGAGCCCTAACAGACGACAGACGACAGCTGCTTCTGCAGCAACGAGAGCAAAACCTCCGCACCTTTGTCACATTCTTACATTTCCAGAAGAAACTGAAGTCTCCGTGCACCAAAAGTTGAGAGAACGGAAAAGTTTGTTCACCTTATCCGAGTGGTCTTGCCAGGATATTTTGAGAGTCCTCGGTGACCACGATGGCTGCTTGTATTTTCAGTGCTCCCAGCGAAGGAAAATATATCTGGCTGGGGCCAATATTTTCTTTGGCCGGACTGAGTCGTGTCACGTCGGGAGTTTCATGAAGTGTTCGCGCGGCGCCGAGCATGTGGTGCCGGCCGCCTGGCTTACAGGTGTTTCCTCAGCGGAACGTGTTACTCACTGCAAAGTCACTTGGGCTCGTGTCTGTTGCGGAGGAAACGGCGCTCGCCGCTGCGTCTTGAATGACTGTCGTTAACACACACGTGGGACGAGCCCAAACCCATAATGTCAAGACGCTCCTGCCTCCTTCGAGGCTCTGATTCAACAGCAGACTGTCTCAACTGTGCTTTGCCTCCGTGGCGGCAGCAGCCTCGCCTCACAGTCACAGTTTTAAAGATAAAACACCTCCTACCAGAGCACCATTACCGGAAAACTGCGAGACTTTCGCCGAGTGCGTCTCAACATTAGTTTCCTTCTGTTTGTGTCAGCGGCGGCTCTTTTCATAACCGCGTGTTCTTGCATTTCTGCATAATGGTAATGGTGGTTTCACTTGTTTATAGGCTTGTTTTCTATTCAAGTGCCATTAGGATAAAAGCCCATTTAAAAGCCTGTAGTGACTGAATGGAAGTGTTGCAGCCGGTTGAGCAGAAAAATCTGGCTGTTGAAATTATGATTGAATTGATTGAATTCTTCATCAGCAATTTAATCCATAATAATCGATTATTTGTAAACATCCCCAATGATCGCTAATATTTGTCCACGGTGCTTTGAGGTCTGTTTACTTTCTCACACACCGGCACCGTCCTCCTCTATCTTGATCTCAGGCAAATAACCGCAATGTTCTGCTTTATTTCCCTATCTAGAGACATCACCATGGCGAAAGGATGCATCACCGTCACCAAGTACTTTCTATTCCTCTTCAACCTCCTCTTTTTTGTAAGTAATTTACTTCTTCTTTATTTTGACAAGACCTTGCTCTGCAGCTTCCCGTCCTGGCGTGCGGTCACTTCAAGTGTGATTGCTGGCGTCTCTCTCTCTCTCTCTCTCTCTCTCCCTCTCTCTCTCTCTCTCTCTCTCTCTCTCTCTCTCAAGGCCCTGCGCTCTGTCAGCGGCTCTGTTGTGTGCCTACGATAAGCAGGCGACCTCTCGCCAATCCACACACACACACACACACACACACACGCCGATAATGAAAGGCACGTGGTGCCCGAGACCTGTTGCTGTTTGTGCAAGCTTCCTCCTCACTGGAGTATCGCAGGAGACGCAGAAATGATTGTTCTCCAGCGACCTGCTCGGAGGCAGAAAAAAAGCCCCAAAGCACAGGCAGCAGATGGTTTCTGCTTGTGTTCCTCTTGACCACGGCAGCAACACGTAGTACGTGTCGTGGGGGGGGGGTGGGTGAGGGTGTTTGCGCCAGGCTCTTAAAGCTGCCTCACGTGAGAGAGGATGCCCAGAACTCTCCTATAAGACTGGCTGTAAAGCTGACGCAGCGCCGTTTGAAGTTAACAAACACTGTCTAATAGGAAGCGTGTGTGTGTGTGTGTGTGTGTGTGTGTGTGTGTGTGTGTGTGTGTGTGTGTGTGTCCATGTGAAGAGGTTAAGCCAGTGGAGGAGGTGAGGGGGGCAGGAAGTGGTGGGCTAATGATGGCTGCAGCTCAGCAGAGCAGTTCCCCCTCAGCGAGCAGCTCCTCGGCGCGCCTTTAATGACCGTTTGGGGCTTTTTGAGGAGGGACGAGGGATCCCAGTGGTGAAGCTGGCGAATCGACGAAGCCTCTCATCTCCTCCCTGTGTTTGGTCCTCATTACACACACATGCTCTAAACAAGGGGCATTCTTAATTACACTGAAGTTCTGCCCGTCGCAGAAGGGTACGCTGAGGGGAAGCAGGGTCTTCTGGAGCTTTTTAGATGCCGAGATGGTTCAGTCCCACTGACGAGTGACGGCAAAGTAGATTTTCGACACGGCACGGCAGTGTTATCTGTCTGGGATGATATCTTATTAAAAATCTCAACGTGACCGTCAAGATTCAAAATTGTGCGTCTTCAAAGACACTCATCCGCTGATCTTAGATCTCAGTGGCGCAACTTGAAAACCTCCCCTTGAAATTCTATTGCGCCACCCGCGTCAGTTGCGACATTAGTTGCAACAAGACGTGGAGATGCTGAATGCCTGTAAACAATGGCTGGCGGCTGCAGTTTTGTCAGGACGGGTCAATATTTTTCCATTAAGATGCCATCATAAAAATAAAAAATGAATAAATAAATAAATAAAAAAATGCTTTATGCTTCTGTCCCCGATCAGTTTTTGATCCTGACTGACTTCAGCAACAGTTAGTTTCCGCCGTGAAACTGTGAAGCACATTAAAAAATGTTGTCCGCCACGTTGGCAGGAAGTGATGCAGGTTGGCGGTGAAGACAGGATGTGGATGATATGAGTCTACGAAAGATGACTGACGGAATGTTCTTTCAATCACGTTTCTCAATTGACTGTGTGGAGAATTTCATGTGTGATTCTATCATGATTTTTCAACGTCTCTTCCCTGCAGATCTTTGGAATATTGATCATGGGCTTCGGCCTCTGGGTCCTGTTTGATAACCAGAGCTTCATCGCTGTTCTCCGTGAGTGTTATTTGTCAAACACACACACACACACACACACACACAGCTGACTTTTCAGCAAACAGTCACCGCTTCTGTATTTCAGCACCCTGGAGTGCAGTGAAGTGGAGCTAGAGATCAAGATGTGTGCCTTCCTGTTCTTTTTTTGTTCACCCTTTTGCTTTTGGGAATTTTATCCCATAGGAATCATTCCCAGGGAGCCGCAAAGAGGATGTTTGCACCAAACCATGAATGTGATTTACTGTTGAACTCTGCAGGCTTGAGCTGCTGGGAAAGCTCTTACGCTGAGACACAGATACAAGCAGAGGAAGAAACCTGTGAGGATCGAGGGAGTTGGTTTGTGGGGAGACGTGCGAGGTTTAAGACCAGAAAAAAAAAAAAAAAAAAATCAGAAACTTGACTCCGCCCCCCACGGTTTCCTCAGAGTTGAACTTAAATGACTCTGTGCTCCCCAGACGGCAGAGTTGCACACACAGAACCTCCACTATTTGAAGCCGCCGTGTGGCAGAGGGGGGAGAGAGCCGACCTCCGACTCGTATTCTCCCCTAAACTCATTAGCCTCGCCACAGCTGATGGTTTATCTTACTCCCCGTCTAACTGCGAAGACACTGCCGAGAACATAATCAAATCCAGTTCCACTCTGGCCCGGGAAAAAAAGGGACGAAATCCACGAATGGAAACCTTTGCCGGCCATAAATCGTCTTCTAAATGCTCTCAGTGTGTTCTTCCCAGATGGGGCACTGCTGAGAGCTGCAGCGAAGGTTTCCCCCTAACCAAGGCCTCCGTGGAGAAATTCTTTATCTGCTACCGCAGAATGTGCAGGAAGTCAGAAATTGTTTCTTGTTTTCTCTCCAAGATATCCTCTGGGTCGGGTATATCCACTTTCACATTATCATCCAGGATAGCAGGATTGTTGGGTTTTAGCATCCTTGCTGCTAACGCTAAAAGCATCAGTTCTAGCGTCTGGCTGTTGTTCTTAACGTGGGAGAGGTGTCTGCGAATGTGCTGTGCTTTTTGTGACATCACAAAGAGCTCATTTCTATAGTTGTGTGTTTAAGCAACGCACATACTTTCTGGAAAGTTCACCAGACAAAAGAGGTTAATGATGGAGTTCACTGGCAGACAGGCTAGAGACACAACTTTCTGAAAGAAAACTCTCAGAAAACACTGTTATGCAGTATTAATTTTGCATCATTTGCGAGCCATAATTATTATTCTTTTTATTTGCCTTGATTTACCATAACCTTGGTAAGTTTTTTTCCTGAGTAGAGCAGATGGAGTCTATATTTAGTCTGCATGTCTGCTGCTTTGACTCGACTCTCGACCGCATCTGGCCTTGGCGTCCCGACCGCTGGGGCGGAGCTTTGTCTTTGTGAGCGTTGGAGGTCAGTCGGCCAGAGTGGAATCCCTCCCAAGGTCCTCCAAGAGCCCGGCCGTCTTATCTGCGGCACTGCGTCCTCAACATAAAGTACCCGTCAGCCTGGCCAGACGCACTTATTGTTCTGATAGTCCGGCTGCTGCTCCGGAGATAGCGGAGGTCTTGCGTCCCTGAGACCCCGAGGATTTCCCCTTCTGTGTGCAGCTCCCTGACCTCCTCCTCCCCGCCGCGTATTTTTGTTTCGCGTTTCGAACTTGACTCAACCGAGAGACTCCTCCTCCTCCTCCTCCTCCTCCTCCTCCTCCTCCTCCTCCTTCTCTCCTACCCTTCCTCGCCGGCTCCCCCCTTTTTTTTTCTTCCCAAACTCACTGGCCTGCTGTGGAACAAAAAGCAGCGATGCTCTGTTTATTGACTTTGTCCGTCCCCCTTCTGAAGCTGTACCATCGCTTCGCCATAAACAGGATCTGTTTCCATTCTTGTTTTATTAATAGAAGCCTCTGCAGCTGTCGGCATGAACTGAGAGTTACTGTGTGAGCTTGTTTTGTTTTTTTTTTCTGTTTCAGGCCGCTTTGTTTCAGTACAGAGATGTTAATATTTTAAGCTCGGTCTTATAATGCCGTGAATGTCTCCCTCTGACTTGCGCTGGTTTCTAAACAGAGTCTGTGACCCAGAACATTCAGCGAAGCAAAGTACGGAACGGCAGATGTGTTCCTACTCGTGGTAAAAACCCAGTCTGTCAGGAGGACGTGGCAGGTTTTTTTCATTATTACAAAACTAAGAGAGCTGCTTAATCGCACACATTTGTCTTTTTTAAATCTGGCCCCTCCTCTCTTCACTTGACTTTGCTCCACAGCAGCATGTGGCTCCCGTCATGTTTACAGAAAGACTCGGCCTCAGAGCGCCGCAGCTCCTGCCTCGTTAAATAGAGGAAGAAAAAAAAACGAACGACTTCATGGAAACCACCCAGTCGACTATTTGGGGAGACCGTATGCGGCGGCAGACATACTTTTTTTTTTTTTCTTTGCCGTGTTACGCGGCAGAAGAGCGGCGTGAGCAGGCAAAGTCACACCGACTCGAGAAGAGAGAGAGAGAGAGAGAGAGAGAGAGAGAGAGAGAGAGAGAGAGAGAGAGAGAGAGAGAGAGAGAGAAGTGACCGCAGCACAGAGACGCTGCTGCCCGTCCAGCAGCACTGTGCCGTTGACAAGCCGAAGGTCTGGGGAAACACTTCAAGTCTGTCGAGTCTGAAGTGAGCTTGGAAACACAGAAAATAGTAATAAATCCTCCAACAACAAGAGCAGCGTTACAACACGGTTCTACTGAGTGGTTTGGTGCCTTCAGGCTGCTGCCCTCCTCCTCCTCCTCATCCTCCTCCTCCCCACAGAAAGAACGTCCCAATTAGAAACTCCAGAAGTGGTCACAGCCGGGATGTATTTTGAGGTTCGCCTCGGCGTTGTTTGACATTTCTGCCCCCTGCTGCTGCATTTTTTTTACTGGAACAAGCCTCCTCTAATCGCCGGGGCTGCAGGGGAAACATGCGTCTCAGCTGCGCTTCCCACAATTAACTGGCCTGTGATGTGATGTGATGTACGCAGAAAGAAAGGGCGGGGCGGGGCGGGGGTTTGACCTTCCACTTCTCCTTTGCACAGAGACTCTGTGCTATTGACTAAATACGGCCGGGGAGAAAGTGGTGATCCTCCAGCAGGGTAATAACTGTCATTACGGCTCTCCAGCGACGTTAGGTAAACACGTGTCGCACATCATCACAACGTGTGTGTGTGTGTGCGTGTGTGTGTGAGGCCCCGCGGGTGGGGGAGAGGAGGTCCTTTAATTTCTTTTGACGCGGCCGCAGTCGTGTTTGGAGAGGCAACATTGTGCCAGAGCAGAACCAGCTGCCAGTGTGACGAAGGGACCGGAGCTCCTCCTCCCTGGAGCTCCTCCCTGGAGCTCCTCCCTGGAGCTCCTCTCTGGAGCTCCTCCAGCTCCTCTCTGGAGCTCCTCTCTGGAGCTCCTCCAGCTCCTCCCTGGAGCTCCTCCCTGGAGCTCCTCCAGCTCCAGATAGCAGGCGGCCACGTCGCCGCTCCACGCTATCGCCGCGCCAACCCTCTCATCCATCTCCTGGCCGGGTCTCTCACCCTCTCACGGAGCTCTCCACATACCAGCGAGCAAATCAATTCCTCTTGCGGCGGTGGCGGCGGCGGCTCTCTCGTCTTGTCTCGGTCCAGCTCCCTCCAGTGGCCTGTTACAATAATATTGTGTTAGAATAATAAATGCGCTGACGTTAGACGAGACAAGTTAATGATGCGCGCCGTGAATCATCGCCTCCCCCCCCCCCCAGTTGAACTGATAAATTGGTATTAAACTGACTCTTGTTTTTCTGCACTCATGTCTTTTTTCCGTCTCTGTCCATCAGAGGAATCCTCCCACACGGTCAAAGTGGCCTCCTACATCCTGATCGCGGTGGGCTCCTTGTCCATGGCCATGGGCTTCTTCGGCTGCATCGGAGCCATCTACGAGATCCGCTGCCTGCTGGGTTTGGTGAGGGACTGCTTTCTTTCTTTCTTTCTTTCTTCCTTCCTTTCTTTCTTTTTTTTTAAATTCTCGCCGCTGAACGGAAAAACACATTGCCAGGCAAAGTCTAGTTTATGTTACAAGCAGCTGGCGAGGACCCCTAATGTGTTTTAGAGCAAATCGTTCACCGCAGTGCGTCAAGGCCTGGCTGACTAAGGAGGCCTGATAGATTCCCGCTGACAGTGCAGCTTACGTGTGGCCTCTGTGCTCAGGGCTCAGGGCTCAGGGCTCAGGGCTCGCAGCATGTGTGTGGATCCTGGTGGGCGACGGGGGATAAAGCCAGTCAGATGCAGGTGGGGGTGCAACATGAACAGGCAGGGGGGGGACAGGGGGGTTCATGACCCCGACCAGCGTTAAAACCTGCTGGGGGTTAACTGAAGAGCTGCCGTGACCTACTTCTCCACTTCCCCCCACTGACAGTGACCAGCTGGCTGCTGCACGTGCACACACACACACACACACACACACACACACACACGCATGCACGCAGCAGCAGCAGGGTTTGTGGAAAGACCCAAATGCGAGCGGATAGAAGGTTGTTAGCTTTCCTTCTTCCCGCTGGGATTTGATTTAAGCATCTAAGCTGAAGCGCTAACAACAGAAAGGTGAAGTTGTCTGCCTGACGGTAATGTGCAGCAGAACTGAATTATAAATACTATATTGACACACACACACACACACACACACGCACACTCACACACAGTGAAACTGAAGGTAATACTGGACCTGCTACTGAACAAGTGCTGCACCCACAGCAACTTTGATATTTATTTGTGGTATCTGCATCCACATTATAGCTGTCCAGTACTATTGCTATTAATGAGTTGTGTGTTGTTGACCTCTTGAGTAAGTAAGCAGCTTTCTGTTGTTGCCATAAGCTACTCTGTTAAAGTCATTTATTTCGTACTATTGCGACTGCTTGACATTTGTTGTTTGAATGTACGCGCTTTGCAGGTGTCATCTGTCAGTCAAATGTCAGTTTCATTTGTACGGTCGTTTTAGTTCTGTTTTTTATAAATAATAGAAACTCTTGCTCCCTTGACCTCCAGTACTTCACGTGCCTGCTGCTCATCCTGATCGCCCAGGTGACCGCTGGAGTTCTCATCTACTTCCAGAGAGATCGGGTAAGAAGTCGCCGACTGAATTTCCCCTCCCGCTTTTCCGTTTTGAAGCGCTCGCGCAGTCTGCTGACCTTTTCCACTTTCCCCCTTTCACTCCTGCGACCGCCTTCATTCGCTCATAAGTTTGTCTTGGCTGAGCGAGCGAGCTCGCAGGCAGCTGACACAACACGGTTTTTGCTTCAGTCAGTGTAAAAGGAAAGGATGTTAGCGTGTACCTTACGCAACCACTTAAGGAAGTAAAACTCTCACTGAAAGTTCCCTGTGACTTCTCGTGCAGCCGTGCTGTTTTTCCTCGTCCAGCTTGATTACGTGAGCGTTTTGAAGCACTGACTGGCCTGTCTGCAGGTGGCCTGTGAGCGCTCTTGATTGCTGAGGGTTTTTTTTTTTTTTTTTTTTTTGCCTCTAATCAGCGGCCCGATCAGTCGCAGCAGGAGTCGAAAACAAAAGGCGCCGCTGCCGTGTTTGTTTGCACTGCCTGTGCAGAGGGAGTGTCGTGTTTGGACACAGCAGCCTCTGGGCCTGCTTTTTCATTGGGTCGCTCCCTCAGCCGTCGGCCCTGCAGCGTGCATACGTGCGTGCGTGCATGCGTGTGGATTCAGGCACGCTCCCTGTGTTTAAAGCTCACCACAGGGCAGGGTGGTGCCCTTTCCCAGAAAAGGGTGAGGTAGTGGCTCACGTCCTGTGTACTTGTGAAGGAGGATCGGTGCAGCGGCCGCCCTGCGGTCTCGCCCGGCCGAACAGAGCCGCGCTCCAGCCCACTTCTGCCGCAGCCTGCAAAGTTCTCCAGCAAGCTCAGATGTTCACATGCGTGTTCTTCAGCTGCTTGGACATGTAGCCGCCCCGACGCGCCCACATTATTCCAATGACTTCTGATCACTTTTACGCGCCAAAGACTTTGAAGCGGCAGATCAGCCCTGAGTTAGAGATTGAAAACGTTGCATAGGTGTCTGTGGCCTCTGTGACATCACAAATTGGTTGATTTGCGCCAGTTTAGCGCACACTGAAAAGTGGGGCAAGCAAGATATCATATCAAAATATCCAAATCATTCTGAGCCCTACTAAACTGTCGTGGTCAATACAAAAAGTCAAGCCTAATGGTTTCAGGGACGCAGAAGGCACAAAAATCTTCCAGGGACCTTCGGTCTGTCGTGCAGCCGTAACTCCGCCCACGCTCACGCAGGCGGTAACCGAGCCAGTGGAAACCCTACTCGGTACCGAGGAGGCCGGCACTAACCGTGTAGAACCGGTGGAAACACACCCTCAGTCAACAGGTGGACCTGGGTCGGAGTTCCTGGGAATGTTCGACAGGTTTAAATAGGTCACACCTTCAAAACGACCGCATGCTTTTCCATCGGACTCTTCTTGTGGTTTGAGCTGCTTCCAGAAATTGGTGCAGCGCAACACAAACTAACACGCATGTCATTGCAGGATGTATTTTTACTATTTAAACTCAGCAAGCAGCTGAGTGCTCTGGACATTCGGGGATTTTTTTTTTTTTGTTGCTGTTTTAAGCGTAAAGTCTAAAATATTGGCTTTAGCTGCAAATCCACGCATCGCCAATAAATGTTCTTGTTTTCTCATCTGGCTTTTTCCAGCTGAAATTCGAGATGTCCAACATCATGAAGGGCATGATTGTGAACTACACTGGCCTGAACAGGACCACGGAACACACCTGGGACTACGTTCAGAGGACGGTGAGTTGATCAGCACCAACAACTGTGAGCTATGACGTGAGCCTTCTCGGCTGTCTGTAGGCAGCTGCTCAGATGGCGCTTTGAAACACAATGTTTCTCACTGCAAACCAGCCGCTCGTGCCTGTTTCTCCATTTTAATGAACCGCGGTGAAACTACCAAACTCCTGCCAGAGTTCTGGTTTCAATTCACTCTTGTGAAGCTTGAAGTGCTTTTAGTCTGGATAGAGGTGGAGCTATGTTCAAGGTGGCTTGAAGATGTGTGGAACTTTGGTTGCACTTCAAAGTAGCTTCACACCGATCATATCGGCTATATCGGAGCGGCCGATATTTGGCATTTTTTTTTGAAATGTTCGTGATCGGGCGTCATGTCATAAATCACCGATCCGATCGATGACGTCATGGTCGTGTTGAAACTTTTTTCATCCGTCTCGTTTACTCCAAAGTAGTGCCGCAGCATCGACGTGTTTATTTGTTTGTATCCGAGAGCTAATGATTCGTGATTCAAAAAAACTTCATTTTCGCCTTTGTGCCTCTTCCTGTTTTGAGTACCGTCGCCATGTGACGGACAATAAAGTTTCTTTGAATCTTCACGACGGCAACATCCACGGGCGACACAAACAGACATGTCGGAGGTGTGGGAGTTTTTCAAAGTGAGAGGAGCAGACATGTCGAGTTCAAGAAACGCAGCGCGGAGAAAGAAAAAGAAAAGCAAACTCCGAAACGGATGCTAAAGCAAACAACTTTATTGATACTCAGGAAACAGCACATACGTATATAAGTACATAAACAAGTAATTTAAATATTGCTCCTCACGCGATCGGTTATCGGCTTATTTAAACTCACTGATCAGTGATCGGCACAAAAATGGTGATCGTGTGAAGCTAACACGGTGTAAAGCTAACAGCTAACTTTAAAGTAGCTTCCCCATTGGAATCATTAGTTTGACGCCAACAAAACAATTCTGCAGAAACCAAGCGTTCTTGTTTCTTGCTTCCTCTTATTGTGGCCAAGCCTCTTGCTCCTTATCTCTGTCTGCAGCCAGGAAGAGACCCATTACTGGAATTCTTAAACGGTGACATTTGCCTTGGAATGCTGTTTTCAGCAAATAAAAAAAAAAAAAAAAAAAAAACTGCATTTTTATGTGCTTCTCAACCTCAGCCTCATCTCCTGACTTAATCACCTTTTCTCTGCCTTCGGTCCTCCACCAGATGGATTGCTGCGGCTGGACACATCCCAGCAACTGGTCTGACAACCTGGTGATCAAGAACAGCTCCCAGAACCTCTACTCGTGCTCCTGCCGCAACGCGTCGCTGCCCGGCTCGGACATCCGACTCGTGGGTCTGTGCGAGCACCTGTCCACGGATCTGCCCATCTTTGAAACGGTACGGCCAAACCCTCCCTCTTCATCTACACCTGCGACTGGTGAAACTGTGCGGAAAGTTGCCGCTAGTGTTGTCCTGACTGATGTTAAGATGAAGCTTCAACGTGAAGTCCCTGCCAGCCACGAACACACGTCCCCCCCGGCTGCAGGTTCACCGACACCTGACTCACTCAAGGTTTGCACAGGCAAAAGTGTGAGCAAAACGAATGACGAAGCTGACCTACCGAGTGGATGCTCGCGGCTGTCAGAGGCGCTAAACAGCTCCATTCAGTGTTTGGCTCAATGAATTGGCAGATATGAGTTTTCTGACGAAGGCGCAAAGGCACAACTTCATCTCCATCTCCACAGATGTCATCTGTGGACGCCCTCCGACCCTTCAGGGTCACGATACAGTAGCAGTAGTAGTGGCAGTATTTAATGTATATTGCTGTGCTTGTCGACAGCCCGTCCTCAGCGAGGCCAACGGTAGCCTTTGATTCATATATACCTGCATTCATACATACATTTGCCTTGATGCAGGAGTGTGAACCTGCAGCTGGGTGCTCTGGCGTAAGCCCCCCCCACCATCCCCTCAATCATTGACAGAAGTGGGCGCGGCTCAAGAGTGTGTGAGCCTGCCAGCCTTGGCCTGGCCGGGCACAGCGATTTTTCTTCTGTGCGATGTGAACAAACGGGAGGAAGGCTCCATTGTTCGAGGCCGCTGCGTGTTCCACAAACCCTCCGACGCCTCAGACTTCCTGGGCTCCACGGAGCCGTGTTGTTCTTCCCCTCGGCGGCCTGAACGCCCAGCCAACAGTGTGGTGTTTTGAAAAGGCTGCGGCTGTGCGTCTCCTCCTGTGTGCCGTGTTTCTCCTCACCTCTTCCTCCCTCCCTCCCTCCCTCCCTCCAGGGCTGCATCACCAGCGTGGAGAAATGGCTTCTGGAAAACTGCGGAATCATCCTGGGAATCTGTGTGGGCGTGGCCGTGGTGGAGGTATTTCAGAATTGTGTTCTCGTCCTCTTAGAAACTTCAGTCAGAGGCTCTGTTTCGTACTAAAAACATGGCCGTGATATGGAGGCTTGACAGCCTGATGCTTCATCCCAGTGTAGCGTCCTCACAGCAGGTATAATGCACAGCAGGCAACAGTGTATTTAGCCCTCTGTTTACAACCACCTGTGGAGCCGTTCCTTTTGGACGTCCTGCTGAAGCTGACGGTGGCTCACTGTGACATTGCAAACTATTAGCCAGGGCTAGCAAGTAAGTGAAAGAAGTCAAGGAGGAACTTAGCGATTGTGTTTGCCTTGGCACAGCGAGCATGAAGCTGCATCTGTCAGTGAGGAAACATCCAGAGACATGAAACATGGACAGCAGGGAGAAGACAGTGCAGCAATCTGCTGTTCTTCAGCTTGGGTCAAATTGTCCCATATTTGGTCTGAGAAATCGGTCTGTTGAAGCTGTCGCTCCTTCACGTTGATCGGCGAACTGACGACCTCCATCACTCCCTGCAGCTCCTCGGGATGATCCTCTCCATGTGCCTGTGCAGGAGCGTCGTCCAGGAGGACTACACCAAAGTGCCCAAGTACTGAGCAGAAGACAGCGCCATCGCAACACACACACACACACACACACACACACACACACACACACACACACACACACACACACACACACACACACACACACACACACACACACACGGACGGACAGATTTATCCTCCCTTCTACTCTTCCTCTCCTCTCTCTCTGTTTAATTGTCTCCTTGTCTTACACTCTAACACACACACACACACACACACACACACACACACACACACACACACACACACACAAACACAAATTAAGACAGCTGTTTCCACCGTTTAAGCTTGTTCAGCAGCTGCACAGATTTCTCACACCCCCACACATCCACACACACACACACACACACACACACACGCACACACACACACACACACACACACACGTCTCACTCATCTCACTCAAGCTGGACGAGTTCTGGGCCCTCCAACCCGGCGGCTCGCTGCTGTCTCTCATCAGTTGATATTTTAAGGGGACGTTTGTCATTTTTAGTTGAGTCCTCTGCGAAACGCGTGTTGTTTTTTGTTTGTTTGTTTGTTTTCCTCCACCTTGAAGAAGCGCTTCATAACGGTAGAAGAGAAGAGCACTTTAGTGACTTTCTGGGTGAGCCGGGGTCCCGGAGCAGCTCCGTGGGCGGGGCCGGTGGAGGCTGGCGGCGGCTGTGCGATGGTGCAGCTGGTGTTTGTGGAGCAGCGGTGCAGGGCAGGGCTGGGCTGCTGCGGTCGGTGGGCTGCAGGGCTCCTCTCTTTCATCTGCAGCCCTGATATTAACCTCCGTCGACACCCAGCAGCTCCACCGGGCGTGTCCCGCTGCCAGCCCAAGCCGCCGCTAGCTTTCCAAAATGACTAGTTTTGCCTCGAGTTAGAGTCGGTAATGTGTTGAGTAAGTCTTTTTTTAAATGTACATATATATGTATATATATATTCTTGTGTCATCTTTTTTTATTTTATTTTTACAACTGTGCTCGTGACTCAAGCCGGAGGTCGGCGGTGCTCGTTCAACGTGTCGCTCACCCACGTGTCCTTCTTTTGGACGTGCTGTTGTTCCCGGTGTCCCGTCCGAGGGTCCTGATGCTCAGAGAGTCACTGCCGCAGCCACTCATCAGCACTAATTCTATCTGAATGGGAGGGATTGGAGCGGTTGGAGAGTCCACCTGTCATCCCTGTTGTACCTGAGTTCAACAAAAGTTCTGGCACAGTCTGACTGTCAACCTGCCCTTAAAGTCCACATTGGTGACGATTGATGTTGATCAAAGAAGGGACGAAAGTGGGGGGGCAAAAGGGACAAAGTGGTTAAACAAGGATTTAAACTGAAAAAATTAATCTGGATTGAACACAGAAGGGAGGAGTCTGTATCTGATTTTCACTTGGCTGGAAAAAAAAAAGAAGAGATATTTAACTTAATGAGACATGAAGGCTTTTTTGTTAAATGTTCAACGTTTTTTGTTTTTTTATAAGAAAATAAAGAATATTCCATGTAGAATACAAATATTTGTTTACCTGTAATGCCATGTTTTTAAAAATGTCTTTTATATTATTGAGAAGCGTCAATAAAGCTAAATCTTCAAGACGCCTACTGGTGACTGCTGGTCTCGCACTTCGAGCAACTGCAGCGAAAGGAACATTTGAACCGTCTCTTGCAGGTACTGTACCATTAGCTACCAGGAGGTGGCAGTG
The DNA here is from genome assembly GCF_046127955.1 of Nelusetta ayraudi. Classification (NCBI taxonomy): domain Eukaryota; kingdom Metazoa; phylum Chordata; class Actinopteri; order Tetraodontiformes; family Monacanthidae; genus Nelusetta; species Nelusetta ayraudi. The sequence continues at coordinate 2,124,052 of NW_027466070.1, read as the reverse complement.
TTCGGTTAACTTTGACCGTGCAAGTCACAGCGGATCCGTCATGGCGTGTGTGTGTGTGTGTGTGTGTGTGTGTGTGTGTGTGTGTGTGTGTGTGTGTGTGTGTGTGTGTGTGTGTGTGTGTGTGTGTGTGTACGGGGATATTATGAAAGATCTTTTTTCGTCTCGTAGCTGCAGGTTTGTTTGTGGTTATTTCATCGTGTTGCATCGACATCACAACCCAACTGATGTCCCACTGTTGTTCTTTGTGTTCTCTCTTTAATTCCCTCAGAATGTCCAGTGGTTGAACAGAACAAAGGGGCTTCACATCCACTATGTTCAGGCTGATATCAAACTGATATCTAATTACGAAGAGCTCGTGTTGTAAAAAAGGACTTAAAGCAGCCCCGCTTTTCAACTAAGACAACACAACCACGGCACACACACAACCCCCATCCCCTGATCTGCTTGCACTCCTCTCTTCCACACTTAACCCCGGAATAATGAGCGGCGGCTCAGTGGTGTCTCGTGGGGATGACTCTTCAGGGAGATCCAGCCTTGTGCTCCGAGCTGCAGACATCAGCCCCGGGGAACATCTGTGCAATCTGTGAGAGGCAAATTAAATTAAAGTTCCCACAAAGCCGGTTGAAGCCCTCCAAAGTTTTTTGAGGATTATAAGAAAACTGATGTTGGATCTCTATCTATCTATCTATTTATCTATCTATCTATCTATCTATCTATCTATCTATCTATTTATCTATCTATCTATTTATCTATCTATCAATCTATCTAGCTATCTATTTATCTATCGATCTATCTATCTATCTATCTATCTATCTATCTATCTATTTATCTTTCTAGCTATCTATTTATCTATCTATCTATCTAGCTATCTATTTATCTATCGATCTATCTATCTATCTATCTATCTATCTATCTATCTATCTATTTATCTATCTATCTATCTATCTATCTATCTATTTATCTATCTATCTATCTATCTATTTATCTTTCTAGCTATCTATTTATCTATCTATCGATCTATCTATCTATCTATCTATTTATCTATCTATCTATCTATTTATCTATCTATTTATCTATTTATCTATCTATCTATCTATCTATCTATTTATCTATCTATCTATCTATTTATCTATCTATCAATCAATCAATCTATCTATTTATCTATCTATCTATCTATCTATCTATTTATCTATTTATCTATCTATCTATCTATCTTATCTATCTATCTATCTATCTATCTATGAAAACTAGAGAATCATAATCAAATGCATAAAATGTAAAGTTATCTAAGACTTTGGTGTTGCCACGTGGGAGTGCTGCACCGGGGCTCCTCTGGCAAGCAAACACGCTCAGACCAGACACAAACGGTACCTCCCCCTATTTCTTTATATTTTGCTAGAAGAAGACTATTCATCCCACATTGGGGAACTTGGCACAATTACAGCAACAATGCAGTGCAAAAGAAGGAAAATTATATTGATTCAAAAAAACGAGAAAGAAAATATAGAATATTTATGGGCTAAGAAAGGGAGAAAATAATCTTTTAGACTGGGCTCTCAGTAAGTCCTCAGCCTAGGACATGATGATGATGATGATGATGATGATGATGATCATCATCATCATCATCATCATCATGAGCTAAAGGAGAGAGAGAAAAACACTAGTTAAAGTGAAAGGTTCATGTTGACATTTGGAACAAAAAAAGAAAACTTTCAACATCATCAGCATGTTTTATGTTTGTTATTTGTTTGTTTGTTTGTTTGTTTTAATAATTACAGAGATCACAGGCGTGCGGGCCGTCCGTGCAAATGAAACCAGGATGTTGTGTTTACCTTGGAATCGACATGTTTTCCTTTGCTCTCCGCTTCACTGCTGCTGACAAACTGGGTGTGTGTGTGTGTGTGTGTGTGTGTGAGACCCCCCCCGCCCCCAATCCTGTTCATCAACATGTTCAGACAACACACACACACACACTCACACAGACAGATGCCTCAGAGTCACTCAGCAGTGGATCTCACCTCCACAGCAGCACGCTGACCTGTCTTCCTGTTTTCAACCTCTCTCGCTGGGCTCATGTGTGGGGGAATAAAAGAAGAGATCTGACAAACACAAATCACTCCTTTGCTTCACTATGGTAACACAACAAGCCAGCTCTATCCCCTGTCAGGCCCAGGTGACCTCCCAGGGCCAGGGCTCATCTGATCAGCGGTGAATCACACGCTGGCCTGGTAGAAGAGATCCGTAGGTGGATCCATCAGCTCCTCCAACAGTCCAACAGTCCTGCAGCCCGGCGGCGGGAGTCCCCGTCGAAAGACAAATCTCTGAGCGAGCGGCTGGTCGACCTCTCCTGCACGCGGAGACACTGAAGTTGAGCGAAGACCTGGGGAACGGCTGCTGCAGCTCCGCTGCGTCTGCCCTGCAGGTGAGAGGGCAAGCTTCAGGTGCGCAGGAGAGGAGAAAAGAGGTCGTCCAGTTGTTCTCAGCAAGGATGAGTCTCTCTGCATTAGCTGGTTTGTCTCTTTGATTTAAATTAAATTAAATTTCAAAAAAGATAGTGCTTCATACGTGAAATAAATCCAAAGTCCACCAGCAACCGCAGCAAGTTTAACGACTGACACATTAAGGCAGCAATTTAGCGACTTGGTTCCCCGCTTGAGTGTCTCCGTTCTCGATGTTCTCAGTTTTATTTGTTGCAAACTGCAAGGGAAGACGTTTTCATAATTACCCTTTAATGAGGAAAATAATTACCACGGGGCAAAGTACTCTGTAAAGGCCGTGTGGACGTGGCCAAAGGGAACATTGCTGCTGCTGCTGCTGCTGCTGCTGCTGCTGCTGCTGCTGCTGCTGTCCTCACACTGTAAGTTCATTCTTCACGCTGCTAAACGATTTTCCGGTGGAAACGCACAACCTCAGAAATGAAAATGGCTCCGTAAAGCGTCGGCCTGGCCGCCGTGATGAGAATCTGAGCGAGCTGAAACGCCGTCGGCTCCTTCCGGCGAGCACAGCTGCTGCTGCTGCTGCTGCTGCTGCTGCTGCTGCTGCTGAGGCGGCGGCTGCTGTGGTTACCATCTGATCCTGATCACACCTGAGGGCTGCCAACCACTTTGCTAATTGTCTCTCATTGTTCTGTAAATATCTCATCATTCCGCCTCCAATCTCGGCCCACTGACGCGCCGCTACGATGTTGTTGCACCAGTGTTTCCTCCATCGGCTCACACGGCGTATCTTACCTGAGGATGTTGGTTTGCTTGCTCGCCTGCAACTGTAGCGTTAATGCATCTCTCTGTGTGTGTGTGTGTGTGTGTGTGCGTGTGTATGTGTGTGACCTGATTGATGGTAGTGTTGGTGGAGGCAGAGCTCCTCTGACTGCAGCCGCAGGCAGCACCAGGCTTCTCATTAACCTATGATAATGCACCTGTCACCCTCACACCGGAGCCTTGCAGCACATTGTTGTGGGTGGATGTTCACACGTTTCTGCTGCTGCTGCTGCTGCTGCTGCTGCTGCTGCTGTATCTCTTCTTGATTTTCCTTTGCACACGGTTGAGCTCCGCCGCTCAGAGGGATGCTGACTCTCTGCAGATGGAGGCTGATGCATTTTGTCTCCGGCCCTCACACTCTGCTGAATGCACGAAAAAAAAAATAAAAAAAAATCTGTTTTCCTCTGAACACTTTATTTGTCTGCAGACTCAAACGACGGCAATTTTTCTGTGAACTGGCCACCGAGCTGCAAAGCGCTATCACAGAATGCATTCCCTCTGTGTCGACTCACTTCCAACGCAGGCTGATTTTTATCTCAGATTCCACAGTGAAGAGACTCTTCTTCGGTTTGAAACATTCTCTGGATTGATCCACTGCACCGGGCTGCAGCACTTCTCGTAAATATTTGAATGACCTCTCCTGTAAAGTCCACATCTTCGGAAACCATTTTCTTTTTTTTTTTATTCAAATCAAATCAAATCGAATTTTATTTGTCAAGCACCTTTCATACAAAAAATACAACCCAAGGCGCTTGACAATAATTAAAGTAAAATAGGAAAAAAAAACAGCAATTAAAATCCACCTGCCTCCTCCCAAACATATACAGGTTAGTAATCCCCACAACCCAGAAACAGTCAGTAATAAAAAAAAATAAAAAAAAAATACCCATAAATAAAAAAAAATGGCAGGGCAGTGAGGAACTGTAAGAGCACAAACACGATAACAAGGAAACAGCAGAGCCTATCCAAAAAAGGCCTGCTCTGTGAGATTTAGTGACATCTGGTGGTATGCAGGTGCATTGCAAACAATGTTAACGTTGGTCCCTGCTTACTGCTGTGCAATTTGACTGTGCAATTTTATCAGCAGTGGTCTAATATATCTGCCTCTTCACGAGTCCCTTTGAATGCCTTACACTGTGCCTTTAATCTTTAATTGTGAGGTGGAATGTTGCACAATCAATACATCAACACCTGGTGCGGCACACAGCAATGTTGCATGCGGCACCTTAACTCTCAGGAAGAACCGGAGATTATCAACAATCACTGGCCAGAGAAATAATTCTCCCAGAAATCCCAAATTAATCCCCCAAAAATGTTTTCTTCACATTTTCCTGCCAACAGATTCATTCGACACGAGCCTGCACCACAGCGGCCAAGATTCGGCTTCAAAGCCGGTAGAAATACATTTTTTGGAGGGGATTTTTATGGGGTGGGGGGGGGGGAGGTGAATTGTTGGCTCTTGGTGGTGTTATGCTGCATAATTTCACACCAAGAGAAGCAAAACAGGGCTCCTAGTCAGAGAAGTCAGAGAGGTTTCCAGGTTTGGTCTGTGTATTAACAAGAGGTCAAAGCTGCAAATCACACAGTTTATCAGCCACACAGTCTGGAGTCAAGCTCTGGAGTCGATCTACTGGTTGTTGTCGTCGTCGTCCTCAGTGATCTTTCCCCCCGCTAACTGCTTGCAAATGTTTGCGCGTTAAAATCACATCTGAGCGACTGCATGACGCCGCAGCGCCGCGGCTCGAGCTGCCGTCACTCGGGTCACCCGAGGCCCATCGCGTCGTCTCTCTGCAGGTCATTTTCTCTCCCCGGTAGGGATCCTCCGACTCCCCTGACTGACGACTTCTCCATCCCCCAGCAGCAGCAGCAGCAACAGCAGCAGCAGCAGCAGCAGCAGCAGCAGCAGCAGCAGCAGCAGATTCTTCTCCTCCGCGGGGCCCTCGTGCCATTTATTTATCTTATCTGCTGGTTCGGTGGCAGCAACACAAACCCAGGAAGAGCCTCCGGGACGGTGGAGGCGGGGAGGTGGGGAGGTGGGGGAGGAGGGCGTAGAGAGGGATAGCGGGGGGGGGACGTCAGTAGGGGACACGCAGTAAATCAGAGCGTCAGCACTGTTCTATCAAAGCCGGGAGTGATACTCAGACGGCCAAGCTTCACTCCTCTGGTTTTGGGTGGGGTGGGGTGGGGGGGAGTCTGTGGCGGGGGGGGGTCGACTCCAGTCTCCCATTAGTCACTCTGTCAGATGTCGGCGAGATCGACGAGGCGTCACCAGGCGCTGGGCCGTGCCAGGCAGACTGTGGGATTTCAGACTCGGCAGTATTGGCAGTGGCGGTGGCGGCGGCGGCGGCGGAGGATCATGATTAAGGAATGAGCATGTGCGGCGGTGGGAGGGAGGGAGGGAGGGACAGAAGTCTCTGGCACCCGTCGCATCCAAATGTTTTTCTCTCTCCACTCTCTCCCTCTTTTTTCACGCTGTGCCACGCCGACCTCTCCGAGGGAGATTGAATATTAGCGGGAACGTCTGCCAGCGGCGTCCTGGTGGAGAGCGAGCGCAGGGCAGATCAACAGGAGGGGCGAGCGAGTGAGCGAGTGACCCCCGGCGAGGCAGCCGCTTCCTGTTGGATGGGCTTCCTGTCGGGTGCCCGTCGCGTGACACCTCCTGGTCTCCAGGGGGAGCACATCCTCGATCAGGGGGTGGGAGGGGGGGGGGGTCGTATTGTCAGACTGACCCCCAACGTCCTGCTGCCCTCTGGAGAGCAGGATGATGTGGTGACGTCTTTGATGTTATTGGCTGTCGCTGCAGGGAGGCGGGATCTCGGCAAGGATTCGATGTTTTGCTAAACCGGATGCAGGTCTTCACTCCTCTCCCAGTGAGGAAGCCTCGTCCAGTTCCGATGCACCGCAGCTTCCTGTTGAATCCCAATTAAACCCTTGCTCTAGCTCCTCCTCCTCCTCCTCCTCCTCCTCCTCCTCCTCTTCCTCAAAAACACACCGATTGGTCCAGCCAGCGGCTGTGGGTTTGGGGGAATTCTGGAGGTTTTCAAGTTGACTTCCTGTAATTGTGATTTCAGCCTGCAGCGTCTCAGAGGTCAGGCCTCCCTGCTGGGTTGGTGGGTTTGATGCACTCGAGCCTCAGATTGTTTCCTCAACTGCATCTACCTGTCCTGCAATGGGCCAGTTGGAGCAGACGGATCCGTCAAAGGTACCTCATTCTGTCCATCCCCAGGTTTTACCCCAGACTGCCCTGTGGAGTAGAGTGGCCTCACGCTATTTACCGTCCACCAAACTCCAGAAAGAAAACGGCCTGCTTAGCCCCCTGTTTACAGCTTCCTGCTAAAACTTAGCCAGCTGGAGGCGTTGTCACTAATGTGATGTGTGACATATATTTGTGCACTTTGTGATATTTGGCTTACATACAGAACGGTGTGTTTCAGAAGACACTCTCTGAAAAGCATGGCCTTCCATTATTTATAGGGCGGTTCAATGAAAAGTGCTGGGCAATACCAGCTAAGTGCAACACTGGGCCTTTACGTAGGAGCATTAAAGAAACATCAAAATGGTTAAAGATGATCGGAAAGACTTGATCCAAATGAACTGAGCTGATTCATCTTTAGACCAGGGTGTTTTTATTCCTTCCTGGCCCCCCTGTGATGAGTTTGTGTGATGAAATATTAGAGAACAAGCCTGGGCTGTTGTGATGGGCGTCTCGGAACATGAAAGCCTGCTGTGTTTGAGCGTGAACAGTCGGCCCGCTGGGGGCTGGCGGGAGCAAAGAGAAAGAATAAATAAATGAATGAATTTGGGGGGGAAAAAGACACGGCGCTTTCTCCATTTCATTATAGAAAAGAAGTCAATTTATGCGTCAGTGTAATCAAAGGCAGAGGAGGGAGCGGAGCAGCGCTGAGCGGAGCAGGACGGCCTTCAGCTGCTGATTAGCGAAGCCCCGTTAATGAGATTCATCGACGGTCTGCTGCTCCGAGGCTGTCGGCGCCGGTCGGCCCGTCGGCTCGCAGCTCCTGCTTTTGCTCCGTTTCTCACGTTCCCCCTCGCCGCCTGTCCTCCACCTCTTCCTCCTCCTCCTCCTCTTTCACCACCTCCTCCTCCTCCTCTTCCTCCTGGAGGGAGTCCTGTTCACAGCAGGAGTCCCGCCCCCTCCAACACTTGACACCAGGCTCGCAGGTTTTGGAGGTGCAGCTTCAAACATCGCAGGCTTCAGACTGAGGCCTTTTCTTTTTCTTCTATACGTCTCCAGATAACACAGGGCGGGAATCTTCATTTACAATCTGACTTCTATGTTTCATGTTTTTTTTTGTTTGTTTTTTTTAAATGTATGTAAATACTTTTACACTCTAGTCTAAAGGAGAAGCAGCAGGTGTGATCTGAATCAGCACTTTCCCCTCCGTAAAGTGCAGCATCACTGTGTCCAGACGGCAACCTGAAGGCCGTGGACCAGACTGATGACCTCAGCTCGACTGAAAAGTGTGTCATCAATAATTCCAGCACAGCGTTCAGAAGAAAACCGACGCCACTGCTTGCAAACACACAAAGACTCACACTTCTTCTTCTGTCGTTGTTGTCATTGTTTTTACAACATTTCTAACTGGTGCGCTGGTCTGACTCTCTCTCTGGCTTCTGATTGGCCCGCATGTCCCTAACAAGAGGTCACGACCCCACCTGGTCTGAGACGTGCAGTTGGATGTGCATGGGATTTTATTTTTTTAGTTTTTTTTTTACCTTTTTCTTTTTTCTTCCTGTAACTCAGAGGTTCGTGAACGTTTGGCCCGAGTGCAAACACACAATGCATGCTGGGATTTGGATGGATGCAGGTGACGTCACATGACCGGCAGGCAGCTGGGCCACATTACCAGCGGTGTCGGGCTGCAGGAAGTCAAGACAAACGGGCCGCCGCCGGTTTCCTCGCATTATGAGCGGCGCACCAAAGCCTGTCAGGTGCCGTCACTCAACGAAGCACTTTGGTGTTGTGCGTCTTTACTTTGTGTTGTGTGTGTGTGTGTGTGTGTGTGTGTGTGTGTGTGTGTGTGTGTGTGTGTGTGTGTGTGTGAATTCTGCACATGTGTGTTTCCCACCAGCCAATTCCTGAAGGATCCATCTCGGGGCACTGCAGGGAGAGCGAGGAGGGAAAAACAGCGGCGGGCCCAGATGTTTCAGCTCACAGGGCTTAAGGATGAGTTCATGGCGAGAACATCTGAAGCTTTTCAGTCCTTTCTTTCTTTTCTTTTCCTTTTTTCTTCACCTTTCTTGCGTCCGACCCCGGGAATTTAAACTTCTAATCCCGGCACTTTGAGGAGGGACACGTGTGCGCCGACGATCCTGCAACGATTTTGCAAGAGCTTCCTCGAGCCCTTTGAAATGATGCAAAAGAGGGAGTGCGCTGTGAGCGTCTCTCCGTGTTTGTGTGTTTTTTTTGCATGTGCGTGTGCACAGGGGGAGGAGAGGAGAGGGGGAAGGATGGAGCGGAGCGGCGGAGGGGCGCAGGGCAGGAGAGGACGGAGAGGTGGGGGGGGGGTAAAAAAGGAGGAAACAGTCGAGTCTGTGTGATTGTGGACGACAGGAAGGAGAGACTGGAGGTGTTTGCAGTCAGACTTAAGTGGCCCCTATTAACCAGAAGTCTGCGTATGTGTGTGTGTGTGTGTGTGTGTGTGTGTGTGTGTGTGTGTGTGTGTGTGTTGTGGTGATCCTGTTTCATGGGGCAGCCCGGTGCTAATGGCTTCCCCAAGGCCACACACTCCTGGCGTCGTGCTGGTTGAGCGGCTGCGACGCTCTCAGCAGCGTGACGGAGAGCAGGAGGTCAGCAGGGGTCGGATGGATCCCGGTGGGGGAGGGTGGGGGTTGGATGCACTCTGGTCACAACACGCTGCACCCCCGCCCCGTCATCCAACCCCTCCTCCGCTGCTGAGGACAAGCTAGCTGGAAAACCACAAACAAACATGCAGGCAGGCGCTGCTGCTGCTGATGCTGCTGCAGCTTCTCACAGTCCAGGCAACAATAACTCTTCTAAATGTGACTTTGGCTGTTGGTTTTCCCCCAAGACAAACCCTCCTCTGTGCTTTGGTTGCTTCTGGCCGTCTCTTATTGCGTCTTGCGTCTGTTTAGTCTTCCTCTCCTCGTGGCGGAGAGACGGATTTTTCCAGCAGGGCCCAAAGTGACCTGGACTGTAGTGAAGACGCACAAACATCACTCTGTCAGTTACACAAACACACACACACACACACACACGCACACACAAAGAGAGAGAGAGAGAGAAAGAGTAAAAACCTCTTGTAGTCGAGGACCTTCTATGTGAAGGTCAGACTGGGATTTTGCAGCTGTGCACGGTGAAAAGTTGTTGCACATTTGATGGATTTGCCCTTTAAAGGTCCAATTTCACATCTTTATTTTTCACCCCTGCCACCAGCAGAGCAGCCCCGCACGATCTGTCATGTGGAAAATGTTCATCAAATGACTTAGAAAACAGCATATTTAGCCCTCTGTTTGCAGCCTGCCGCTGAAGCCGAAACTGTATTGGTCCTTTCACATGTTTGGAGGGGGAAGGGGGGGGGTACAATGGGGTCTCACAGGGTGCAGTCAACACTAGCCTGGGAGAGATATCAATGCCCTTTGTGATGTCACAAAGGGACGGATTCAGCCACACACTTCCTGAAAAGTGGAGCAAGCAAGAGAAGCAAAGCGTGAGCCTGCCTTGTTTCTCAGGCAGAATGGAGAGAAATATTTCAAGTCAGGAGACTTTGTTCAAACACTTCACAAACAGTGCCTTACAACCACTTTTACAAAGTGTATTTCCACGTCATTTCCCGCGTCACATTTTTGCTTCCTGTTCTTTTCACACCACCTTGATTGTTTCTGGGTCCATTTCACCTGCATTCCTCTGTGCACATCTTCACACGTGCGCTCTCCTCTTTTGTCTGTGTAACCTCTTCCTCCATTCAGCTGGACTCCGGCGGGCCACCGGCGTCGACCCCATCAGCAACATTTCACCTGTTAAATCAGTCAGCCTTGGTGCCCTGCCCTCCGGGTACTCGGGCCAGCCAGAGAGCGACGGCCAATCACTGCCCACCTGGACGGTGGTCAGGTGAGACCTCTTTAAGATGTGTTTTTATGAGGCCGTAGACAGCAGACAGGAGGAGGCGCTGAAGGTCATGCTGTCTTTTTACGGCTCGGGGAGGGGAGAGTGTCCGGGCTTTAATAGAGGGGGACCATGATGCACCTGGGCTTCTGGCTGGTGACTTAACCCTTTCACTCCTCGTCGTTTCCAAGCCGCGTTCAGACTGCCAGCCCAAATCTGATCTTCAGCCCATCCAGATTGAACCCGGATGGCTCTTTTGCAGTCTGCACAGCCACAAATAACATGAAATCCGATTTTTGCAAAACGGGTTGAAACCACCCTGGGGAGGCATTTGGACAGATGCGTCTCAGTGTGAACAGCTCCAAACACACCGATGGGTTTTGACTGTTTGTGACGTCACTCTACGCAACACAAGAGCCAATGCCCCAGACCAGAGAGCACAACGTAACGTAATGGAGCAGACAGAAGCAGTAGAGAACAGCAGTGCCTGTTTTGTGTGTTTTGTGGACATGTGGACATGTGGACATGTCATTAGCGCAAAAATCTGCGCCACAAAACGCGGCGCATTTTACCACTGCGCAGCCTTCTCTGAGGATCTGCCCCTTAGAGTTTTCACTTTGCAGTCGTGTGTGGGGAACGTGTTGCCTTCAAGGCTGCGAGAACTTTTACACCTCTGGTGAAAACATGGTCCCACAGGCAGCCACAGAGTGAGAAGAGCCCTGAAGCAGTGTGAGAGGACTGCTGAGGGTGAGCAAGGAGGCGGCAGCGTGTGTGTGTGTATGTGTGTGTGTGTGTGTGTATGTGTGTGTGTGTGCGCGCACCTAATTGAATTTCACCTCCTAAATTGAGCTGGCGGTTTCCTCCCGACTGGCGGCTCCTGCACCCAGTCATCCGGAGAGCCGAGGCCACTTTTCTCTGCTGAGCGAGGGGGGGGGGGGGGGGGATTTGTTTTATTTATTTATTTCATTTTTTTCTTCTTCTTCTTCTTCACCAGATTGACTTTGTCATTTTGATTCATGTGCAGCTCGCGAGTGAGTGTGTTATTGAGCGCTCCCGAGCCGCTGCTCCCGCTGCGCCGCGCTCTCCACCCCTGTGTTATTAACTTAGCATCTTAAGATGTGGCCTGTAAAAGATGAGTCGCTGCTGGGGGAGGGGGCAGGGGGCCGTCGGGGGAGGGGGGAGGGAAGAGAAAAAAGCTGTCAGAGAGAAACCTATTTTTTTTCCCCTCTGTCACCGTCTTAACTTTTTGCACATTCAGCTGCAGCGGTTTGGTTGGAGGAGAAAAGCAGAGAAGTTTCCACTGCACACCTGCTTCACGTTCCTCAAACAATTCTGGCCTGTGGCTGTGAACAAAACTTAATTCTATACTGAAATTAGTGATAAGATTGGAATGCAGAGAGACGGTCCCCATGAGCGTCTCACTGTTTTGATGTTTGCACATAAATATTCATGGCGCACTGATGCAGACGGTGTGTTCACTGCATTAGATGTTCAAGGTGGAGTGAAGTTAAATGTAGCGTCTGAGTGTCTGAGTGTCTGAGTCTGAGTGAGTCTAAATGTAACGTCTGAGTGTTTTTGCACGGCGACAAACTCAAGAGGGTCGCGACTTCTAAAACTTTCATTTTGATGAGAAGTTTTTCTGAGAGAAAACTAACAGTGTGACACAGTGTGTCGCAACAATAGAGCGAAATAAACTAAAAAAAAAAGATTCTCCATAAGTAACTCCACACACTGCCCTGCCCATTATGCTTTTACATTTTCATCGTCACATACTTGATGTTTTGCTATGGAAAAGAAATCTAAAAACTTCTTTGATATAATTTTAATGCTGTAACATTTTTTTTTTGCATGAAATCAAATGAGCCTTTTGTCAAGCCATGAAAGGAACCGAGTGTCAGTTTCCAGCAGTGTGCGCCGCCTCTTGGCTCCAAACTGTGCTGTGGTCAGAGTCGTGTTGATGAGCTCTTCCAGGAAGCCAACTAGACTTTTCCCAGATCCCGACTTCCCTTTGTTGCTTTTCATCCCGGGCTGCCGGCCAACAGTCGTATTAAATCACCCAACCAAGAACTCCAGAGCTCAGCAGCTATTTAGCCCTCTGTTTGCAGCCTCCCTCTCAAAATAAAAACCTCAGCTCAGCTTTGGCCTCCAGCCAAAGTCGGTGCTCTGCTACACGGTCAGCGTGTTTGGAGGAGGACGAAAATGACACCGCAGGAAAAAAGGGTTGGTGGCACTCAGACGACTGATATCTGCACAGGCGCCCCCTAGAGCGAGCCAGCGGCAGACAGACAGGCAGACAGACAGGCAGACAGGCAGACAGGCAGACAGGCTCCCTAGAGGAAACCTGACGCTGGAGCCTCCACTCCATGTGGAGCAAAGAGGAAAGAAAAGAAAAACCCACCCAGAGAAACGCGTCAAACCGACAGAGAGAAAGAAAAGAAAACCCCACACGAGTAAAAAAAAGTCGACGATATGTAAAACGCGTGCGAGCTCAACAGGTGCCAAGGTTCTGTGGCGAGGAGATGAACGCTTGCAGCAGGAAAGCCATCCAGCGTCATTATAAATCACTCATGGAGGAGCTCCCCCCTCATTCCCCTCCCCCGCCACCACTGCAGACTGGAGCTCAGCAGCCGGGCCGGCTGATCGACGGGCCTCTGGCTTAATGGGGAAAGCAAACGTAGGAGCAGGAAGCTCGTGTGTTCCGAACTCATCTGGCTCTGATTAGAGCTGCCACAGAGTAGAGAGACAGAGAGAGAGAGAGAGAGAGAGAGGAGTCAGATTGGAAGGGAGTGAGGAAGGAGGGGCGAGCTACGAGGGAGTCGGGGGGGAGGGAGGGGGAGGGAGGGGTGAGGGAAAACAACAAGAAAGTGTTGGGAGAAAAGTGTCTGCCTGGAGGATTTGGGATTCAGGAGCCAGAGTGGGAATCATCAAAGTCCTCAGAGAGGAGCAGGAGGAGCAGGAGGAGCAGGAGCTCTGGCTGCAGCAGCTGATGCTCCTCCAGCCAGCAGTGACCTGGACCTGGCGTGGGGCGGTCCAGTCAAGTCCTGCCCACCACCCCGCATCGCAGCATCGTCACAGCTGCTTCATGTGGTTTCTTAATGACGAAAAAATCCAAATGGTTAATTTTTATTTTTTTTCTGGTGTAGTGCTGAAAAAGAGGGAAAAGCCCATTGAAAAAAGAAAATAATATCTTGGAAGGTGACTGAGCAAAACATCAATATCATTACATTTAAAGGGGAGGATACAGTTTTGTTGTTGTTGTTGTTGTTGTTGTTGTTGTTGTTGTTGTTGTTGTTGTTGTTTCAGTTGAATCGTGTCTTGACGCCTCCTGGTGGCCTCGTGGGGTCTGACTAAACTCTCCACCAGGTAAAGCTTTCAGCATCGCTGGGTGTCGTCCTCTGAAAGGCCTGCCAGTCACTTCTGAAAGCTCTGAAACATTTTGTGTCTTGTTTGAGAGGATTTTTACGGACTCAATTCCAAATATTGAAATGTAAAAAAAAACAACCAAAAAAACCAAAACAAAGTCAGTTGGACAGTTTGTGACACCAACATCCATAGTTTCAAACTGCAGTTTTGAACACCGAGTTGAGGACGGTCCGTGCCCATGACTTGGAGAGCTCCTCAGACGCTTGCTGTAGGTGCCTAAATGTACATTTTATTTCAGCATGTAAATAATTTTATGAATAATTTGCTTTAGAGAACCATTTCATGATTTATCTTTAATTTTATTTAATTAGAAGCTGGAAAGGAAATATTTTATTTTGAAAGGTGACCTGCAGCTATTTTAGGTCGAGAAAAAAAAAAAAAAATGGCCGAAATGTTTGTTTGATTGAAAGCGGGTCAAGCCGGAGTGGTCGGGGAGCCCAAAAATTCTTTTGACCTCATCTTGTCTTTGTTGCCTCAAATCAAAACTCAAGAAGGAAAATAATAAACGAGTTAAACGGAACCCACGTCTGATCACATGACCGATGTAGTGGTGCTGGTATGACGGACGTTGAAGACACCTGAGCGTCAAAGGTAAAGAGCTGCTACGTGAATGAAAACCATGGCACTACACTTGCTGTGTGTTAGTTTAACCCTAGCTGATGTTATTGGTTAGTCAGCGACTCGCGACTCACGACTCATTGTCGTGTTTGTGCCTCCGTGCACGTTGGTGCGTCTCTATTCCAGGCTTTGTGTAGAGTTTTGCTGTTTCATGTGTGTGTGTGTTTGCGTGTGCGTGTGTGTGCACGTGTGTTTATTTGTGTGTGTGGTAATCCGGCCTGTCAGAGACTGAGTCCCGGGATTTGGAGACACGTCAGTCTGTTTCAGTTCGTCGTGCTGCTGCTGTGCAGACGGAGCTTTTCTGGGTCAGACCTAATTGGCGACCTGTATTAATAACAGTGAGTGGCATCTGTGTGTGTGTGTGTGTGTGTGTGTGTGTGTGTGTGTGTGTGTGTGTGTGTGTGTGTGTGTGTGTGTGTGTGTGTGTGTGTGTGTGTGTGTGTGTCCTGGATTTTGCTGTCTCACTGTCCTCAGGCACAGCTGAGACAGCCCCGCCCAAACCCCCCTGTAAAAATCCCACCTTCTGACCCTGTTCAGCTTTTTCTGGAGATAGTAGTGTGTGTGTGTGTGTGTGTGTGTGTGTGTGTGTGTGTGTGTGGTGGAGTTAGGGTAGTATTTTGGTTGGGGGAGGGGATTCCAGTCTGATCTAATAACATCACTGTTAACCGGCACAACAAAGCAGTCTGGAATTATGAGCATCGTTTGTCTTCATCTTCAGCTCATCAGCTGCCCAAAAGAATGTTGTTTTTTTGTCATGTCCGCATTTTCCACTGCAAAAATTTACTACAGAAAGTAGTATCCTAAAACACCCAATTTTGGAAATCAGCCCTCTGTGATGTCACGCAGGGCTCTGATTATTCTCCCAAGCAGGTGACAACCCCCCTCCCCCCTCCCCACGGCCAAGTTTTTGCTCCGCCCTCTGAGACCGCCTTGTTCTGAATGTTTTGTAAGGTCCAACAAAGCATCAGCTCCAGAAGGAGGCTGCAAACACAGGGCTAAATCTGCTGGCTTTTTGAACAATGAAGCTGCTCCACTGGAGTCCTGGATCCCAAAAAAAAAGAAAAGAAAAAAAGCGTCTCTGAATGAAAATGTGCAGCTGGTCCGACAGCGTCGACGTGCAGCTGCTGGGCTCCGGCTGCTGGGCTCCTCTGCGACAGCTGCAGGTGCCTGAGTATCGCTCTCTGCACGGCCCGTTGCATCGTGGGTAGGCTGCGGTAAATCTTTGCGCTGGCTCCAGTTGTGTGTTCAGCGTATAATTTAAGATTTCGCTGCTTACTTCTAAAAACACAGGGCTGCCCCGAGGGGCCCAGGCGCAGGCTCGGCTTCCCTGGAACTCACAACAGGCTTCAGCGTCGTTGGGACGGCAGTAAATTATAGGAAACGGCAGTGAAAAAAAAGTAAAAGAATAACGGAGAGACGCGTCAACAGATCTGTTGTTTCTGTGCTTTTAAATGATGTCTTCTGGCCGGACACAACGTGATAAAAATGTCCAATGTGGCGTGACAGAGAGAAAGAAAAGCTCCTTGTTGTTTCTTCACTCAGTGAGAGAACTCCATCGTTAATGTTGCAGGATACACTGTCAGCCTCAGAGTGTAAAAAGCCAGAGCAGAGACATCGGTCAGCTGAATCCCCCCCCCTCACCCCCCACCCCTGCTGCTGCGGCTGCTGCTGCTCCGCCTCCTACTAAACCCTCTGGGTGCTGCCCAGTTTGACACGCACCCCACGCTGCACCGCTGTTTGTCTGACGCTCCTCAGCTCCAGCTGCACTTCTCCTGTCTCTCGTCCTGTCAGTCGCCACCGACCTTCAGCGCTCTGACAGGCAGCAGCAGCAGCAGCAGCAGCAGCAGCAGCAGCAGCAGCAGCAAACAGAACCTGTTTGTTTGCAGGAGCTGGTCTGTGTGTGTTTCATGTGTCCTTGCAACATTAATCCACGTTCAGTCAAAAACCCGTAATAGCATAATAAAGCATTTTAGTTCAATTTCACATCCAGTTTTAGCTGCAGCAGCATCCATGCTAATCTCGTTAGCGGCAGCTAGGCTCACAGCTGCTTCCTGTTCTTCTTCGTCTTCTTCTGCTTGTTATTTCTTGTAAGGGCCAGCCAGCACTCTTCACCATAACTACACCACTGAATAATGTCAACCAGTACACGAGCTATTATCTTGCTAGATTTTTGAATTGCTGTCACATCGTCATGTGCAGGTGTTGACTAACTCTGCCGACAGAAGCGTCACCTGTTTTGCTTTGTCCAGTGTGGCGTCGTCCCTCGCTGTGGATCCCGACTCTCTCCCCCCCCCCCCCCCCAGTAAAAACTAAACGCACTGTATGACTGAAAACACACTTGCAGCTTTTTTTTTTTCTTTAGGAGCTTTTGCAAAAAAAAAAAGAAAAAAGAGAAAAGCAAAGCAAAGGGAGTTTTCCAGAGCACAGCAATCCAGCTGCGCTTGCAAAGGTTTTGCTCTTGTGCTCTCGTTGATAACGCTCAAGATGAATGCTAAGAATTCCCCCACCCTCCCATCCCCGGTCCGGTCAGCAGCAGCAGCAGCAGCAGCAGCAGCAGCAGCAGCAGCAGCAGCAGCAGCAGCAGCAGCAGCAGCAGGGCGACGGCTCCCTGGCGCTCGGCACCGACGCCGCCTCAGACTTGGACGCCGGCGGTGTGCGCTGATCTGTGGAATGCGACGGCTTGTAATTCCTCACATCTGCTTTCTTCATGAGTCTTTATAAGGGCAAGCTATTCTGCCGCCGCTGCTGTTTGCTAACACTGTCTTGGAGATGGCCTGAGAACATCCAGCGGCGTCCTCAGCGGGCGGCCGGATCTCACGTTGTTCACGTCGACCAAAGTTTGCCAAGAACCGGCGGACGTAATGGACTTGCATCTGAACAACGGTCGGGGGGGTGGGGTGGGAGGAGTTAGTGGGGGTACGGGAGCGCCGGCTAGCTCGCTGAACTCGGTTGCCATGGCGACGGAGAACGGTCGGAGTGCAATCGTCCTTTTGTGCATCTGCCTGCTCTGCCTCTTTACTATTAATGGACATGAATATTTATCCGCTTAGGGCAGATTTCCACAGCGGCGGCGAGGCAGCGGCCTGTGGTGAGCGCAGACACGAGCTGATGAAGTGCTCGGTGTCACAGGCGCGTGCACACGTGCTGATGCACGGAGGCACGGAGCTCGTCTCCCGGCCGCTCTCACGAGGTCGCCCGGTGGGAATAATGCGGCTGTGCGCGGGGCCGGACTCAGTCGTCCTGGAGATGTGAACCATCGATCTCCGCTGCAAAGAGACGCTTCCTGCACACGTCACCGTGTTTCATTGCAGCAAATCTCGGCCAATTAAAACCGTGAGCAAATTAATTCACTCTTTCAAAGAGGATTTGCAGATTTTCTGAGCCTCAGCACTGATTATTAATTATTTTTTTTCCCCCAGTTTTTAAATGCTTTATGGCATGCGTAATTAAACGTATTAGGAAACCCCAGGCTAAGGGCAACGGCTGAGCAGCTTAGCTTAGCTTAGCATAAAACAACCTGCTAAAAAAAACTAAGTCAGGCTTCATCGAGCGCTGCTCCTGGCTAGTAGCATCATCAACAATGGTTAATAATCCCATTAATGTGCAGATTAAAGCTTCTTTTTACTTCTGACACCAGATGTTTGTGTGTATCGGATCCACACCTGTCTGCTGATGGATGTCAATCATCATCTTGGAGGAGAAAAAAAAGCCTCCGGTTGGGCGCTGATATTTCTTTCCCCCTGCAATCCAACACTAGTACTGGACTAGAAGCAGGAAGTGAGACCAGCCTTGCACTGCAATTGCTTTTGTGTTTATTTGTATTTTCAAGGCCACTGTATGATCTCCATGATGATGTTGTGTGATTGGCTGTGGTTGCCCTCCTCTCCTCCTCTCTTCCTTCCCCTCCTGACTCTTTTGTCTCTTGTCTTTCTCTTCACATCCTCCTGCTTCCGTAACATTATTTCATGGGGGGGGGGGAATAAGGAGAAGAAGTGGAGAATATAGGCTCCTCCTCCCCAGGGGCTTCCCACAGCGGCTTTCACGGCAGATTCAATCAGAAGCAGCGTCTGTGGGATCCTCAGAGGGGAGAATCGAGAAAAGTCCCTCTTTTTTTTTTCTCCCTCCTCCATCTTCGTCTTGCGATTCATTTGCATGCTTTTCTCATCTTGCTCGGGGCCCTCTGGTTAACGAGACTCACCTCCCGTGGCTGTCTGGCAATCTCCCCGCTCTGTGATGACTAATTTAAACGCTTTTGATAATCCGCTCCTATCGTGAATTAAACAGCCATTAGAGGAAAGGTTCAGGCGGGGGGGTGGAGGGGGGCGCGGTGGGGTGATGTGGTGGACGGACGGACGGACAGAGGCGTCCTCGCTCTGCTCATCTCTTCATCTCATTGGTCCTGTGGACCCAGAGTGCTTCTCCCCCTGATTTAAAGCCAGTGTGTTTTGTCAGCAAGAGACATTTTATTTTTCTAATGTTGGGCTTCTGTGGCAGAAGCAGAAATCATCTGGGATGGAGTTACAATATTTCTAGGTTTTAGATTGAGACAAAGGAAAACGTCACCGCGTGTGGATTTCTGAAATTTGCAGGATTTCATTTTAGCGACTCATGTTTCCCATGATCTGATTCATTTACTGCACACATCCATCTGGAAAAGAGCCCTACGGTATCCCTTTCAATTTTTTTTTAAGCAGGTGCAACTTGAAACTTTTCAGCTGCATTGCAAAGTCGGCGGCAGGAAAAAGAAAAATCAACTTAATTTCTTTGAATTTGGAACACAGACGTGCACATTTTCAGAGATTTATAATCTCGCTTTAATGCAATTTAAGAGGGGGGGGGAGGGGGGATCACAGCCTGGGTTCACATCAGCCCAGCTCCCTTCAATTTTTCCCGTGAGATAGCGACAGCTAGCTGACAACTTCCACCTTCCAGCTACAGCCCCCCCCCCCGACCCCCCGACCCCCCCGTCTGCTGCCACAAGGCCCTTCTGTGCCCTTTGTGCAGGGAAATCATATGCTGTGTGGTTCCAGACCTTAAAGGTTTACAGTTCCAGTAAAAAGTGATCATAAAAAAAGAGAAACCCTCGTGACACTGCAGATAAATCTTTCCTCGGCTTGTCCTCAATCATTTCATCCAGAAAGGTCAAGTGAGTTTTCATATTTTCTTCTCTCGGTTCAAGAAGGCAGCGGTTCACACCGACACCCTGCAGTGAGAAGGTTGTGAGTTTGAATCCCAGGCCTCCCAGGGAGCTTTCTGTGTGGAGTTGGCATTGATAACGGTTGATTATATTTGTTTTATTTGATTAAACAATTATTTGCAGAGAAAAATATTGAAAATGCAAATCATATCTGTTGTCATGTGCGTCGCAATAAACGTCCGTGTGAAACACAACAGTGGAACCAATGTTCAGCAGCAGCAAAATGTATAAAACAAACCTTTGATTCTGGAACATTTTCATGGAATCATTTCTTTGAGCTGATGAATCGATTCAATCGTTTCAGCCCTAATCGGCCTCTTCTTCCTCGCGTCTGCCCAGCTTCTCTCCACCCCAGCCTCCTCCCACTGGCCAAAGACGTGGCCAGTGAGTGGGATGTTTGTCCTTAGGTGAACGTGCACATTGCTTCTTTGGTTCCCATTGGAGCCCTGCAACAAATTGGCAACTTGGCGGCGATGTGACCCTGCCTTGACCCCCAGCAGTGCTTGGTGTGAAGGGGAATTAAAGGACTGAACACGTTCATTTCATTTTCCATGAACTGGACTTTGATTTTGTTCACATCTCTCGTGGACTATTACATCAACACCCGGGTGGGAAGGACTTCAAGCAGCAACCGAGGAAAACCCAACCAAGGATGGTCCAACAAAGACCGTTATTGGTTTTCACACCTGAGTCCGAGTGGCTGACGCTTCCGCTCTGCACCGGCCGTGACCTCCTTCTTCTTTTTTCTTTTTTTTTTTGCTGAGCAGCGAAACATTCCTGTCAGGAGAGAAGGAGAGGAGGAGGAAGAGGAGGAGGAAGGAGGAAAAAAAAAGAAGACCCTCTTTCATTTTTAAACACGGCCCTGCGGCTAGCCGACATCTGTATCGTTAGCACTAATTAACGACACTGGCAGCTTCAGGATAAACAGATTAGAAGAGAGGAGCAGCAGCAGCAGCAGCAGCAGCAGCAGCAGCAGCTCCTCCTGACTGGAGGTGAGCGGTCGGAGCAGGTTTACAGCAGGGGGAGTGGGGAGGGGAGGAGGGGACGGGGGGGGTGATGAGGCGGCCTTTGATGTGCGTGAGCCGTTCCCTGAAAGGAAAAAAATCCCCGATCTTGGCGTTAAACTTTGATGCAGCTGTCACTCCGGAGTCACGCAGCGGCAGCAGATTGAACATTCATCCCGGGGGGAATATAAATATCGCATTACAGAATCAAATCTTGATTTTTTTTTCATCCTCTGTCTAAAGTAATGTGTACACACTTCCAGGGCTGACAGACACCTCGGTTCTCCCTTGATGGACCTGAGCTGTTGGATTTATGATTTTTTTTTTTTTTTTTTTTGAAAGGAGATTTTTCCACGAGACTCAGCGTCCAGACGGACAGTGGAGGGAAAAAAAATAGAAAATATAGAAAAAGCGGCGCCGCTCCCTGTTCTCCTCTTTGCTTTCCCTTTTCATTAAATCCTGGTGATGCTCCCTCCCTCTTCCCCCTCCTCACCCTCTAACCCCCCCCCCCACCCCCCTCCTCACACCTCCTTGATGTTTGATCTCGCACCGAGACGACTCAACGTGTTTCCACGTCGGCTCTGCGAGCTCATTGGCCGATCCCAGGTTCCTCACCTTCACCTCCTCCTCCCCCTCCTCCTCCTCCTCCTCCTCCTCCTCCTCCTCCATCTCCCCCTCTGCCCCCGCCAGAGTAATTGCGCCTGCTGCCGCCGCGGTGCTCCCGCTGACGGAGCGGCTCCGATCAATCACCCGGATTATCTGCTGTGGGCTGACCAGTAATGAAAGTGAGTCCCGCCAGTGAATGAACGTCTCCCATCGCTCAGACGTGATGAGAAGCGTCGCTGCCCCGGCGGACAAATAAAGAGTCCGTTCCTCCTCCATCACTCTGCCGACGCCGACGCGACTTTAATTTCAATTTATTACCACGTCTTTATTGTACACGACTCCTCATAATCTGCCCCCCCCCCCACCCCCCACCCCCCGCCAGTCGCCAAATCATTTAAGGGGGCAATGGTGCCGAATGGCGGGAAGGGAACACGACGACGACCCCCATCAGAGCAGTTCATGAGTCCGTCGACTCGTCTACTTTAGGGTTTCACTTTGCTCTTCTTTTCATCTCCAGCAGCTTCAGCAGCTTCGGCAGCAGCAGCAGCAGCAGCAGCAGCGGCAGCAGCGGCAGCTTTAAACGTCAACACACCTTTCAAGTGTTTCAAGTTGACACATTAAAATTCTAAACATCTGCTTGCTCCCACATTTCTGCATACACAGAAATTATTTAGTGTTTTTCACGCCATCATTGACGCATCCCGTTCTTCTTCTTCTTCTTCTTCTTCTTCTTCTTCTTCTTTTTCTGTTCTTTTTAAAAGTTTGGGCTGAAAGTCACAACCATGATGTTCAGGATGTCGTTCAGGATGTTGTGTTGCCAGCTGCTGCCTTGTTTTGTTTAGTTTTCTTTTCTCGCACTGGTTATGTGTCGGTGTTGAAGCTACTTGGATTGTGGGTTAGCCGCCGAGCTCCCGAGCTGTGTGCACTGGCTGCTCAGCGTTTGTAAAACACATCCATCAGGTCTCATTAGCTGTGCTTTATCACCCAACCCTTGATGAAACCAATGGCGTTAGCGTGCTAGCTAGCAGCATGTTCTCTTGTAATAAACTTTTGTGTGGTGGCATTGCACAATTTGGAGTAACACAACTCAACCCAACAACAACAACAACAACAACAACAACAACAACAACAACAACAGTGTTTTCTTGGACCAGACACCTTCTCATGATCTAATGTTAATTCTTATCACAATTTGAATTCTGACTAACTTGATGTTGCCTGACTGCTAAATTCCCCACCGAGTTTAAAAGGATCCTGCAGCATTTGATGCGTCTGGATGCAGACGCCTGATTTGTTTGCGTGGGTTTTTAGTTCATCTGGTCTCTAAAGGAATTTAAAGCAAATTTACATTCACGTCTGATGGCATCTGGTGGGCTGCCATGAGGAAGAAGAAGCCCCTCGCTGTCGACCTCGTATCTGTTGGAGGGATTGAACAGGTGTCGCAGAGGAGCGGAGCCGCTCTCCTTATTGGCCACGCACACGCACACACACACTCACACACACACGCACACACACACCAGCAGAGTCCCTGATGGCTGTCCTCCGCCTCGGCTCGGCGGATCTCACATACAGCCGACAGTAATGAGGAAAAAAAGGATAACAGTGCTGCAGCCACAGCTGAGCCCTGCAGCTCCTGTCAGCTTTAAACGTGCACACAAGATGAGCGGCGGCGGCGGCCGGCACAGTTGCTAAGGAAGTGCTGGTATCCATGCAGGAGTTGGCAGGGAAACATCCCCAAAGTTGATCTAAGAGATTGGAGGCTGCAGGAGTCGGGTTCATGCTGCATCTATATTTATTTATGTGCCGCGCCGCTGCCGCTTGGAATTCAAGGATGGGATGGGGGGGGGGCGTGTGGGGGTAGCTCACGCATCTGTGATGAGTTTTAAAAAAAAGAGGAAATAAAAACGGCGTAGCAGGTCCAACGCAGGCCGGGAACTCTATCATTGCCTGTACGGAGGGAGAAAGAGAGTGGAAAAACAAGAGAGTTTGTAGCCAAACCTGCTGTCTGCCGCTGGGTAATGCTAACGATGCTAACGATGCTAATGCTGCTGCTGCTGGTGATGAATGAAGTCGTGTCGCCTCCACACCTGGTTTCTGCTCTCTATTTAATTAGACGACTAAGAAAGAAGCTCCAAACATGCACCGCTCTGCAGGTGCGCCACCGCAGCACACAGCAAAACAATTCACGCACGGCTGAGCGCTGATCCCCCTCCCCCCCGCCCTCATTCCCTCCCCCAACCTCCCGCCAAGCTCAGAGCCTTTATTTAAAATGGGGATTCGGATGAATGCGTGGCTGAGAGCTGTTTAAGCTCGCCCAATGGAGTTCCTGAGGAGGCTCGCACCTTTGGCAAAGATCCCAGCATGCATTCTGAAAGCGGCTGATACTGCGGCGAGGGAGCGGCGACGTCTCCTTTCCTCTGAGCTCCGCCAAACACACACATACACACACAACGCATTCACTCAGATGCACTCAGTTTTTTTTTTACTTTGTTAATGCGTTACTGATACAAATGTGAATCAAACATCTTCCTCATATATACTATGATAATATCATTTCGCAATTTCCAACCATTGGAAGAGACACCAGTGACTGTGTCTGTTTTTAAATGAGGTATTTGAGGAGATATTATCACAATTCCTGACCTCATTTGCACTCAACTGACACGACTGCAGCGTCGTGTCTTTGTTATCAGCTCGGTCGTAAAAGTGCTCCAACAGGAAAAGCTGAAGCTCAACGAGGAACAGGCACTTTCTCTTGGAAGCACATCAGTGGGCGAGAAACTCTGCCGGTGACGCGTGTCGACTTATCAAGAGTTTGTTGGAGGTTTTTTTTGCTTTTCTTTTTTTTCTTTTGGCAGCCAGAAACTGCCGAGCTGATGAGAAACCATGGGCTGCTGCTCCATGCTGAGGCATCACGTGACATGAAGGACCTCAAAGTCAATCCGGCAACGTGATATTTCCATTTGCAGTGGCTCTGATTGGCTGTTTTGGAGCGGGAGTGAGCAACGATTTCCCGAAGCCCTCCAGTTCCTGAGTGTCTGAAGGCCCTGTGTTCCAAAGGTCAGAGGTCAGGAGTCAACTGACTGTACGTTTGGTTTAAGCTAACGTTCACTATGAGGTGCGACTCCCAGTAAAGCCGACAACAAGAGCAAGAAAGCTGCCTTCTTTGTTGTCGTTAGCACTGTGTGCTGTATGTGAGCTCAACACAACGCACCATACTGTGGATGAAACTCATACGGCGGCAAAAAATACCAGCTGACTTGCCGAGTCAACAGCTCAGCATACAGCTTGTAGCAGGCGCTCTTACCCACGGCCGGATGGTTAGCCTTCAGGTGGTCAGATTTAGCTTGAGTTGCTAATGAAGTCTCCGGCTCAGGAGCTCGGGGTGACGCCGCCCAGCGCACCATTCGTTCATTTAATGAGCCCCACTTCTCTGCGGTGCGCAGGGCCAAAAGCCATGGCGCTGAAATAATGATTCAGCTATTAACATCTTCTGGATGCTTCTGCAGCAGATTCGACCGCTGCATGAGTAACGAGCCTGACAAAATTAAAGCCTCAAAGAAAGGGCACATTTAGCCCTCTGTTTACAGCCTCCTGCAAAAAGTTTTTTAGCTTTTGGCAAATTTTAGTGCACACTGCTGTAGGAGCGTATGGACTTTTCTCATTGCACTGGGTGACAGACTACAAACAACAGGTCCCGGCGATTAGAACAGAGGAGGGGAAACAAAGTCCCGTGACAGACAAGTGGAGCCCCTCCTCCCAGAGGTGGAGGAGGGGGCAGCGCAGTTGTGGCTCCTGTGGCCTACTTTTTCCTCCGCTGCTGCTGCTGCTGCTCGACCCTCCTGGGGGCCATGGAGGTAAACGGCGCCCGGACTGAGGTCGACCACGCTCCTGCACCTGTGGTGCACGTCAAAGAGAGGCAGCCGGGGCAGAGCGGAGCCGTCGCCGCAGGTTTCTGTCTTTACATTCCCCTCCCACCACACACACACACACACACACACACACACACACGCACACACACGCACGCACACACACTGCAGCAGCCTCGGCCTCTCTCTGTGAGAGTCTCTGTGTATTTTTCTCCAACCCTGCAGATGTATCTGCTGTTAGAGGAGGTTGTACAGTGAGTTAACTGACTAACCCTCCTCCACCCCCACCCCACCCCCACCCCCCCTCCACACACACACACACACACACACACACACACACATACAACACACACTCAGCCTCCTTCAGTTTCTCTGGGTTGTTTCCTCAGGTTTAACTGGAGCGAAACGTCGGTCCAACACAATCGACGCGGATCGACTCGCTGTCCAACTCGCCACTGCGCCGCTGCTCTGCGAGCAAACGAGGTACTTTCTCCATCATGCTGAGCCATTCCGGGGAACGCGACGAACACAACAACTCATTTTGCTCTTTGCCTGTCGCGGCTGCCAGAAGCCCCTCGGCCTCATTGGTCCTCGCAGGTCTTGGTGTAAGGCTGCGTTTCTCAGCTGTTTTGAGTTTCACTGCTGTGAAATACCTCCGTCTCCTCATGTGAGTCCTCATGTTCATCAGCTGACCCACAAGTTCATATAGATGTTTTAAAAAAAAAGTCTTTGCAATTTTCTAGGATTTGAAGGTTTTTCAATTATCCCCCCCCCCAAAAAAAAATGCAATTATTTTCCAAGCTCTTACTTTCCTATTGGCCTTTTTTGTCCACTCGCAGTTCACTCATGGTCAGTGGAAGTGCAGCCAGGCTCTGCAGCAGCAGCAGCAGCAGCAGCGGCAGTGAGACCTTCATCATTATATAGGAGGAAGGAATCCACCCACATATGTTTTTATTTATTTGTTTTCCTGCAGGGGAACGTACGCGGCAGGAGAAAATAATGGCCACACAAACCGGAGACGCCTCTAAAGGATTTCTAATTTAAGATTTAATGCGCTAATACTTTATTTTTCTCGCCTCTTCCCTTCAAATTGGTTTGTAATTGCACTTTAAAACGGCGTTGGGAGCGGGTTGCCTGGTTGCCGCCGGGTAGCGTGCACATTATGACAGGACGCGTTAAGATTAGAGGGTCTTTCTTTTTTTGGGGGGGGGGGGGATAAATGAACTGGATGTTTTCCCTTCCAGCTCATTGACGCCGTCATCTCTACTGTAACCTTCCCTTCCCGTCAGCTTAGCCGTGCGACAGACTCGCTGTGAGCCAGATGGAGACGCATGAATTGGCACACGACTCCACGTGCAAGCGCCACTCTTCTTTTTTTTTTTGTTTGTTTGTTGTTTTTTTTTTCTTTTTTTTGGATGATGCAACGGCCAAATGTGTTGCCCTCCGGGGGCTGTCGCTGCTCGGCAATGAAGGTGAACGTGCAACAGCTTTCCGGATGAAATGTTGGTAGGATATAGAAGTGAAATTATGCACAGGGAAAATAGCAGCGTGTGTGTGTGTGTGTGTGTGTGTGTGTGTGTGTGTGTGTGTGTGTGTGTGTGTGTGTGTGTGTGTGTGTGTGTGTGTGTGTGTGTGTGTGTGTGTGTGTGTGTGTGTGGGAGGGGAGGGGGGGGGGGTTACCAGAGCTAGTGAGAGTTGCTGGATGTGTCTGAGGCTGCTTCCAGCCTCAAGGGCCACCCAGACATGAGCAGCGGCACCCAGACTCACAGCTTGATCCCCATCCTGGAGTCACACAGGGGGGGCCAAGAAGCTACAAGCATGGCACGTGCCCCCCACCCCTCCCTCCGTCCCTCCCTCCCTCTGCCCCCGCCCTCACCAACCCCCCCCACGGGTGCTGGCTGATGCCCCCTGACAGATTGAGGCTGCATGGATGTCTTCAAAGTCTTTTGTTTGTGCATGGTGTTAGCGTGCAGCTCCATGTGAGACTGTGCTTTTATCTATAATGATTATGAGGGCAAACACACACAGACTTCTTTGGCTCTATTTTTTTTTTTTTTTTTTTTTTTATTTGATTAATGCTGAAAAACAAAGAACGTCTGCGTTGAAGATTACAATGCATTCAAATGAAGGAGGCCAACCACTTTATTTGAAATGTAGGCCTAATACGCTGATTTTTATTTTGAAGAGCGCATCATGACGGCACTATGGAGATGATGCAGTTATATCTATCAGAGCAAAACAGTGTCCAGTACTATTTAATGAAGCCAAGGGGGAAAAAAATGCTCTACATTCCATTACGTGCATCATTCTATCTACAGATGTTAGATTACAAATACACACCGTATACAATTTATCTTTGTCACCCGTGAAAGGGTGACAAAGACTAAAAGATTACAGGATTTTGAATTCAGGAAATGCACTTCACAAACTGCATGGAACAAGTGTTAAGCTTACTGATTACTCCATATAAAGTTAATAGCTGGTAATTTATTTTGAAAAGTAAGCTGAATATGAAGTGAAAGAAGTATTATAGAGGCATTTGATTCTTTCTAAAAAAAAATAAATAAAAAAAACATTTGAACCTCAGATTTCTAACCGCATAAAGCTGCACATTGAAATTCGTGCTATTTTAAACCTGTGCGGCAGCCACCGAATTTCAACACGAGGAGGAGAATTTACAGCTTGTCTCTTTAGATTTACATGAAAACAAAGCAGTACATCAAAATTTTGCTCCCCAACCAAAATAAACTGCAATGTTAAATTACCTCTGCGGCGCTGCCGGGTAAATTACCTTAAGACTAGATCCCCTGTGTGTGTGTGTGTGTGTGTGTGTGTGTGTGTGTGTGTGTGTGTGTGTGTGTGTGCGTGCGTGCGCGCATGTGCAAATGCACGCGCAAAACAATGAGGCTTACTTTGTTGGAGGCTGTGAAGCATGACCACAGCCAGTTTAATGAGATAGCGTGCGGTATGATGCTATGTGTGTGAAATTGGAGCGCGGGCTGTGTAAATTGAATTAAATGGGTTTGTGTGTGTGATAAGAATGTTCATGTGAGGACGAGGCCGCGAGCCTGTGCGCTAGCGCCGAGCTGCTAGCGGTGCGCTCGCGTGTGCATGTGATGTGCGATATGTGATTAACATGGACACGGTGAGGAAATTGTTTTAGCAGCAAGTGGAAGGCGGCTCTGTGCGGTGCCAGGGGAACGTCAAAAAAAAAAAAAAAGGTTTTAAGTGAATTTTGTGGATTTAGTGAACATGAAAGGTGATCCAAAGTTCAACATCTTGAAAACTTACAGGCTGCTGGATGGTTGAGAATTTGAAATTTGAATTTGTGTGTGTGTCTGTGTCTGTGTGTATGTCTATGGGTCCAACCTTCAAAAGCTCCTGTCTGTTAATTTGTTTTCAGACTGTGATCATATGTCTGGACCAGTGAGGAAGAGTTTTTAATCAGGAAGTTGCTACCAGTTTTTGGTTGTTTGTTTTTTTTTACTGCCCTCCCCTCTGAAAACAACTTTTTGCTGGCTCTTTTTTCTAATGGACGTGTGAAAAAGAATCCAACTGGTTTGGTAAACATTCCATCTGAAGTGTCAGGTTACCGTAAAACCATCTCAGCTCTCGCTGAAGAAGAACAGCAGAACATTTGAACGTGTTTTACCGCCCCAAACGTTGTGAGCCGATCCGATAAAATCCGCAGTTCCAGAGTTGCAGATCCTTCCTCGTGTGTTGATCAACCAGCAATCAGCTCAGAAGATAATTAAATAAGCAATACATGTATATGCTGGGTGCAGCGAGCTGCGTCCAGGGCCTCTCCCCGCCCAGCACCAGTGATCCGTGCCAGCGCTCAAAGAGAAGCCGGGGAGTGTGGAGGAGCCAGGAGGGGAGGTGGGAGCTGTGTGAGTGATTCACCTCCGCCTTCCTTTGCTCTGAAAATACCCGGAGAGCCAAAAAGAAAATACCTCACAGCTGTTCTCCAGGCAGCCCCGGCCATTCCTCGGGTTCTACAGACGGAGGCCCTGCGTCTCAAAAGCCAGCAGCTCTCACCCACCCGCACACCACCGCTCCGCAACTTTGAAAGAAAGAAAAAAAAAAATGCTCTTAAATTTGCGGAATTCCTGAGGGCCAATAAGATCAGCATCAGGAGAGCACGCAGAGACTGAGAGGTGCCGGTGGTGGAGGAGGAGGCGGTGGTGGTGGTGGTGGTGGTGGAGGAGGAGAAGGTGGTGGAGGAGAAGGTGGAGGTTGAGGAGGAGGTGGAGGTGGTGGTGGAGGAGGTGGAGGTTGAGGAGGAGGTGGTGGAGGAGGAGGTGGTGGAGGAGGTGGAGGTTGAGGAGGAGGTGGTGGAGGAGGAGGTGGAGGTGGTGGAGGAGGAGGTGGTGGTGGTGGTGGAGGAGGTGGAGGTTGAGGAGGAGGTGGAGGTGGTGGTGGAGGAGGTGGTGGTGGAGGAGGTGGAGGTTGAGGAGGAGGTGGAGGTGGTGGTGGAGGAGGTGGTGGTGGAGGAGGTGGAGGTTGAGGAGGAGGTTGAGGAGGTGGAGGTTGAGGAGGAGGTGGTGGTGGTGGTGGAGGAGGAGGTGGTGGAGGAGGAGGAGGTGGTGGAGGAGGAGGTGGTGGTGGTGGTGGAGGAGGAGGAGGAGGAGGAGGAGGTGGAGGAGGACGTATCACGTATGCCAGCGGGAATGTCAGTGTCACGACCTCATCGCAGAGGGAAGAAGAGAAAACGAGCTGAGCCTCGGCTGCTCTTATCTGGCCCTGCATCTGTAGTAGATTTGGTGACACGAGGCGCACAGAGGGGTAGAAAACACTTCAGCCCCTCCCTCCCTCCCTCCTTCGCTCACCCGTCTTCCCTCCTCGCCCCCCCCTCGCCTCTGAACACCCGAGCGACGGCACGACTCTTGTTTTCCGCCTGTGCGAGAGCCACGCGGCGTGGATAATTGACGAGAAGGCAAACAACAACAATCGTGTTTTCACCACAGAAGAAGAGTCGTCCCTGTTTGACATCCTCTCTTTGACGCCCGCAGAGCTTTGTCTGCCGCTGTCTTCCCTTTCAGCCCTGATCACACGATACTGTATGTTAATGTTGTTAGCGACGAGGTTCAAACAAGCAAACCCGCCGGCCTTTATCTTATCGGGACAAAGATCCCACAGAAAACATTTTTTGAAGGGTAAGCAACACTTTTTCTACTTGTTGCAGTAACCAGTTAGAGAGCTCCGGCTCCAGGCGACCCGCTGGTGTGAGTGGTGCACTGAAAATAAACATCCATCACTAAAGTGCCGATGATAAAAATCTGAAGTCGGAGCCATGAAGCGAAAAGCTCAGAGAAAACCCTCCTCCGCTGCCGTTTGTCTTTGTTTGTCTTTGAATGTGGAGAAGAAAAAAAAGAAAAAAAAAACTACCAAGCAGTGCTGACAGCACGGCAGCATCCACACTAATCTCTTTAGCAGCAGCCAGACGCACATTCTTTTCAATTATGTGCCTCCCTCATCCATTTAGGGTTTTTTTTTTGTTGTTGTTGCTCTTTGAAAGGCTGCCTTGCTGCAGTTGCTCGCTACTTGCAGTGTGCCGACTGCAAAGAAAGCTCTTGAAACACACGGACGTCACTTTTCATCTTGACACTGGCGAGCCGGGGAGAAGAAGTGAATCAAAACGATCCCAACAAAAAAGTTATAAAGTTGGAAAAGCTGCAAGGAGTTGACAGACTTCTCTCTCTCTCTCCAAAACATTTTCGTCTCCTCGTGTATTTTTCTGACTCAGTTATGAACAGTGAAATTAGAGCTCATAAAATGGTCATTTCAGCAGTTTTCTATCGCTTTAAGCTCGTGGCTCACTTCCCAAACAGCACGGGCTCCACAAAAGGGGAAGGTAGACCGGGGGCGTGGCCTCCGCAGCCGAGTCTCCGCCCCCGGGAGCGGAGCGGGCGGCCGGATGAAGCGCACCGCGGCTCTCTCCCTCCGACAGACACTCAGTGCGCGCAGCCCGGCCAGCCTGCAGGACGCAGCGGAGGATTTTTAACGAGTTTGGACGCGTCAGAGACTCACTTCGCTCCGGACAACGAAGCGGTTGTCGCCTCTTCGCCACACAGGATCAGCTGACAGCTCTACTGCCGCGAGACGTTATCGCAGGAAGGAGGGAGTAGAGAAGGAAAAGAGAAGAAGAAGAAGAAGAAGAAGAAGAAGCGTTTGAGGTAAGGAGATCTTTTTTTTTTTTTTCCCACGGCGTGGCCAGAAATGTACCTCCAACTTTAAACGATCACGATTCTGACGGAAACATCGCACGTTTGTTTGTTTGTTTGTTTGTTTGTTTGTTTGTTTGTTTCTCTCTTCTGCTGTCCGCTTTGTTAAACGCGAGTCCTAATATCGGCGCTGATGGTGCGCAGTGGTGATTTCACGTCACTTTGTTGCGCAAAGTTAGACTTTCATCGTTTTCATCTTTAAATCTCAGCTTAAAAAAGTTGTTGGATTAAACTATTGATTAAAACACGCGACAATTGTCACCGTGGTTGTTCGGCAGCGTTACTCTTTGTGTGTGTGTGTGCGTGTGTGTGTGTGCGTGCGTGATTGACTTGAAGTGAACGTAAACAAACAAAAAGTGTTAAAAAAAATAAAAAAAAATAAAAACCCGAGGCTTTATTATTATTATTATTATTATGTGATAATTGCGGGTTATTATGACATGGGAAGCTGACATCAGGATGGTCTTGTTGGAGGTGTGTGTGTGTGTGTGGGGGGGGGGGGGCTCCCAGGGCCGATGTGTGTCAGCCACCACCAGGGCTGCTGGCCTCCTTCCCACGGGGCTGCGGTGGGGTGTGTGCTGGGGGTGGGAGTGGGTGGGGGGGTCACCAGATGGACGTCCCGGTCGGGCGGCGCTACCTTTTTGCTGCGGGGCTCCGTCTGACTGGCTGTCAGCCTGCATTAATCACTGGGATCCATCATCCAGCGGCGGAACCCCCCCACCCCCCACCCCCCCTGCTGTCTGATGACCTCCACTGCGGACGAGCGCTGCGACACGTCCCCGGGCAAAAACCAATTCCAAGAGGAACTTGGTTTGGAACTCACCAGCAGCAGCTCCACTTCCAGAGTCGACTCCTCTGAAAAGTTTTCCTGAGGAGCGACGAGTCACTGCAGACAGTGACACAAGTCACAGCTGGGAAATCTGAGGTTGGACTGCCAGGTCTTGTGTGTGCGTGTGTGTGTGTGTGTGTGTGAGACGCTCCCCGGCCTCCAGTTGAAGTCACATCCCACCGCCGCGGCTCTCCGTCTCCCCCGGGCAGAGCTGCTCGGACGGACGGACGGACGGAGATCCTGTCGCACCGCGGCGCTGAAGATGAATCACAGCAGTAATGAGCCGCTGCCTCATTTTTACATCTTCTCTTCTGTGTGCGTGTGTTTTTTTTTGTTTTTTTTTTTCTTAAACCGCCACCATCCTCCTCATGTCTCCCTAAGAAATTCTCAGGAGTTAACAATGCATGCAGAGAGAGGAGCACGCACACACTCACACACACACACACACACACACACGGAGTGGAAACAGAGACGTGTTTGTTCACCACGTTGTGGGTGAACATTTGCCTTGTCCAAAAAAAAAAAAAAAAACTGAGGCCGCGGAGAGAGAGAGAAACAGTAGCATTGATGCTTTTGGAGCAGCTGCCAACCCAGATGACTAAACTCCCCCCGAAGCCTTTTCACCGCTCGGCTCGATTCACATGTTGTCGGGGAGGGCGGAGCGCTGAAGGAGGGAGAGCAACAAGAGTTGAGCCGCTCCAACACACCCGGCAACGTCTGCAGGGAAGAGTGATCACAACAACACACACACACACACACACACACACACACACACACACACACACACACACACACACACAAAAGAAAACACGGCAAAAACAAGAGGGGTTTGTGTCAACGTGCACGGTGAATTTGCCGGGTCGAACGTAAAAGAGGAGAGAACAACAACCGGGACAAAGCGCCAGCGGCAACAGTGCGGAGGATCGCAATTAGCCGAGGGGAGCGAGGAGTGAGCTCCAGCCTCTTCTGAGCCCGCGGCCGTGCTCACTCCCAACCGCCCACGCAGACATGGAACACCTGGTGTGAGACTGGCCGCCGTTTTCACGGCGAATCCCGATAAGGTGTTGCTCTATTAATCGCACGTCTGCAGCCGGCGATGAAACCAACGGCGGAAAGAACAAAAAATAAAGAGGAAGTGTGAGGCCGGGTATTCGTGTGTGTGTGTGTGTGTGTGTGCCACCACGTCCTTGGCAGACACAGAACAGACAGGATGGCAGTGTGTAGCGCCTCCTGCTGAGAGGAAGTGGCCGGATGACTGACTTGAAGCGACGCTCATTAAAGCCTCGAAATGAATCAAACCATCCGTTCCGCATGGTCGCATTTCTGCTGCTACCTTCCCATCTCTGGAGCACTGGCTTCAGGTTTGCTTCTTTTTCTGTGGGGGCGGTTCTCTTTCCTACTTGGCCGGGACTTTTAAGACTTTAAAGCTGCCTGCAATTCCTGCTTGACGGAGATTTTTTTTTATTTTAATTTTTTTACTAAAATAAGTCCCATGCTAGCAGGATTGTTGGTGATGTGTCCACCAGCAGTGCGGTTGACCCATCACAGCCCAGTCCAGACGGTCTTCAGACCAGTTGGTTGGTTGCGGACTGGGAGATGGTTGAGCCAGACATTGTCGGCCCCTGTTGTCAACGCTGTTTCCTTCCTCTTCTCTCGTTATTCTTCCTCCTCCAGCAGAGTTTTCCAGACTTTTTGACATTTAGCTGGACTCAGACTGGCACGCCTGAGGGTCTCGTGTTGTTCCTCGTCTGAGGACTTTTGTTTTTCATTTCAGACTCTGGTGGAGCAAAAAAAAAAACAAAAACAAAACAGCAACTCCGCAGAGCTCCAGGAAGCAGCATGTTTAGCCTCTGTTTACAGTCTACAGCTAAAACGCACGGTTTTAGCTTCCAGAATTCTCATTTCTGGGGAGTTCACTGACTGCAACATTTCATGTCCTTTAGAAATCTGGTTTTAGAAGATAAATCACACAATACATCAATCTTCTGTTATGTCAGTGTGGTGCTTTATTGTTTTCCGCCTGCATCCCCTCCACCCATCCACCCTGATTCCTCATTTGCAGGGTCCTCCATGCTCGCTGACCACAGCCTCCACCTCCGCCTCCCTCCATCCTATCTGTCTCTGCCTCTATCAGCTCATCTATTATTGCTGTTTCCTCTTGGCCCTGCCATCCCTTCTCATCTGCCCTTTATTCACCTCCCCTCATCCAACCAGCCGAGCCGCATCTGTGCCCGTATCGACGGGATCTCAGCAGCAGAGCAGCGGGGAGGGTGGGGGAAAGGTGGGGTGGCGGCGGGGGTGGAGCAGGGTCATCGCTCCTCGCTCCTCGCCGTCCTCTCCCTCCCTATCGGCCTGGCTGGCTGGCTCGGACGGCGGCGGTCCGCGGAGAGCCTGTCACTAAATGGAGTATCTATCTGCTCAATGAGAAAATTGCTTTTTTCGATTGCTAGAGCACCCTTCATTTAATGCGCCCGCGATGCACAGGCAGTCCCGGCCCAGTAAATGGCTGCCGCGTCTTTGTTGTAGGCCGAAAATGAGAAAATGAAATTATTGAAGAGAAAAAATAATTTGCTGTGGGAGAGGCGTGACTCTTATCGGCTGGTTAAACGCCACCGAGGTGTGTCCTGTCGTCACACACACACACACACACACACACACACACACACACACACAGCTCTATATATAGATGTGAAGATGCCCGAACCCTTTGATGCTAGGAGGCGGCTTCAGCCAGGAGGGGAGTCGGTTGGGGGGGAGGGGTCATGTGATCAGAACTCGGCAGCTTTGGAAAACGGCCTCTCTGAAGTAGGATTTGAGATTATACGTGAGGAGGTTTGAGTCGGAGTCTAATCTGTCCGTACCTGCTCCCAGTCAAGTGGCTGCAGACGGAGCTGCGCCGACTGCTCACATTTGCATCACAATGTCGGATAGAAATGCCTTTTTTTCCCTCCATCCACAACCTCCAATATTGGCTACGTACAAAAGCAGTAATCAGGTCTGGCCATCTGGGCCTCTCAGACGCTGTTAATAAAAGTCATCGTGCAGCACATTTAAAAGCCCTCCGTTGTAGCGCTCAAATGGGACTTAATGACATGAAAGAAAATGAAGAAAAACACAGGTGTGTGTTTAAAGTTGATAAAAAAAAAGTGGTTGTTTTTATGAGGGTTCATACCAACACAAACTTTATTTGTCAGTGAGTCGTTCAGCAGGCCGGTTCACACTAAATCTCCCACATTGGACCGCTCACTAAACTTTTACAACCGAGTTTTGACGCCACATTCTCGTCATTCCTCCGCGACACAAGTGGATTCAGGTGGGAGGAGAACTTCATCAGTTGGTCCCTGTGTGCCCCCGGTTCTCTAGAGTTGCTGGAGATCAGTTTTCCTTCTTAGTCCAGCAGCAGCAGCAGCAGCAGCAGCAGCATCTCTCCCTCCTTCAGCCAGCCACAGTCACACATTTGCAAATTCCTTGAGCTTTTTTTTTTTTTTTGCGTGCCTCCACATGGCCCAGGAAGTGGATGAACTAATCACGGGGGCAGCTGGCAGCCCCCTCCCCAAAAGCTAGCCCCCCCCCATTCCCCTACCCAGGGTTCACCGAGAGCAGGAAGCTCTGGGGGTGTGGGGGGTGTGGTGGGGGTCTCTGTCCCTGCTGACGCTTCTCTTTTTATCAGGAGGAAGCAGGCCGGCTGTTTGTGCTCAACCCAAGAATTCTTTTCTTTTTTCTTTTTTTTCCCGTCTTCGTTTCTTATCTTGCTCTTGCCCCATTTCCCTCAGTAACGGCAGCGCCGCGCACGTAATGAGGTAAAAACCTGAGTGTCGGACAAAGCTGGAGGTGGCCAGATAGCGACCCGGCTCCCTCCGTCACTCAGCCACCAAATCTCATCTCTCTGGAAAATCCCCTCCGCTCGTCTTCACCCCCGGCACCTAATGTTTTTCCCAACTAATAAACCGCCGCCGCTCAGGTGTCCATTAAAGGCAGGCAGTGAGAACCCAGCCGGTCATTACAAAGTGCGGAGACGCTCGCTAAATCCCTTCGCCTTTGCCGGAAGGCTTCTTTTTTCTCTCTCGCTCTCTTTGCGCCATCACCTCGTGCTCTTTTTATCCCCCCAGATGTAGGCGAAGCTTAGCGAGGGGCTTAAGGCCGGCCAGGAAGTCTGCCTCTGATAGGCGTGTGACACGGGGCTAACGTTTGTGAGGACGGGGGAGGGGGTGGATTACCTGCAGGGCTTCGGCAAGGATGGAGCGTCACTGGGTCGATCCGCCGGAGTGGCACCCGCAGTTGAAACTCCAACACTGGGGAGCAGCTCGGAAGGAAAGAAAAGAGAGCCGTTTGTTTTATCGTGCAGCCGGCGGGTGAACGAAACAAACAGACCCTTCACTGGGTCAACCCAGTGGCCCGGCGCTGACTCACAGTGGGCTCAGTCAGTGTTGGCACGGCCGGGCTGGAGGAAACCGAGCGCTAATCA
The DNA here is from genome assembly GCF_046127955.1 of Nelusetta ayraudi. NCBI lineage: Eukaryota > Metazoa > Chordata > Actinopteri > Tetraodontiformes > Monacanthidae > Nelusetta > Nelusetta ayraudi. Next base: position 2,087,476 of record NW_027466070.1, on the reverse strand, counting down.
AGTAGCGCCGGGGAGGAGGAGCTCATTTCATGGATGTGTGATTGTTCTCGGGTTGGCGAACAAACACTGCGGCCCTTGACTGCGGAAAATCATGACCACAACTGATTCTGAAGGTTCAGATGGAAACTCGGCGGGGTCATGTTGTTTTGACTGTTGTCGTTGTTGTTGTTTTGGTGGAAATGGAGGACGCTTCCGCGCAGAAAAATAAATGATGCGAGGCGCTGCAGATGTCATCAATGGCGGCGGCTGTTTTCAAAGGTTGCAAATTGTTGTGCAAATGAAAAATCGAATGAAAAATGAAACAAAAGATCCAAGGTAAACCTCTTTTGTTCTGGCTGACGCTGCAGGGTTTGGCCTTTCTGGAACTTCACCCAGCAGCTCCCATTTGAATTGTGAAATCTCACTCGTCCATCTTTACAACTTCCAATGGAAAGCATTTTTAAATCTAATTTAGAACTGCTTTGGATTTTGTAAAATTTGGATCCTCGGACAACATAATGAATCCTCATTGGTCGAGCCGAATGTCAAACAAAGAGGTGTTTTACTGCCCCATTCACCCTCAATAGATGGTTGTGATGGATTCAGACATTTAGGAAACTTTCCGTCTCGCTTGTCAGAATAAAAAGATTTTCATGTTGCAATTTGAAGTTTCCCAGTTATGACCAGTCAGGATCTCTGTGGACTTTTTGAGCTGTCAACACAACGTGGAACCCACAGTTCCTTCCTTTTGGCTCCAGGAACCTGCTGTTTCCTAACACAACAAGCCGTCCTAGCCACGGGTCAAACCTTCGGCCCGCCACTCAGTCTTCCTCCTGGCTTCCCGTCTGTTTCTCAGGATGCCACTCCGGGCCTGAGCCAAGCCCACATCGCTTTTTACTGCCTCTCCCTGTGACTCACCGGGCCTTTAATGGTTCTCTGGTCTCCTGACTCAGACATTTTTCTGATGAAATGGGATTCTCTCTTTCAGCTTCTGGTCTCACTCTGTTTGTGTTGCCACAGCCACAACTGCATCCCAACTCTTCTCTCCTCCACTGTTCACTCCACCTCCTCCTCCTCCTCCTCCTGCTGCTGCTGCTGCTGCTCCTCTTCCTCCAGTTCCTCCACCTCCTCCTGCTCTTCCAGTCCCAGTTTCCCTTCTTTGAGAGCCCCTACTGCTTCCATTCTAGGGTTTGGAATAAGAGAATAAAGCCTTACAAAGATGCCCTCATTAGTCATTTAGACCTTCTTCTTCTTCTTCTTCTTCTTTTTTCCAGCGTGCCCTCATTTTATTGCATGTTCAGCTCTGCATACCCCCCCCCCCCTTTTCTGCCCTTGAGGGAATCTGGGCCTCTTTAAGTATCCTGTTTATATTTAATCACTGGTGATGGGGTACAGTGTATGTATAATGTGATATGATAATTGTTCCTTGCAAATGCATTCACACATTACCCTTCAGTTATTTCTCACACATTATTGGAGGCATGAAAAGTCAGCTGTAAATTCTAATGATTAGCATCTGACCTCCCAGTGCTCATTAACTACTCTTTATCACCTGATCATGTTCATTCACATCTGATCCGCCAAGTCGCCAGGCGTCGAAGCCGTCGCTGTCTCTTTTTCCTCCTCCGATGCTCCTAAATTGGAGTTCCACCTCCGCAGACGTTTATTTTCAGCTGGATGTTTTGGGTTTTTTGGCTTCTTAATGACATTCGTTCTGGCAGGTGACAAACACACGTGCTTTAAAACTCTCCCCCACACACACACACACACACACACACACACACACGCACCCTCACCCACCGCCTGCACAACTGCCGGCACAATCCAGCTGGAAACAGGGTTGCTTTATATTTAATGTGTATGGATCTCAGATCTCTGCGTGAATCTGGGCTACAGTTTTTTTTTTTCCTTCTTTTTTTTTTTTTGCATACGACTAAACCTGAGCTCAGCTCACAGAGGAGGCGCTGCTGCCGCGGCTCTTTCACCTTCCTGCAGTCTGATTTTTCCCCCCTTTGTGTTGAAAACCACCACGGCCAATAGGAGGCTTATTTGGAAAGCCCTGGTATTTTCGTTCTCTTTGTGCAGCCTGCTGCTGTTTTTTTTTTTTTTTTAACCAGTCGTTTGAAGCCCACACACCTTGTTCCCTGTAGCAGCTGCGGCGGAATAACAAGGCTCCAGTCCCTCACTCAGGGCAACACTGGCCACCCGCCTGTCAACCTCGGCAGCGTTACAGGGACACGGCGGTGTTTGATTGGAAGAAATTTATCGCTTCTCACAATTCCTACCTCGGGAAGACCTTTCTTTATTTTTCTATTTTTTTTTCGCGGGGTGTCTCACCTGCCAGGATGATCACACGGCTCAGAGGAAGACGCTCGGGTTTCACTCCAGCTTGTTAAAGAAGAGGAAGTGAAGATGTTTATGGCCATCTGTCTGTTTGCCTTCACAGCCTCTCCGGCGGTTTCCTTTCACCGTGGTGATAATGTTATCTCCCACCTGAGGCGACGCATCGTGGAGTCCTCCTCACAGTGGAGGCGCCGGGTTTTCCGCCTGTATTTCCCACTTCTCTCGCTGAGATGGGCAACAAACCCCTCCTGATTTTTACACACATTTTGCACTGCTGTTAGAAAATACTGGAGTTGGTTTTAGACTGATTGGAAAAAAAAAGGTTAATGTGAAGTGTGTGAGAATCGTGGGGTGGAAATTTTACCATTGAGTAAACTGTGTGTGTAGCCAACATCTGCTTCTAGCGTAACATCTCCAACTGGCATTAATGATGCACAACAGTCGCTGAGCCGAAAGAACAACTCCAGCGAAGCCCAGTTAATTTTACTCGCAGCGAACCTCCCTTCATGTTCTCGACCAGTTCAATTGTTTGATTCTTCTTTCTGTTGCCTGGTTTTAGTTGGCAGCTCACATCTATGTTGCTCAAAAACACATTACTGCCCCCTGCTGGCCTGGAGTGTGCGTGGTTGCAAATTGTCTCTGCCAGGCCGAGGACTTGTTTTTTTTTTCTCGACCGCTTCTTCTTCTTCTACTTCTTCTTCTTCTTCTTCTTCTTCCTCTTCTTCTTCTTCTTCTTCTTCTTCTTGCATCCATTTTACGGTACATTGCCTATACTACTATCTTCAGATACGTCTAGCGCAGTTTACCCACCGCAACCTCTTGATGGATGCGAGTCTTCAAAACAAATCCGCTCAACACATGTGAGTCAGTGTTGGTCGCTGCTGCTTTCAAGCCAAAGACCCAACGTGCCGGTGGCGGCCTGGTTATTTGTGCCCGGCGGCGGGGAAACAATTAGACTTCAAAGACGGAGCGCCGCTCTTGGACCTCATGATTTTTTGATGGCCGCTCTATGAAATTTTCAGCCCGCCGCGACTTTAGAAGCGAGCTCCTCGTGACTGCTGCCGCCACAGGTCACTGCTCACCAGCGCGGCCTGTGTCCTCTGGGCAAACAGTCAGTCAGTCCCGCTGTGTTTCTCGCCGCCGTCACAGCAGAGACCGTCGCAGCTCTGTTTTTATTTGCCAGGAAGGCTTGGGATTCATACTGTGGCTGCTTCCAAGAAGGAAGAGTGAATAAACAGAAGTGGGCTGGTGTGTTCGTGGCTGTAGAATATCATTGTTAATGGTTATTAGGGAAATACAAGCACACCGTGAAGAGTAATTCAATTTCTTTGGATAATCCCTCCCCCCATCTGTCCTCCTTTCTTTGAAGCTTGGGCAAAAAAAAAAAAAAAAAAGAGGAAGGAGAAGAATCTGCGGCACAGGGAAAGCCCTCTAATGCTAAACCATCTGAGGTACATTAAAGGGTATTTATATTTTCACAAGAATGTGTTTCAGGCCCGGCGCTCCTGACAGCAGGATCACCTCTTGAGTGTTTGGCAGAGATAGCAGGGGCGGCGGCAGGTGTCTCCACTGCGTGAGATTAAATTGGCTGCGCTCTTCATTGATTTAAGTGTTTCCACCAGCACAGATGCTCTTGGAGTTTCTTTTTTCCCAGTCCTAATTCAAACATCAGGCGATGCCGGACGTGGTCCCGCTGATCGGTCATCCACCTCGCATCAGGTGGGACTAATCTCGACCACCTGCCTGTGACGCTGGCGGCGCTCTGCAAGCGTTTTGGAGGAAACGGAAAACAAAAAGCGGAGGAACGGCGGCGGCTCTCTGGAGAAACGGCCGACCCGATCGCGTTTCCCGATAACAACCTGGCAGGAGTCGCATCCCCTGCGAAAATTCCCCCCCCCCGCTGACGCCAAAATCCATTTTTTTTTATTCTGCGCCGTGATTCTCTTGGCTCCCGCTGTCAAACCCAGACACCACGGAAAAAAAATAAAATTAAAAACCAGCAGAAACCGGTGGCTCGGCTCCAGACTGGTGCATTAATTGGCCGGATGACAGCGCCGGAATTCAATTTCCTATTATTTATTTTCCCGGTTAGCTGCTATGAATCGTCGTCCCAGACCTTTAACAGAGCGTGAGACCTCACTGGGGTTCAGCACCAAGAGGAGAAAAAGAAACGGTGCAAGCAAATAAATAAATAAAAGGAGAGCGAGGGAGGAGAAAGCAACTGTTACTGTGAGTAATTACCTAGACCGCTTTCGCTTATCTCCTCAGGCACTTTGGAATCTGCCACTTCTCTGGTCTAACACAGAGCAGATGTCCGAACCGTTCCTTCAGCTCCAGAACTTCTCCTGGGCGGAGCTCGCCGTACATTGGCCACGTTTTTCCCAGAGAAACGCCCCCTCCCTCTCTCCCCCCCCCCGACGGCCCCTGCGAGTACTTGGCTGCGTCTTTGCTGCTGCGGGTGTATTTGCTCTGTGGTTTAGTTGAGTTTTTGGGTTTTTTTTTTTGGTCTTGGCAAAGGAAAGACAGTTGTGCCGCGTTTCTGAGACGCTTGACGCTCAGCAGAGCATTCTTCCAACCCCCCCCCCCCCACTCTCACCCCCACCCTGCAAAAAAAGAACAAAGATTTTTAATATCTTCTGCCGTATAGTGTCGAGCTCATTATATGAGTATCATGTGTAATCCATGCTCTGCTTTGTGCAAGACTTCACTGTTCTGATGGCTCTTATCAACACCAGGCTCACACTGTGAAAGTTAATGACTTTCTGCTTCTTCTTTTTTTTTGCTGCTATTCTTATTTTTCCCACAAAGACAGTCAGAGAAATCCTAAATAGCTTTTCTTTTCCCTCTACAGGCTCATTACAACAGCCTCCAATGAGGACGTTTACTCTGAATCTGACAGTGCATGAAAGCTCTCACTCTCAATTATGATATGTACTGCAGTATTGTAAAAGGGCAGATAAGGCTGTGAAGGAAGAGCAGACATGGTTCGCTAGCCAACCGCTCTGAACTCTGACAAGTGTGGGTTATTTTCTGTCTGTCTGTCCTTCTGGTTTCCTGGCGAAAAGCTTCATTGGCCGCATTTAAAACACCGTTTCCGCTTCTGCACAATCACAAATTTGTCACTCAGGTCGTCTGAAACCGGAGTTCCCTCCACGCTGCTCTGCGTTTTCAACATTCAAAGGTTTTTATTTGCAGTTTTTGGGCGGCAGCACACAGTAAAGGCAGCTGGGAATTCTTGTGCAGAGCTCTGTTGGAGTCGAGTTTTAACAACAATTCACCTTGTCAAAATAAAAAAGTGCACATCTCTGCAAGATGTTGTTTGAAAGCAACAAAATCAACATGTTTTTGTCCCCCTGATTTGGCAAATTGCCGATAATTTCACATCTCGGTACTGCAAGATTAACTGGTGAGTATTTTTTTTTGCACACCGCTGCCTTCTTCTTCTTCTTCTTCTTCTTCTTCGTCTTCGTCTTCGTCTTCGTCTTCGTCTTCGTCTTCTTCGTCTTCTTCTTCTTCTTCTTCTCCAGCTGATCGGCACCTCAGTCACGTCGTCGGCGCTCCTGGCAGAGCTGCATGTCGAGCAGAGGGCGGGGAAGATCGTTTTTCTGTTATCCAAACATTTGAATGCGTCCAAATAAACCGTCCAGCAGAATCCTGTTGCGTTTCCCTCTAAGTCTCCCAGCTGCGGTCACTGCTGTGGTCCTGCTGAACGGATGCGTTTATTTATACCAACTTACAACTGACGTCTCCCAGCGGACTGATGGCTGATGGGAGTTTTCTTTTCTTTCCCGGCTTTGTGCATTGCTCCCGGTTTCATCACTTCCCCCGGATTATTAGTTGACACGATATCAGCGGCATCTGCCGCAGCGTGACACCCGTCCTCTGGCCCCCGGAGGAGTTTCGAGGCCCCCCGGCACCGGCAGGTTGGTGGAGCAGCTTCTGTTCTGCAGCCGAGGCCGTTTCCCTTTCTTGTGTCTCGGCGAATTGAATCCAAATCAAGAAGCGAGAAGGAGCGTCTAATTAATATTGCTGCTACGCATCGACTCCAGTTGTTTGATTTGCACGGAGGGAACTTCAACCTGGATCAACCAGCAGCTTTCCACTCAGCTGCTGTTGTTTTTCTGCAGAATTTCTTTTAAAAACCTTTAGCTTTGCCCCCCCCCCCCCTCCCCTCCTCAAACCCCTCCACCCGCAACAATTGTCTGAGCTTCATCATGTTTTGCGGTGTAAACCTATTGACTTGTGTTCCTACAGGGACCTAATCTTGGAGCGGCTCCAGGCAGCTCAGTTTCCATCCTCTCCCCGTCTTTCCTCCCTCCATAAATCAATGTGATGTAATTGCCACGGGCTCCCTTTCCCACCGCTCGCAGACAAAGTGTTTTCACTGCGGCCACTCACACCCCGGCCGCCGGTTCCCACCACTGGGGTGCATCCAGCTGGAGTCGGTGGAGTTCGAGACCTTTTTTAGAGTTTTTTTTTTTCTTTTCTTAATAAGTTTCATTCAGGATTTGGTCTTTTGGATGGAAAACTGGATGGGTGGTTGAATGGACGGACAGACGGATGGAGGGATGGCACCAATCTGGCTGCTGTTCCTGGACTGTTTGCATGTGGCTAACAGACTTAAAGATCAGCAGATTAAATCTCATCTCTTTGAGTGCTCCTTCTGTTTCGCTGAGCAGCAGGATTTTGAGAAAAAATTTACTCTATCTTCCTCCCCTCCCCTCCCTCCTCCTTCTCCTCCTCTTCTTCCTCCTCTACTTGTGACTCCCTCGGCCTTTCACAGGAATGTCTCTGCAAGCACTCCTGGATTTCACAGGAGTGCAGAATGGAAAATGTCCAGCCGTCGTTTCTGTCCTCCCACTGGTCTTCCCCCTTCGGGACTCGTTCGGCCCTCGAAAGGATATCTCTCTCTCTCTCTCTCTCTCTCTCTCTCTCTCTCTCTCTCTCTCACTCTCTCTCTCACTCTTTCACTCTCTCTCGCTCTCTCTCTCTCTGCTTGTCCTGATGACAGTGCCGGGGCTCAGAGTGAACCCAAGGAGAGGCTTTTGTGGAGTGCGCAGAAATCTTGCTCGCTGCAGCTCAGACTTCCTCTTCGTCCTGATCTCATCTCTCTCTCTTTGCGCTCCAGTAACTGTCGCTCCTCCGTCTTCTCCCCGGCGTTTTCCGGCCCATTGATTTGAGCACTTTGGGAAGTGTGGGAGACGAAAAAGCCTGACTCACGACAATCTCGAATTGTGGCTTTTATTTATTTATTTATTAATTAATTTATTTATTTATTTATCTATGCGTCACATCTTGTTACCTGCGAGACTCGCTGCCGGTGTTTACAGACGTAGCTGAAGTCGCGGGAGGCCTTTCGGGTGCAGCTCCGTGTGCAGCTTTACGAGGCGGAGGCTGCAGCCTGGAGCCCCTCTGGGGCCGAGGAAACGACCCAGATGCAAAGCTTCTGGCTCTCGTAACCCAGTGGGACACCTGCCCCGCTGCTCCTGCTGTTAAGGCGACGCGCCTGTTAAAATCCACCCAGAACGTAAGACTAGCATCTCTGTTAGCAGCCACTCTGTTACGCGCTCGTTACACTAAGTGCTGCTGGATGCTAATATGTTTTTTGGTTGGTTTTTTTCTAAGCGACTTGTTTGATGCCAGCGCGCGGCCGGCTTTCATGCCCGCTAACAGAGCGCCACTTTGTGTTTTCCAGCGAAGCAGGCCCGCCGACGTGTTTTGTCTCACCCCATTGGCTGCGACACGTTCAAAGCGCCAGTGTGGAAACTCAGAGCCAACAGTGCTTCGTGTGAAGCACCTAATTCCTAACTGAACACAGTTCATGCAAATATTTATTCCTACAAGATACATTTTGGATTTATTTTGGTCCAGAAATTCAACGGAATTAAAAAAAATATATATATATATATCTTCAAAAAAGTTTTTTCTCGAAACAAGCAGAAGCAACACAGTTGTTTTGTTTCCAAGAAAAAGCTGAAAATTGTGTATTTTCTCAGCTTCTTCATAAATACAAGGTTATTGATTAACAATGTGGGGGCTGAAAACATGCTTTGAGCTGCACAAATATTGACAAGAACTAAAACGTTGTTCCCATCTGTGTGTTTTTTTTATTTAGGTTTCTTTACTCCACTGCTGAGAAGGGAGATTGCCATCTGTATAAAATTAAGTCTGCTCAGAGTTTATATTGGAATTTGCCGTTGCAGGTTTAAATCAGTCAACACGCAGGTTGGGAAAACGCTCGGGAAATATGTATTTGTTTGGCTTTTTCTCCCGGATCTTTTGGGAAATATCCTCTGAATTGTCTTGTTTTGTCGACATTTGTTGGACTTAATAGTCATTTGACAGATTTCACTGGCAGCCGACGTCTTTTCCCTGAAGACGCCGCTTATCTTTAATGAATACGCAGCTGTCCAGGTTGCCAGCACCGCAGGAAACTCCACAGCGGGAGTTCTTTTGTCCTGGATATTTTAGAAGCGCGTGTGCATGCGCGAATGTGAAGCGATTAGTTTTGTTTCGGTGCCCCCCCCCCCCACCCCCCAGAAACGGCGAGCAGCCAGGAGACGGCCCAGTGTCCTCCTGCCTGTTTCTTTCATAGTTTTGTCTCAGAGGTTTATATTTGCACACTAATCCGAGCTGTGTCAACGTATTTTTTGGCCGCGGTGCAAAAAGCCCGATCAGCCGAAGCGGAACATCAGAGCTCGGCTCGGCGTCTGGTGTGAACGGCGTAAATATTTCAGAGACCCTCGTTGTTGTTGTTTGTCTAACCTTTAACACTTTCCATCGGCTTTCCCAAAGTCGCTTGCAGTGATTGGTGGACGGCTCCGTCGCTGCTTCCTGGGTTTGTTCGGCAGCAATATGTTTCCTGCAATACTGTCTGAAAATACAGCCTTCGCGAAAGTCAAGCATGCAGTGTGGGGCACACACACACACACACACACACACACACACACACACACACGCATGACTACGGGCAGTGTGGTGAACCAGGACCGTAACTAATGTGCTCGTAATAAGAAAATCAGATTCCAGCAAACATATACGGCCGACTGCTCTCTTCCTTTTTTTTTTTTTTTTTGCAAAAATTGAAATGAGCGCTGGAAATGATTACCAGATGTGCCTGCGCAGCACGCGCGGTGAAAGTTGGTCATTGTCATCCGTTCAAGCGCAAATTCAGTTGATTAAGCCTCATGAGAATTAAACTTTGCTCCGCAGAAAGTGACGACGGGCCACGTGTTGTGCTCCCACTCCGTGTCTCCTCTTCCTCCTCGCCGCCTCCAGGGCCGCAGCGCTCCTCCTGCTCTGCTAATGCAACTATAAACAACAAACAGCAGGAAGTGGATGGCGCTCGCTCAACGCTAACTATAGCGCAGCCTGCTAAAATGGGAGCCGGGATCGTGATTTACAGGAAAGTAGAATTTAAACAATGCAGCGTAAACTCCGCCAGGGGCTGATGGGCTGGCTCTGTCACGTGACATTGTTTGTTTCATGACATCCTATGGCGGAGGATGTGCAGGCCCAGGCCTCCTGTTCTGTACAATCGTTAGCGTAGCTCAGTTTTTAATACATGACATGTAAATGAGTAAATGCTCCCGACGCACTATGAATCATCGCCAGCGTTTATCCAGTGTCCCTCAGCTTGTAGGGCAAGCCAATTCCAAAAAAACAACAACAACGACAACAACAAAAACAACCTGAAACGTGTTGTTGCATTTTCAAGCTTATCTGGATTAGCTGGCTGGAAGCAAGTCGATCAAAGCGGCGCCTCCAAGAGGAACAACATCTGTGGCGTTATCTCCAGTCTGCGCTTCTTTGACCCGCGACGCTGTCACAACGTCTTCAGTTCGCTTTCAAGCAAACATTCCTCTGGAATCCCTCCACTGATTGCTCTCGTCAGTGATAGGGCTGCTTGCGTTCTCGGACTTAACTGGGTTTGAGCAATTAACCGGTGGGAAATGTTTGTCATGTGGTTGTTTTGCGGGGTGAGGGTATGGGATGGGGGGGGAGGGGCGAGTGGGGCCGGATTTTAAAAGCGCTCCGGCGCTCCGTAATGAAGTCTTACCTTGACTCGGAACGGCTGCGCCGCTGGTGCCCTTGGTGTCGTGTTTTTGTAAGCCCGCTTGAAAAAAAAAACAGAAAAAAGCCCAGCAAGCTTTCTTCCTAATTATGTCCCTCGGGGGCCCCGGTGTTCAGTATTCACAGGCCTTCCTGTCCCTGGTGCTGATCCTCCTCCTCCTGCTTCCAGCCGTATCCCCATCAGTTCGACAGGTCTTTCCTCTTTAATCGCCCCACTTCAAAGCCGTGTTGTGATGCCCCCCTCGAACCCCCGGACTCCCACCCCCCAGGCCCTCTGGTTCCCCCCGGGGACACTCGGGCGGGGCTCAGCCCCCCCCCGGGCCCTTAGAAGGTAGGCAGGCCAGCAGCGTGTCGGTGCCTCGTTAAGTCAGATGGAGAACAACAAGTGGTTCGGTGATATTTTTACCGCCACGTGGCCGCGGACGTCGGCAGCAGCTAATTATAGTGGCAGGTTACAGACGTTCCGGCAGTGTGTGACATACACGCCGAGCTGGTGAAAGACAAACACACACAGGGGTGAGACGCTTGTCAAAAGTGCTGCATTGGAGCCTGCAGACTGCGTCTCACTTTCAACTCAGAGAGTCTTTGAGTTGACTCGAGTCCCGGCGACGGATGTTAATTCAAAGAAGTGACCCGCTTTATGTCTAATTATCTCGACCCCTTAAAGGTCCCATATCATACCCAATTTCCACTCCCTGGCTTCCTTCATCTGGGAGCCGCGATGAATTATTCAGGAAATTCTCCAGAAAACACGTTTAGCCATCTGTCTGCAGCCAGATTTTAGCTTCGAGCTGAAACCGAGGCTTTGTTGGAGCCTTCCGCATGTGACAAAGACAGGGGGCGGAGCCAGCACCTGGCTGGGGGTGTGGTCTGAGTGAGGTGTGAGGCAGCTGATGTGTGTCCAGGACGGTGGAGGACGCTTGCGGGATCCGTATTTTGCCACTTACCGTGCTTTTCATTTCTTTTTTTCATCCAAGCAGCCACCTGACAGACTCTGGCTGGCTTCTCTCCACATGCACAACTCATAATCTCTGGTGGGGTGTGGGGGGGCCTTCCCACGACAGCGGCCTGCTGCCAAGGGCAGAGCCCTGGCTAGTGTTTTTGTTCGGCGGACTCGTCGGTAGGAACCGGATAGACATGCTGTCGGCAACATCCGCACTCGTTTCCAGGCAGCTCGGCTGCAACGTGAACTGTGCCATCAGTTTCACTCGGCGCCCGTAGTAAGTAGAAGAACGATCGCACGGTGCAGACGAGTGGATCTGTTATCGCTCTGCGTGGCGAGTGGCCGCTGTGGTCACTGAACAAAGGAAGCGGAGGGTTAGCCTCGTCTGAAGTGGAGAGAGAGCCGGTGATTAATAGGCCGGCACGCTCTGATCAGTGCTGAGGGTTGTTTCTTCCTCTGTGGTGGTTTGTCTTTATCTTGGCTGCTTGGCTCTCGCTGTCGGATCAATAAATACCGAGCAGCAGGAGGAGGAGGAGGAGGAGGAGGAGGAAGTGGGGGAGGAGGAGGAGCAGCAGCAGGAGGAGGAGGAGGAGCAACAGGAGTAGGAGGAGGAGGAGCAGGAGGAGCAGGAGGAGCAGGAGGAGCAGGAGGAGGAGGAGGAGGAGGAAGTGGGGGAGGAGCAGCAGGAGGAGGAGGAGGAGCAGCAGGAGGCGGAGGTGAGGCAGTAATTCTGCCTCAGTTCGAGTCTGCATCCTGGAGATGGACGGCCCGTTCGTCACCATCTCGCGCTGCTGTGTGGTCACATGACCCGCCGTGATCATGATCACATGATGACAGAGTGTATTGTCTGCGGACTTGATTGGAGGGCGCCAGGCAACATCCTCTCCTTTAAATCCGCCTCCTTCCCCCCCAAAGGTTTGCGTTGCTGTCGTCTGCACAACGTGCCCGAAAAACAAGGATCATCGAGGCCAAACTGTTATTATCCCACGTGTTGCAACGCGATGGCAGGCTGTGTGTGTGTGTGTGTGTGTGTGTGTGTGTGTGTGTGTGTGTGTGTGTGTGTGTGTGTGTGTGTGTGTGTGTGTGTGTGTGTGTGTTCCAGAATGGTTGGATTGTGTTGTGGAATGCACCCTACGCCAGTGGATTCCCTGCTGTGGGAGTGGGGGGGGGTTTCCTCTTGGACGCCTCTGTTCCTCCTCCGTCTGTCAACACCTCGCCACTGATCTCCCGACGTGATTGGCAGACATCGCACACGTTTGTTTGATCACAAGCAAACACGCCCACAAATCCCAGAGACAGTGGTCTTTGGCGAGCAGGCAGAGGTTCTTACCTGCGGCTCCGTCTTTTGTTCTGGAAGTTTCTGTGCTTCTCCTGGGGGGGGGGGGGGGCGGAGAGTCGGGGAGCCCGTTAATTCCTTCAACGCTCCATCATGTTTACTCCACAGTTTCCCCAAAACAGTCATTAGTCATAATATTAGTGCGGGGGGATGTTTTCACACCGTTGACGTTGTTGTGTTTCAGTAAACACACAAAGTCAAATCAGTGAAATGGGAACCGTCAGGATTTGAAAGTGTCATTTAAAGGGATGATGACTGGGAACGTTGCCATCATTGTCCAGCTGTGGCGGCTCATCCAGCTCATCAGCGCTGACAAATGCTGCAGATCCACACATGGCACTAACCACACAAACACACATTTTACCTCCCATACTCTACTTTTTCTGTTTCCCTCTGTGAGTTAGTGTGAGCCGCCAATTTCCTGATACAGCTGCACGCTTTTATCTCAGTGTTTTAGAAAAAGAAAAAAAAATAGTTTGCCGTGGGGTGGGGTGGGGTGAGGTCATTAAAGGAATTGAGAATAATCTGGATTAATCATATCATCGGTTTAATAGTCTGTCGAACTGGCAACACGAGGGCCAAAAAAACCCGGCAACAGCGCGACACACTTCGGGGAACGCAGAGCAGAGGAACCGACTGCGTTCCTGAGCCCAGTCTGGGAAAAACAGCTGCGGGTCGTCAGTTTCCTCGCGCTCGGCCATTTCCTGTCCCCAGAGGAAGCGCGGCGCTGTTCAAACTACGGGCTGTTTCCTGGCCTTTGACATCCAAGCTCAAGGACGCCCACCTGGCGGACAGGATGAGGTGACTCGCGGAGGCGAGAGGAAAGCATATGACGAGCTGGCGTTCCCGACGGGAAGGACCTATAGATGAGCCGGCGGTGCCGAGAGGAAACCGGAGGTCACGGCGCTCGTTACGCTGCACGTTGTGTTGCACAAACTGCGGCCGAGGTCGCAGCGACCCACTTTTCCCCTTGTTTTTTTTTTGTTTTTCATCCTACAGTGGAAAGCACCATTAATTATTCAGCAGAGTCGCTGCGTAGGCAGAAAAACAGAATATTTAGCCCGCTGTTTGCAGCCTCCTGCTGCCTTGTTGGATCTTTTACGTGTTTAGAAAGTAGGCTAAAACACGGGGGCGGAGCAAAAACACCTGGCTCAGGGTTTGGGCAATAACCCGGGAGAGGTCTTAGTTCCTCTTGTGACATCACAAAGGGTTGATATTTTTTCATAGAGCATCAACAGAAGTGCTTCTGGGCACTTCGTGGACCAGCTGGAGACATTGTAAGGCAACATCAGCCAAGTGAATCTTGCATTATATTGGTCCGTGAAGAAGACAAATGAACAGAGCTGAGAGTTGTCAATCCGTCCCACACTCTTGCACCAGAGGCTCCTTCTGGAGCTTCGTCCATTCCATCCGGCCGACAGCGGCCCGGCGGAAAATCACTGAACACCATTTTTTAATAAAAGAAAGAGCCCATCCAGAGGGGCTACGAGCGAGGGCTGGCGGAACCAGCCTTCAGAGAAGCCCTCAGAGGACTGGTTAATTGGACTAAAACATTTCAGAAGCGAGTCAGCTTGAACAGAGTGCAATTTGGAGAGAACGCCGCCGCTCCCAGCAGCAGCAGCAGCAGCAGTCTGAGTCCGAGCACCAAGGCGGACCGAGGCAGTGGAAGCAGGTCCGCCTCCACCTAATTAGTCAATAATAGGGTCACATCACTTTGGACCTGGCCTGAATTTGTTCCCTCTGGGCGGAGCCTCTGATTCGGACCGCTGAGGTTCTTCCGAGACCAGCGAGACTCCGTGCAGCTGTCAGTCAGTGCGTTTACATGCAGAGCTTAATCTGACTAAGCAATAATTTGGTTTTCTCGCCTTGTCCCCGTATACATGCAGCTGAGAAATTCGAATTATTGACGGGAACGTGTCCTCCTCCCAACACTAGGGGGTGGACTGAGTCTTTTCAGCTGGTCAGCTGCTTTCGGTTGACATATTACATCATTACGATATGTACGATAGTTCATAATGTACGTGTTACTGACTTTGCAGATAAGGTGTACCCTAATTCTCGTGCTCATGGTGATTTTAAAAGGCAGACAAGAACGTTGTGTGCTGTTGGAGGGCTACAACAACACAATGTCTTCGATGCTACGCTTTGTGCCGTCACTACTGACCCGACAGCACAGACTGGTGGGAGAGGGTCGTATTGAAGGAGTTTTCAGACACACATTGTCCACTTCATAGTCCGACTAAGGCGTATACACGGCAGAGAAATTCGAATTCCAATCGCATTATCTGGTTGTCTCAGTCGGAGTTCTCCGATTCCGAGTTCTTCGATCATAATCGGACCGAGGCAATCATTTGAATTTCTCTCGTGCCACGTAAACGCACTGACTGTTTGAAATTGATTGAAGCCTCCTGATGGCGTCAGTGAGGCCTGTTAGATCAGAGTCGCCCCTCTGCCCCCCATCCTCCACCCACCCACCTCCATCCCCCTCCATCCCACCATCACTCCATTCCTGTTCTCCTCCTGCTCCTCCACCTCCCCCCCGGCCCCGAGCTGCAGGCTGCAGGTGTCGTTCGACCGCCTCGCCCCCAACGTGCCGCTGTCTTTTTCTTTTTTTGTCGCGCAGCAAAAGACTTTGTCGGTGATGCAACAACATCGGCTCGGCCTGAAATATAAGCAGACATGAATCAATTATCGCGGCCGCCTTGATGTTTAAATTGCCCACAGTGCCCATGAACTTAAATGTCAATGACTGGGTTGGCGAGAGAGATTGATTTAAAAAGGGAAACCATTGAGCATAATGCAGATGAAAGCTTTTTTTTTTCTCCCCCTCCCCTCCTCCCTCCTTCCCAAGCTTTGTCGACCCTCGGTGTCTCGGCCTTTATCGGCTCCCTCGAGGACTCGTCCCCATTGTTGCTCTTTTTTTTTTCTCGTCCGTCGACGCTGATCTCTATTTTCACCCACATAACTGATTCAATGAGTGCCTGTCGTCCCATTGGTGCTCCACTTTCCTGTAAAAGGGTTGCCGTGGAAACCAAAAAAAAAAAAAAAAAAAAAGAATATAATAATTCAGACCTTCTCTCCCACACTGTTGCTCTCCAGCAGCAGCTAATGGCTCCGTATAGCAGGAGGGGAAGCCACATCTGCAACAGGCTGACTGCAAGTGCGACGCCTCGCGCCAGATTACACACCTGTCTGTCTGTTGCTTGGTAATGGGAAAACAAGAAAATAGAAAATCTAAACTAGAACGGGGATTAGAGGGTCGCACCGCCCCGGGAGGGGGGGGGGGCGCATCTGCCGAACCGTATGGTGAATATTTTACCAACGGGCTCCATCTTTCTGGGGAGGGTTGGGTGTGTGTGCATGTGTGTGTGTGTGTGTTGGGAAGGGGGACCAGTATTGATCGGCCTTGTGGTTGCTGTTGTGGCTCCACGGCGTCTGAATTCCAGGCAAGAGAGGCTCCGCCGCTCCGGAGCATCTCGCCACTTCTCCTCCCCGCTCGGCCTGCTTTGATTGGCCGCTCTCCAGGTGTAATCAGAAGCTGCAGTCGGCGTGAAGGGAAGGGAAGTGAGGTGCGGTGGGAGGGGAGGAGAGGAGGAGAGGAGGGGGGAGTGAAGGAGTGGGGGGGGTGGCGCAGCGACTGCCGACCCTGTCAGTTGCGCTTTACGTCCCGCTGAATCTGATGGCTGATGGCAATATGGTGCTCGAACGGACGGGACGGCCGCGGTTGCCTCCATCAGCCGGGATTCTCCCGGGACGACCCCCTCTACCCCCCCACCCCCCATCTCCACCCCCAGTCAGTCGCTGTCAGAATCACAATCCATATTTCACTACCTGTAACACAGCGAGAGGCGGCAGCGTATTCTTCATGCCTGCGTAGCTGATGCCTGCGGTCGTCATCGGGGAGAAACCTGCTCCAAGTTGCTGTCAGTCAAAAAAGAAAAAAAGAAAAAAACCTGATGCCACAGATGTTCCTTAGCTATTTTTTTTTTCACATCCATGCAGGAATGCCGGAGATTTTAATTGGCCCTCGTTGTAAGATCCTTATTTTCGGCACACGCAGACACTTGTGTGGCGAAGAAGTTTTAACTGAGGAAGGAGGAGGAGGGAGGGGGAGGGGGAGGGGGAGGAAAAAATAAAAGTTTGGAACCTTTATTGTCACCGGACACGCTCGGCTGGAGGCCTGTTGTATGCTAATAGTTAAAAGTCGGCAACGTCCGCTAAAGAAAGGGAAGGTGGCGCTGCGGCCCTGAATAATGCATGACTTCGCTGGCTCATCAAGGTTACGGGAGCTGCTGCTGCAGGAGGCTGCGGCGTCTTCGGCCCCGCTAACGCGGGATAATTAACCACTCGAGGAGCCGCGAAGCTTCGCAAAGCACGTTTACGAAATCACACCTGAGCAGCGCCGGTCAGCCTGTGGGAAACCATTCCTGCTTCCTCCCCCCCCTTTTTTTTTCCCCCCTTGTTAATGCCTCCGAGTGTGAGGAGCGTAACACTCGGCCCCCTCCTCCCCCCCACCCCCCGATGAAAACACTCTGGCAGCGCTAAATTAGATTTCTGCTGGGAGCGAGCGCTTCATACATTATAAATGCCAACTGTGTCATTTTAAGCGTCCCAGAACTTTATTTTCTTATTCGCGAGCTCGCAGCCTTATTCCGCTTCAATGAATCACGCTGCGGCGCTTCCCTCCGCTCCGCCTCGCCCCTTGTTTCGTGTCATCGGCTGCGTCTTGACCTTCCGCTCTGCTCTTCTGTCCAACAGCCCATGAAAACAGGGGAGGAGAGAAAATCCAGAGGAGTCATCAGCTTCACCTGAGCCAAGAGGAGGCACCAGCAGAATGGTATGTTGTGTGTTGTGGTGTGACTATGAATGAAGCAGTCGGCACCCCCCCCACCCCCCCCCAACTGCATCTGTGGTTATCATGTATATCATATATTTAACTGCGATTCAGGATGATCGATTGCCCTCAAATAAATGAGAAGAATGTCCAGACAAAGGTTGTGTTTAGCCCTCTGTTTAGGCAATGGCCAAGGGTCTCCGAGCCGACACCTGTGTGGAGGAGCTGGCCGGCGTTTTCACGACAACCGCACAGACCGAAACCGCACTTTTTCAAAAACACGCCGCCTCCCCGGATTCGTGGCAATGCCGAAACCGATATTTTTTGGGAAATGTTGATATCACAGCTGTAAACCCCTCCCCCTCTTTTGGGTCAGCAGACTGGGATAGTGAGAAAAGGAAACCCGAATGGCAAAAATGTTGGCCAACTTTTACTGGCACGACTCCCAGTCAACCTTAACATGGAGCTTTCAAGGCACACCAGGCCGGACATACAGTAGCTGTCACATTGTTTCCAGTAGGTTCCAGCGTATCCGTGTAAACGGGAATTCTTTTGAATACGGCTTCATGTACAGTAAAAGCACATGGGTTAGTACAGTTTTGTTTTTTGTTTTTTTTTTACAAGTGCAGTTCCAAAAAACTCAGTGTCCGTGTTAAATGGCCCCTAAATTGGCAAAGGTTTTATCGCCCTTTGTGACACAAAAGTGCTGATTTTCCAGAGTGGCATGAGTGGTCGAACAAAAGACGTAACCACAAGAAGACCATAGAAACGTAATGCATAGATCTTTTTTTTCAAGAGACACAGATTATTGTCAACATGCTTGGCAGTGCGATTTTTGCCATCACAGACTGCTAATTTCCAGAATTGTGTGTTTTAGCTTAGACTGAAAGGTCTAAATCAAAGTGTGAGTGTGTGAGGTTTGCCCTTGGTAGTCCACTGACCAGGCTGGAGACACAAGATGTTGTCAGCAAGCCTTTTTTTATCACCGTGTGGCACCTTTTAAAGCTCCGGTCTGAGGGTGAAAAACAATTTGCGTGCCATCCGGTTGTGATTGCACCCCAGCGAGGGGAAACTGCAGCGCTGCTCGCTGACACTCTCCTTTCAGTGAGATGCTGACAACACAGGAGCCAAAGCCTTTGTGGCCGTCAACAGGAGGCGACCCGGCGCTGGCCAGAGCTCGTGCACGAGGCCGTGCACGAGGCCGGGCCTGTGGATGGTGCAGACAAGAGCTTTTGTTTGTGTCTCTCCACCCCCCCACCCACCCCCCTTTTTTTTTTAGCATCACAGCAGGCCGGCACTGCTCTTTGTTAGCTGCTAATTTGCATTGGCATTTGCAGCATTAGTATTCCAGGCACGGCCCAGTTGCAGACACGTATTGATTGAGAGGTTAAAGGGGAGTTTAGACCCACACACGTCAGCTTCGCCTCAGCCGTAGCTCATAAAAGCTGCTGGCGAGACAAATCTGTCTGTGTAAGTGACACGTGAGATTGTTTCCAAATTCTGGAGCTTTTTTGGGAGTTTTTTTTTTTTTTTTTTTTTTGTTAATTCGGTTTTTAACCACTGCATTTTCATTTTAATTATTTATCTTAAATTTAGCTCTGACTGGGAGGACAAATTATGTTTGGTTACACATGTACCACAAGAATTTAGGTACAGTAATATAGAGAAACTGTATTTCTAACACACTTTACAAACAAACAACAGGGTTGACCGAAGTGCCACGTGCACTAAATGAGGAGCCATAAAAGCCATAAAAGCAATAAGCATCTGCTCTCACCATGTAAACTTCAGCTGACACACTTCAGGTCCATTTGAAATGACTCTGTGTTCCTGCGGCAATTCCATGTTGCTGAAGCCAAGTTTTCACTCCAAGTAGTCTCTCCGCATCCTGGCAAGTGTGTTTGTCTCGTATCGGACAGACTGTGCTTTTGGATAAAAAATAATATTAAAGCATATTCGATTTTCTTGGGAACCTGTCAAGTATAAATCAGTTCGTTCTGGCTGTTAGCTGCGGATCCCGAACATTCTGAAAGAATAAACAACAGCGTCTTTCTCTGCATATCCTATAAAAAAAAGAAAATTCCAGACATAATTGTTATCAGTTTTCAGTAATACGATTGTGAATGCAATGACTTTCTGGAAACTAAATACACTGCAGCTTTGTTTAAAAAAGAAAAAAAAAGGGGGTTTGGGTGATAAACGCTTCACTCATAAAACTTGTTTGGAAGCCAACAGAGCAGCGTGGAGAAAAAGCTCTTCTGGGCGACTGCTGAACTGTTGTCTTGTTTTGACTCGGAGTTCGCTGACGAGCGAGTCGCAGCCGCAGGGAAGAATGAAAGAAAACATACAGTAACTGTGGCCAGAAAAAGCAGCGAATCACGTGTCTCATTAGACAGGAGCTCATCTGAGAGCGTGCTTCACACGGCCACGCCTGATGATTTCAATCACGTGCGGTGTTAAGATGAGATTTGCTAAAAGTGATAAAGAAATTCCCGCACTGACACTAAACACGAAAAAACTAATGAGCTCAGCCGACGGCTCCGAATCCACCCGTTAACTCTCTCACTGGCCCCTAGGGATGCACTCGGCCATTTAGCCAAATGATTCTATATCCAGCAGAGCTGTTGAAAAACTTTTTATTTGACTGATTTATTTTTTTTTTTTAATAATGATCTCTCCAAAAGATTCCGTTTGCAACATTCCTGCTCGTCTCTTCCAAGCGAGGCTCCCCTTCACAAACACAAACATTCAAAACGTCCTCCAGGCTTTTTGTTTTCATCTCGTTGCCACAAAGTAGGTTGCGCCGTTTCCTCGCCGCCTTGTTTTTCTTCTTCCATTTTGCTTTCATTCCGCTTTTCATCTCCGTGTTCAAACGCCTCACACGTGTCATCAGGGCAGCAGCTTCCAGGCTCTCCGCTCTCCACCCAGAGGCAACTGGTTGTAGTCTGAAACCAACAAATGGCCTTGCAACAGGGTGCGAGTTCTCGCTCATTAGACAAATGGTCGGCTGAGGCTGCCCCCCCCTCAACCCATCCCCACCTAAGAAAAAAAAAAAAAGAAATCCCCCACCGTCGTGAAGCCCCCTCCCCTTTGTTCGGTAACAGGAAGTGCTGCTAAGTGGAGATGCCAAACATGGGTCTGCAGACAAAAGGCCGCTCTCGCCCCGTATCCGGGTTGCTGTGGAGACCAGCATCTTTAACGTGGGCCTGGAACCATTCCAACCACTGATGAATGTTGCACAAAGCAGCATGTGACTCATAAGAGCGCAGCCTGAGTTGAACATCGCAGTCAAATCAATCTGCTTTTTATTATTTACTTTTTAAAATTTGGCTGAGTGAGTGTGAGTTTGTGTGCGCTGCCTGGGTTTCCACTCATAAGTCTCCCTTTGTGTTGACGCCCCTGAGGCTGTTGCCGCTGTCTCTCCTTAACTCTCCCATTGTCCCCCCCACCTCACCCTCGCCGTAGCCATCTGTGGATGTAAACCCTCTTCATGTGAAAGGGGCTTCGACAACGTGCAGCGAGGAATATAAATGGAGACCCAGAGAGCGTTTCCTCCAGGGTTCTTCTCACCAGGGGAGGAGGTCAATCACTGGTCAGAGCAGAGTAGGTCAGGACCATCGATTGGACGGCCAGTGTGGGAACTCGCAGAACGGACACTGCTTGGAGTGTTTCTGTTCCAGTGGCTGGGGTTGGGGGGTTGGGGGGGGGGGGGGAATCCAGAGGCGGCGGTGTTGAATGCAGCTCTCTGCTTCCCTGCAAGCTGCGACTCTGCAGGGGATCGATGCACCGTCGACCACGTGCGCGAGAATGCTATTGATCGGTTCGCTCGGTTAGAGAGCGAGAGGGGCTGACACAACTATGTGAGAATCTCTTGAAGACACACACACACATACACACAAAGGCCCACAGAAAGAGACACACATACACCAGCTGTTAGCTGGACATTAGCTGGCCGTTAGCAGGCTGTTAGCTGGCCGTTAGCTGGCCGTTAGCTGGCGGTTAGCTGGCTGTTAGCTGGTGGTTAGTTGGCTGTTAGCTGGCTGTTAGCTGGCTGTTAGCTGGCCGTTAGCTGGCGGATAGCTGGCTGTTATCTGGCTGTAACCTGGCTGTTAGCTGGCGGTTAGTTGGCGGTTAGCTGGCTTTTAGCTGGCCATTAGCTTGGGGTTAGCTGACTGTGTGCCAAGCATTGGTGTTAGCAATGCAGCCTCGCAGCGGCAAACGTAACCAAAACCTGTTTGGGGGCATCTGCTCACGAGTCGTGTCCAGTTAATCAACCTGTTGTTGGGGAGTGTGTCAGCTGGAGACTCAGGGAGTCTCCATCCACCACTCTCTGATAGCCACACAGGAAAAGGGGGTTGGAAGAGCGCCGCCCGCAGGCTCCCATCAGGACTGCACAGGATGGGACTGCGGTGATAAACGGCTGCACAGGGGAGGATCAATTTACCACCTCGTGAGCCGGGCTAGGTTCCAGCGTGCGCGTGTGTTTGTGCATTCAGCGAATGCTGCTTGTGCTGAACTTTGCCCCGGGGGGGGGAAAGTATCTGTGCTGTGTTCGCACCCGGGCACCTCCTCAGCATGAGGACTTTGAGAGTGCTGGAGCAGTTTGGTGAACTTCTGCAACCCCGGCTGACTTCCCACGAGCTGTGCGCGTTGTGCGAGTGACGCCCACACACGCGCCGTGCACCGTGCACTGTGCACCTCTCGGCTCGGCTCCACTGCCTCTGTGCTGCTCTCGTACCTTTTTTCTCTGCGCGGTTGTTCCTTGTTGTCTGCAGGCTGTGCTGTAACACAGTTCGCCATAGTTGCTGCTTAGCATTCAGTGCGCTTCAAAGCGCCACAGCATGACAGCACAGCCCCGGGCTCGTTCTCTCTCCTAATTGGAGATTCATTAAGGGACGCGGCGCCCCCTGGGGGGTGAGGGGTGGAGAGTGAGGGGGAGGAGGAGGGGGGGGGGTGCCTGCTTGACTTCTGATTTTTGTGTGATTTTGTGTTTACTTGATGTCAGGAAGTCACGGGGAAATGAGAAAATGGGACTTTAATTGAGACGAGGGTTGATCCGTCACGCCCGGTTACTTTCGCCGTCATTATCAGCGGTTATCGGCGCAGCGACCCGGATCTGCAGCGGCGCCCTCACAGCCGACACACCTGCTGAGGGAGGGGGGGCGGCCGGACGCGCCGTCCCAGGTGGCCGGACCGCTGGGGATCGTTTAGAGGGTCGGCGACGTTTTAAAGGGGGTCAATCTCAAGAGCCTTCTAGTCTCAGCGGGGTGGAGGAGGGGAGGGGGTCTGAAGGTGACGGTTGCTATGCAGGCTCACACTCGGGAAGCGGCCGGTTGTCGGGAGGGGGCGACACTCAACTCTGCGTCCTTCTCGTGTCCGGGGCCGCGGCCACTGAAGCAGAGCAGCGTGGACTCACTTCATTAATCGTGTCGCCAGTGTCGGATCCAAGGAGAAACCACGCAAGGTTGCGCTATTTATAGCTGGAGCACTTGGCTCCTAATGTGGGACAATGTCTCTCTCTCTCACTCTATCTCTCTCTCTCTCTCTCTCTCACTCCCTTATCTTTTATTTACACTGACCTGACCTCACCGTCAAGGTTGGTGGCCAGAGGAAGTTCTGCTTTCTCCCAGGTGGAGAGCCTGAATGGAATGAAAGCCTTTGAACATTTCTCTCTCTCTCTCTGTCTCTCTCTCTCTCTCTCTGTCTCTGTTTCTCCCTCTCTCTCTCTCTCTCTCTCTCTCTCTCTCGCTCCCTCTCTCTCTGTTTCTCTCTCTCTCTCTCTCTCTTCTCTCTCTCTCTTTTTTCTCTCTCTCTCTCTCTCTCTATCTATCTCTCTCTCTCTCTCTCTCTCTGTGTTTCTCTCTCTCTCTTCTCTCTCTCGCTCTCTCTCTCTCTCTCTCGGAGAAGAATTTAGGTCAGATTGGTTTTTGCCCTCGTTACAGAGCTGCCGTCGCTACCGGGAAGCCGATGTAGGACCGCTTCTGGGGTTTTTTTTCGCCATCAAAATCGCGACGAGCGTGACGAGCTCTGCAGCCAGCTCGGGCCGTGCCAAGAGTAAACAATAGGATGAGGAGCCGCCGCCGCGTGGCATTTTTTTCACGTTACGTTA
Source organism: Nelusetta ayraudi (assembly GCF_046127955.1). Classification (NCBI taxonomy): domain Eukaryota; kingdom Metazoa; phylum Chordata; class Actinopteri; order Tetraodontiformes; family Monacanthidae; genus Nelusetta; species Nelusetta ayraudi. The sequence continues at coordinate 2,063,859 of NW_027466070.1, read as the reverse complement.
GTAGTGGGAAGCGGTGCAGTTGGTATTTGCTGGATGGCTTGGGGCGACGGCTGCCATTCAGTCGTCAGATTGAGGACAAACACGGAGCGTTTCCAGCTTACAAACACATTCTCTGAAGCCAACGCTGCGCTGTTTGTTATTGCTGGAAGTGCCATGTTTGTTTATAATGGGTTGTGGATTTATTTATTTTTTTTATATATTTGTTTTTTTTTCGCCAGTGTGTGTAAGCAACAATCCCACTCACACGTCAGATTCTTATTCCGATACGCTAAGCAGTCGCCTCACACACCTGATCCTGAGCTGCAGCTAATCTGGCATCAAGTTCCAGCACTGCATGGTGTGCTCTGCTGAATATTCCCACTGACTTAGAGTAGCCGGCTGTGATCGATGGGGACCGCCGGTCCCTCGGGAGTCATGGGAAAGATGGGTTTGTTTACTCGGCACTTTCTCCGGGGTCCGCTTGGCAGCTTGATTAATACCGCGCCGGCTCGCCACCGCGGGCTTCCCGTTTGGGGAGCCTCGCGCTCGGCCAAGTCCGGTCCACTCCGCTCTTAAGCAGCCAATGCATTTTAATGCGTGGGGAGGGTGGCGGGGGTGGGGGGGAAGAAAATTGGCTCCACATCTGACAGGCGCTCTGACCCAGAGATGGGAGCGAAGGGCAAAAAAGGGCAAAGCCGGAGGAGAAATTGGACATTTTGTTTGGAGAGTCAGATGTGAGATGAGCTCCGGGAGTTTTTCCAGCCGACCCCTCCCCTCCCGTCTCTCACCCCGCCTCTTCATCGTCTGCTCTCACATAAATACAGTATGCCGTCTTTACATCATCCAAGGGATGAGCAAGGTCTCGCTAATGCCTTTTTTTTTTCCAAGTGGCGGCAATGTAATGTATGTAAATCCCGCCACCTCCCGCGCCCTCATTAGGGCCGGGGCCTCGGAAAAGGAGGGGGTCAATTAAAACCCATCCCAGCCGACGAGGCTGTTGCTCGGCCCTCAAAGCGCCACTAGGACGGTGATCAATACCTAAGCATATCATTATGATTTAGAGGAGCTGTTTAACCGTTGCTCTAAATCAATTTCCCTCCATCTGGAGAAGAAAGGAGAGGAAGGAATAATGAGCCCCCGGGCTGGCGGAGGGTGGAAGCGCTTCTCGCCGTGCGTTAACTCACTTTCACAGCCGACAAAGACCGCCTTCACCGCCGCCGTATCGTTCAAATTTATTGTCACGATCCCACAGCGGAGCATTAAGCGCTGGAGCGCAGAGTGCAGTAAAATTAGAAGCAGAAGGGAAGAAGGAGGCAGCGTACAGAGGGAAGGCAGCAGCGGAGGAGACATTTCTTCACGTCTACGAGGGCTTTCTTCTGAAACGCTGCGATGATGATGATGATGATGATGGTGATTTTTCTCTATGAAAGTGTCAGCGAGCCCAGAGGGAATTACAGGAGACTTTTCTTCACAGAAATGACCGAACAACAATTTAACAACAAGCCTTCAAGTTGAACCTGTTCCCACACATGACATTCACATACAGTAGCATCCTGACCGAAAGGCTGAGATTGCCTCCTCTGTCAGGCCTCAGAAATAAAATTCAATAAAATGAAGTCGTCGTTGTTGAAAGTTGTGCTTTATCTGAGCACAGCATTTTTTTCAACAATTCTTCCCTGTTTTCGTTTGCTGGCCAGATTGTGTAAAACTGTTTACAGTTGCTCGGTGAAATCGCTTTTTAATCCCGCTGATACCCGCACGCACACTGTGGGAAGGCAAATTAATAATCACAACTACAAAGCAAAGCGCGTCGCTTCACCCGTGCCAAATAATTATTAATTCTTCGTCTCGAAGTGAGTCTGCCATTAGCGCCGCTCCGCAGATTTGTTTCCCTCCTGTTTCACTCTCTGCAGAACACCGTGGCATGAATCCTTGGAACAATTCAAATCCTCTCCTCACTTGCAAGGGCGGAGTCGCAGCTCAAACAAATGGGCCGATAAAAGCTGCAAGGGGGCAGCAGATATATGTAGGTATACAGGGTCACGGGCGCCGAGACACCTGTGCAAGTCCCTTAATGCAGAGGAGGCGGTCTTCATTAGGCCAGAGTGCTTCCAGGATGGGCCTTCATCAGGGAGAGTGTATCCGTGTCAGATGGCGGGCGGTCCGGCGGGGACGTGGGGCCCCCTGCCTCTCATTACATTAAGGAGGCCTAGACGCTCCCCAGCCGAGGCCACCAGTTGGCGGTTAATGTGCTCCGCAGAGTACAAACAGAGCTCCCTAAAAAAATGCTCTGACACGGGCGGCACTCTTAAAGGCCCTGCGTGTGAGATTTGGTGGCACCTAGTGGTAAGAAAGTATATCAGAATCAAGAATCGGAATACTTTGGTTTATCCCGAGGAAAGCTTTGTTCATAACAGTGCTCCATTCAACATCAAAACTGTACATAATGCAAATAAAATAGAAGCATGCTAAATAGGAAAAGAAAGGAAAGGGCTATGTACACGGCTGTAAACAAAGTGCAAATTAAGCAGTGTGAAAAATAATCAGTCAACTGTACAATAGGTGCAGTGAGGAGTTTGTTGAGGTACAGTTTCAGTGCCACCTTCTGTGGTGCTCCGTTATTTGCACAGAAATAAGTATTTTGTTTGCAATGCTAATCTATCTTACTAAATATCTATTTTTTTTTTTATTGTTGTTAGCTGTAGCTCGACTGCAGTGAGATTAGTTTAATAGTTAATAGTTTTAGTCTGAAGTTTTAGTTTTTTTTCCTCCTTACACATGCACCTATTTATTATTATAGTTTTGTTATTAGTGAGTTAAACCAGAATTGGCATGGTTTTTTTTAAAGTGGTTCTAAATGATATGAAAACATACACGTGTGTATTTTATTCCATTTTCCACCATTTGGTTGCTGTCCCATGTCAAGGACGCCGTCTGTCCCCAGACAGGAAGTTGCCGGCAAGGTATCGGGCCGTCTGAGCGTGAAGCCGCATTTTAAAAAATTAAAAATGAAAGGTTACGTAAGAAGTCTCCTGAGTGCAGTCGGATGAAGTGCGTCGTGTCTGACAGATGTGACGCCGGCCAGACCTGCAGCTACTTCTACACTGCTGCGAGTTGACTGACAGCTCTGTGTGTGTGTGTGTGTGTGTGTGTGTGTGTGTGTGTGTGTGTGTGTGTGTGTGTGTGTGTGTGTGTGTGTGTGTGTGTGTGTGTGTGTGTGTGTGTGTGCGCGCGCGCACTCGTGTGCGCTTGTGTTTGTTTGTGTCTCTTAAGTGGCAGAACTCATTAGATTGCGAGCAGGTTTCTGCACAGTATTATTTCCTTGGCAGCCTGGCCGGGGTGCTAATCCAAAGTGTCGGAGAAGGAGAACGCTGCAAGCGTTAGGCAGGACGGCTGAAGTGCCTCCTTTTTTTTTTTTATTTAACGTTGTGTTGTGTGTGTGTGTGTGTGTGTGTTTTTCCTGTAATCCCTCAGGGGCAGGGAGAGGCTTCAGCGCGGGGGACGACCATGGAGGGCGACTGCCTCAGCTGCATCAAGTACCTCATGTTTGTCTTCAACTTCCTCATCTTTGTGAGTATTCCCCCTTCTCTCCCCCCTCCTCCCCTCCGTCCCCCCCCCGCCCCCCCCGCTGCACTTTCCCAGGCTATCTCTGGAGTTAGCGTCTGTCTAATTGATTGGAAATGGGCTCCTCGCTGCCCCCTGCCCGACTGCTTAATGGAGCCACATTTGCATTTCATTAGACGGAGGCAATCTTGATGCTATCAAACTCTCCTCTGATTAGATTTTAGTGTGCTGACACACATCTGAGGCACTCTGCGCCCAGCAGACGTGGTGACTGGCACCTGGGTTTATCAGTCCTGATCAGACAATCAAGGCCAATCCTTTCAGTCCGAGCCTGGAAACGGGAGTGGGAGGGGGCCGGGTGTGTGGTTGGGGGGGGGCAGGTTTGTCTCTCATTCCTGCTTTGTTAAGTGCAAGCAAAGCGTTTAGAGACTCCACTCGCACACGATGGTTTCCGACCGGGGCGATAATGCGACCAGCAGAGCAAAGAATGAACTCGACTGTGAGCGCCACTCAATAACAGCCCCTGTTTCCTTCCAGAGCGGTTTTACGCCCTTAACACCGCCTCAGGATGCATTTAAAGGGGCCGCGATTTTCTCTTTTTCCAGATCTTTATCTTAGACTTACAGCATCCTGCAAAAAAAAAAGGGAGGAACCAACACCTGGGTGTGATTCCACTTTCCAACTGCAGGGGAGCTCATTGACAGGCTGGATACAACGTTGTTAGATTTAGTTTTTTGACTGATCGTTAGTGATTTAAAATAAGCGAGTGATTGACTTTTATTTATGACTGGGAGGAAAATATATTGGATTAACAAATATATACGTATGCAATGACCTTTTGAAAATAGCTTCCTCTCCTCCTCCTCCTCCTCCTCATCCTCTTCCTCCTCCTGCTGCCTCTGTGATGAGATGTCCACAGCCATCCAGGTCTCTCCCTTCCAGTGACGGTGGGGAGAGAGGGATCGTGTAGGAGGCATGTAGGGGATCAGATCCTCCCCTCTCAGCCCTCCATCACCTCCGCGGCTTAAGTCGCATGAGTCACCTACAAGGGGGGAGGACTTAGCGAAGCAGAGAGTGGGAGAGGACGGAGGCTGCCACGCTGCGCCGCTGGTAGAGGAGGCTCTATATGAGTCACAAAAAAACAAAAAACACACAGGAACACATTCCTCCACCCACGACACCATAACTCTGGAGATGTCGAGGCTTTTATCTGCCCCTCCCACCACCACCACCACCCATCCAACTGTCCAGAGGTTCCCCCCCCCCAAAAAAAAAAGAAATTTCCTTTTCCATTAAGCACCATCTTGTGGGTGATGTGTCTCAATCCTCTGAGCTCCCATTAATCTTTGAAAAGCTGCCAATTTAACCTGCTGTCTTTCTTTTTTTTCCCGCCCTCCGCCCCCCCCCTGTGTCTTCCTGCTTCCTGCTCCTGCAGCTGGGGGGCTCCTTCCTCCTGGGAGTCGGGGTGTGGGTGCTCGTGGACCCCACGGGATTTCGGGAAATCGTGGCGGCCAACCCGCTGCTGTTCACCGGCGTCTACATCATCCTGGGCATGGGAGGCATGCTCTTCCTCCTGGGCTTCCTGGGCTGCTGCGGAGCCATCCGTGAAAACAAGTGTCTGCTGCTCTTTGTAAGCCACTAATTAAAAAGCCGTAGTCTCCCGTTTCCTGTCATTTACTCTGTGTGTCACGATATGGACCGAGACGGAGGAGCCGGTAGATGCTAAATGCTGCTCTGTTTGCCACTCAACTCATGCATAGTTAATGCCGCGAGAGAGACGGGCACAGGCGGAGTGTGAATTTTAGTGACTGACGTGCACTTTCTCTGACACTCGCGCCGCAGCTGCGTCTCGGTCTCTCACTCTGTTTCACATTCACTGTGTTTTGTTTTTTTTTGTCTTGCAGTTTTTCATGCTCATCCTCCTCATCTTCCTGGCGGAGTTGGCTGCCGCCATCCTGGCCTTCATTTTCCGAGAGCACGTAAGTTGCCCCGGTTTTCACTTCACACGTCGATCGTCATCATCACACAAGTGCGACTCGGCTCCCCGTCTGCCGTCGAGGCGAAACTGTGTGTTCTGACTTTTCGCTCTGACTTTCAAAAGTGCCGAAAGCTGACTGCGGAGATTTATTCTCTCTGTTGCTTTTTTCCTTTCAGCAGTCTATTTTCCAAAAACGTTTTTTTTGCCCTGACTCAAGCAGTCCAGGCTCTGGCTGAAACAACTGAGAATCAGTCCTATAAGACTTGTCACTTCCACACCCGTGAAGCTTTTAAATAGTGATGAGAATACCTTCAAAGACAACAAACACAATAGCAGTCAAGATTTTCCTCTACACAGTGAACGCCAACAACCAGATGTATGCACATTGACGCGTGTAGCCTGTTTAACTGAATGGAAATTCCTCACAAGCTGCGTGCTTGCAATTTTTTTTTTTTTTTTTTTTAAAGCACAGATTTCTTTTTTTTCATTTCTCTCTGGCATGAGATACGTCTTACCATCATTAAACCTCCATGGCGATAACGTCATCACTGGAAAAATGAAATATTATTGAGAAAAATACCCTGATTTTACAGTTGTGTCTCTTACGGTAGTGTTTTTCTGAGGGGGAAAAACTGGTAACCATGGTGATTTGGTTGCTGCAATCCCACTTATGTTCACTGGGAAAGGATTCATGGTAAAAACGGAATGCCTAAAATGACCCATAATGCAGCAGCATCTGCGATTGTGAGGTCACTTGATGGTATTAGCAGGTAGCGCTGACTTTAATGCTGTTACTGCACTCAGGGAGGTTTCTCAGAGGTCATGCATCTTCCTCGCAAAATCATTTAACGAGTGTCTGCAGGCTGAGAAGAACCTCCTCAAACCTCTAAAAATAAAGCTAAACCATTATGTTAAATCACCCCGACGTCCAACCGGCCTTAACTTGACTTCCCTGCGGTGACACTAAGCTTTTCAATTTGCTTCCAACCCCTTACAGCTGACGAGAGAGTACTTCACCAAGGAGCTGAAGAGACATTACCAGGGCTACAACAACACCGACGTCTTCACCTCCACATGGAACGCCATCATGACCACAGTAAGGCTACGAGCTAAGAGCTTCCACCCCGTAGCTTTTAGCGGGTCACTTCCCGACTGTCTGCCCAGGCTGGGCGGCCTGACCGTCGGGGGAACTATATTTTATGGATAGAATACCCAGACATTTAGGTCAATGTTCATGCTGGGTTGGTGCAGCACGCACACACACACGCGCCGGACCACCACAGGCCGGAGCGCTAAGTCGAGCAGTCAACGGTGAAATGCTTCTTCTCCTCTTCCTCCTCCTCCTCAGTTCGACTGCTGCGGGGTGAACAGCCCCGAAGACTTTAAGGACAGCATGTTCAGGCGGATGAACCCGAACCATGCCGTGCCAGAGGCCTGCTGCCAGCGCGCCAGTCAGAACGCCGAGTCGGCCTACATCAGCCTGGAGCAGTGCTTATCAGGAAATATGATGTTCCGCCATAACAAGGTAACTCCCGACATCCACACGTTGACATGGTTCCACCTCTCCACCTCTTCCTCCCCCCATCCCGAGCCACCTGCAGGCCTAATTGGAGCAGCAGGAGGTGGACGGGTGACATCCAGGGTGATGTCTGCCACATCCTCCGTGGCAGAGTTGTGACTTTTCCATGTTTTATTCTTTTCATTCTAATACAGATGCTGTGTGTGTGAGAGAGAGAGGGAGAGAAAGAGAGAGAGGGAGAGAGAAAACATGGTAAAAGGGTGTCTTTGTGGAGCAAAAAATAAATAAATGGCATGCTTACCGAAAATGTGAAAATGAGGTGTGTTTCACATTTGCACACTCGGAGGCACCCGGTGTGTGTCAAGGCAGCAGCGAGCGCTGGGGTGAAATGCAATTAAAGTGGAAGAGTGATAGGAAGGCCACCTCCTCCACCTGTTGTGTTGTTTGAGCCTGGAGAACAATGCAAAAGTGTCCACATTGTGTGCGTGCGTGTGTCAGTGTGTGTGTGTCTCCCCCTCTCCGCTCATTCACACCGAGCGCCCTCATTAGCAAGCGCCAACGCTTCCCACTCGTTCTGCAGAGCCCTTTGTTCGCAGCCCTCGCTCCATTGAAGCCGTGTTTGTTGCTTTAATTGTCCCTGTAATTCGGCAAGTTCACAGCCAATCCATTCTCTTTTTTTCCCTTTGCTTTGTCTTTCCGCAGGGCTGCTACTCTGCCGTCGTTGACTACTTTGAACTGTACATCTACGTGGCAGGAGCACTGGCCATTGTGGTGCTGACCATTGAGGTAGGGGAGCTTTTTGATTTCAACTCATCTCGAGACTTTTTGCCTCTTTGCTGATGGGAAGATGCATTAAAATAGAGAGAGAAATCTCCACTGATGAGGGCGTTTGCCACAATGAGTCTAGAAGGGCAGGTTCCCCATCTAGTGGTGAGATTAGGTGCTACAGGAACATTGGAAACGCTACCTTTTTTTACCATCACAGCTCGCGCGCGCACACACACACACACACACACACACACACACACACACACACACACACACACACACACAAATTGCATCAAACACATCGTTAAACCTGTGTGTCCATATATTCCTTTTTTTAGACAGGCAGATTTGCAGTATTAAAGAAGCCATTCAAGATTTTTGTTTTCTAAGAAAAATTAAGCCTTTATTCAACGGGCATCACTCCTAAAACCTTTAACCTGAGAAGAAATGATTCATAGCTGATTTAACTATAAGTCGGTTTACAGCCAAAGGCCCTGGGCAAGTATGAACTAAACAAATGTCCAAAAGAAAAACACTCACCACAAAACAAAACGCTGCATTGCTGAAAACTGTGCACTCTTTGACATATCAAAACATCGGGTAAGGCTGTAAAAAATTTCCATCTGCACCAAAATAAAGTTATCCTTGTTTTTACTAGTGGTTCAATTTGCCAGAATTGTAAAGGAAGACAATACCAAACTGTTTGCTAATTATTGGGATTTTTCTCTTCCCCCTCCGCTCCCCACTTTTTTTTTCCACAGCTCTTCGCCATGGTGTTCGCAATGTGTCTCTTCAGGGGAATCCAGTAAAACTACTCAATCTGTGAATTCTTCAAGAAAGAAAAAAAAGGGATTTCAGGAGAAAGGAACACTGCGGACTCTTGTAAATTTCTTGGTCTCCTTTTCTATTGGCAAATGGTAGAGGAACACACAAAAAAAAGAAAAAAAACTGTTGTAAAACTCTTGTACTTCTCAGCTGGACTTTTGAGGTACTGGGTAAGGTGAACCGAACAGATCAGACACACATCCATGATAGACAAAGTGAGATATCAGATGCAAAACTGATGTAAAAAGATTTGTGTTCAGCAGAAACAGTAATTTCAGACCAGGTCTAGCACATATGAGGCATGAGGACCAGGGGAAGCCTGAGCAGAAGGCACTGCACTGACTTTTGGATGAAGAATATTTATATTAATTAAAGTTGGCTTAACTGTAAAAAACAACAACAAGCAAACCTGTGTTTCCTTCCTACTTTGGCTGTTACCCTCATCCCTTTATACTGTATACTGTAACACACTCCCATATACATTTTTTACAGCCACTTTCTTCAATGCTGTATTATATAAGCTGTGTGTGTGTGTGTGTGTGTGTGTGTGTGTGTGTGTGTGTGTGTGTGTGTGTGTGCGTGCGCACGCGCACGATGCTTTTTTTGAATGTGTATGGACTTCATGATCCCTCTCAAGCTTAAAAGCCAACCTTGGATTTCTATTTGTACGGTGATGTTTATTGCATTAGTGGTTTTTAATGTGGTTTTAGGTGGTGAAATGTATGTGTATGCATTTGTATTAGATTCTTGAAAATTCAATGACATAAATGGCATTCTAAATGACTGTTCTGTGTGTTCTTATTTTATTTTTTTGCCCAACAAAAAGGTCTCGTGACCAAACTCAGCCTGGGAAAAAAAATAAAACGAATGACAAAACGGCTATATTATCCATTGCAGTCTTCCATTTGGTTCTTTATATAACAGCAGACAAATCAATAGTACCTGCAAAACATACTATATAAATACACTTGACAGGTATCACATGGATGTCCCTTTTAGTGTTTAGCCAAACCAACAAATATAGAGTTGCAAAAAAAAGAAGAAAAAAACAGTTATCGAAAATAAATTGTTACTTACATCTAGAATAGATCACATGGTTTATCGCAAAAATTCTCAATGTGGGATTAAGGATTAATAATAATGCATGAATAACATTAAGAAACATAATTTAAAAAATGCCTTTATTTATATATATGACCTCATCTGTATAATATATTTTCATTGGGAGTAATCTATTTCCCTTCTCCCAGCTAATAATTAGTAACTAGCTATTTTATGGTTTGACAAATCCATAAACTAGCGTCACTGCTCAGACCTCGTCTTTTCTCACACACTGGCATTTGTTGGAGAGGAAAGTGGCTGGAATGTCCCGCATGTTCGTACCTTGACAAGTTTCGACGGTAGCTTCCATCTTCCTCAGAGGATCAACTGGGTGGTGTTGTGGAGATCAGCTGGTATCACGGAGGTGTACCAGGACAGCACTCCAGGTATAGGAGAGCATACACAGTGGGTTTGGACAGTATTCAGACCCCCTTCATTTTTTTCCACTATTTGTCATATTGCAGCCATTTGCTAAAATCAATTAATTTTTTTTTTTCTCCTTGTTCAAGCACACTCAACACTCAATATTGTCAGAAAAACAAGATATTGCACAAACTTGGCCAATAAAGCTGATTCTGATTCTGAAAATAAACTCTGAAATATCACATGGCCATAAGTATTCAGACCCTTTGCAAAGTATTGAGTAGAAGCACCTTTTTGAGCCAATGACTGTTCTTGGGAATGATCCAACAAGTTTTTCACGCCTGGATTTGGGGATCTTTTCCCATTCCTCCTTGCAGATCCTCTCCAGTTCTGTCTGGTTGGATGGTGAATGTTGGTGGACAGTCAATTGGATTTAAGTCAGGACTCGGCTATTCAAGAACATTCACAGAGTTGTTCTGAAACCACTCCTTCGTTATTTTAGCTGCTTGTCGCCTGCCGTGTAAATTTGGGGTGTTGGAAAATTCATACACTTTTGAGTGTTACCTGAACCACGCCTTACTTCCGGTCGTTATCAACGAACGAACTTTCTAGACCAGTAGCAAGACGACGCCATTTTTTCTACTCCTACGCGGTAAGTTTTAGTCGTCAAGATTCTAGATTTTAGATTGATATTCGTACATGTAACATCAAAAAAATGCTATATGAACTGAGTATGAATGAAAACAAGACTTATGTCCTATTTTCTATTTTCTTTTTCTCTCTCTTTTTTTTTTTTGTCGAATCGGCCGCTAGCTCGCACGAAGTTGGATAATATAGTGTAGTCACCTCATACGTTCTAAAAATATTTCTTCTTGCATTCTGCGTGCAACGACTACATTTTATAACCTTTCTGTGCAGACGCTTATGTTAAAAGTTGACCGGGAGCCGGACCGAGTCGAACTTATTCACAGCCGGGAAAACAGGAGAGAGGTGAGTTAACAGTAAATTAAGCTAATTAAATACTGTCTAATTGTAGACGGTCATACATGCGGTAGCTTTTAGATAACCTTTATTTCGGTACACGGGCAACATTTCTACTGCTTTGACCGTGGAACCGAACCACGGGGACTGGGTGTTCGGTTCTCCTTCCACACCGAGTACGCCGTGTGTGTGTGTGTGTGTGTGTGTGTGTGTGTGCACAAATGTGAAGAGATGGTCAAACGTTGACTGATTGCATTATTCAGATTTTCTGTGTTAACTCTTTCCCATCCATCAGTCCACACGTGTTTGCTGGACAGACGATGTAATGATTCATTTCGCCATATGAGGGCAGTAATGTTCTAAAGAAAGAAATAATAAAACCTCAGCGCTAGTCCCAGTGACACAGTAAAGGGCCTTTTTGTTTTCTATGACTTTTCCTTAAATCGTTTAGAGGGTTTTATTTCTGCGCTAATTTTTTTTTATCAACAAATTAAAACTGTGACATTTAGTTTATTTTCATACATTTAAAAAAGTGACTGACTGATTATTTTTATTCCTCCCCACGAAAATTATAACCTCAGTCAGCCGTCAGTGAAGATCATCTCCTTAATCCTCACAGCGCCGTTGAAGCCAATTTGAAACGACTGAGGTTGAACCCTTAAATTAAACAAGCACGCTTCCACTATTTTACGCTCATTTGGTGTTTGACCTGCTAATAAAGAAAAAAGTAAGCACTCATTGTGACGGGTGTGTGCGAGTAACACACATACCCATATTAACACACAGTTTGAAGTGTCTGCATCAGTTTAGGTCACGGTCGAGTGGCGCTGCTGGAAGTCACCTGATCCAGGTGTTTTACACTTTCCGTCACACTCCAGTCGTTTTTCCATACGAACAGTAATGAGCGCTCTGCCGTTCAAACAGCGGAGGGTCGACATGTGTAGCTTGTGCACTGGTGAGAAGTGTTAATCTATGCCGTTCTGCCTTTGTGGTGGAGTTTTGACTCTTTGAAAATCAGACAGGAAAGTTGAACCTCCATGCTAAAATTCTTCATCTAGTTCCTATTTTGTAGTTACAATTTCCATCATAAAAATTATATTTTGCCTTCTTTTGCGCTGCTTCCTAAATTGGCATCTAATGAAATCCTTAGCGTTTCTTAATTTAATTATACAAAACGGGATATTTAAATTGAACTTGATTTACTTTATTGGTCACATGATTGGCAGCTTGTAACAGCGTGTACAGATTCAATACATTGCTGCAGATACGCTTATTTAAGGGACAAAAAGGGGAAAAGGGGAAGCTAAATGTAAGGGAGGAAAGAAAGGGGGAAAAGGGAATTTAATTCAAAATTAAAGAGCGTATTTAAACAATGAAATCCTATCTGAAAGTCATATTGCTGAAATGATGAAAGAATTCAGCGAGTGGATCATTTTAAAGGCAGAAAAGACATAACGACCCCGATGACAACAAGGAAAAATCACTTGTAAGAGTGTGACCAGAAGAAGACAGAATACTTGTCTCTTTACACTTAACTGCCATTATTGCACAAAGCTTTTGATTTTCCTTTGCGCCTCGGGTCACTGCAGGTGATGGATGTCTGTACCTCTTTTCCCTTGCGCAGCCGCGCATTGCCGCATCTCTTATTTCCTCATAAAAATTCCTACCGGTGAAGACGAGAAGCCAGTGAGGGATGGGCATGAGGCAAGGCCGAGGGGGCTCCGTGTTCAGTTTGTTTTAAGCCCCTGTTTGGAGAGGAAACTTTCATTGCCGGAGTGATTTACGAGCGGCCGGATTCCCGGGAGAATTAGTCCGTTTTCCTGCGTGTAATAACCCACCGTTGAACATAAAACCCCGAGTTTCTCCTTTGTGTCGTGTTTATCCACTGGAAAAGGTGTTAGGTCCGGTGGGTGGGTTGGCGGAGGGGGAGGAGGGATGCAGAGGACCCTGCAGAAGCGCCTCTGGACCGTTAAATAGAAACCATGCCGCCATCGGGGGGGGGAAAGCAATTTCCATGCGTGGCCACGAAAACTGTCAGGATCTCAATAGAAGCAAGAATGCACCTTGTTAAGAAACAAGTAAAGTAACTCAGCGGCTCACCAATATACATTACACATGACTGAATTGACCACAGAACCCAGTGGTCCTGGACTGGAGCGGACTGGACGGGATGAAAAAGTGCGCTGCCCGCAGTCCCAGCAGGAAACAGGAAGTGATCTGGAGAGCCGAAGGTTTCTCAGGCCGACCGTCGCTGCTCTCGTGTCGTGAGAGATCTGGCGTGTCACTCTGTGACTCCCTCGTGGACCATGTGTTTTCAGTCAGCATCTTACATACAGCACGTTGACTGATATGTGTAAGATGCCAGAGCCAGCTCTTATCTGCTTCCTGAGAATATGAATGATGTCAGCAGCTGATAGTGACTGTATCAGTGGCTGTGTTATTGCTTCTCATTTGTTATGTTTTTTTTTTTCTTTCAAGTTTATGTCTCAAAGCTTGTGTGCAGTGCTGCTGCACCTCGATCCTCATTGACCCTGTCCAGCTGCTTTAACTCTAAAAACTTTGCTCGACATTTCTTAACAGTCTCAAGTTCATCCAGACTGCTCAGAAAGAAGACTTTTGCAAACTACGGCTGTTGTTTAAAACAGTGTTTTTCAACCACTGTGCTGCGGAACACCGTGAGATCTCACTTAATTAGTCTAAAGAAATTCCATTGTGGAGTGACTGCGCTTTAAAAGGAATGTGAGCCTATTTTCCTGCCAGGATATCAGCTTTGTGTGCATCCAAACAGGCCCAGGTTTCGCGCTGAGTGACTATAAATAAATTAACAGACTATATTGTCATTATTAGGCTAAAAAGTGTCATTTTATAATATTTTGGGGTGGTCGAGTGACGAGTGCCATGGAATTTTTTTCAATGTAAAAAAAATGTGCCCTGGCTCAAAAAAGGTTGAAAAACACTGTTTTTAAAAGCCGTGGCTAAAAAGGTTTAGCATGGAGAGAAGGAGATTAAAGCAGCAGTGAAGACTTTTTCTGGTTGACAATTTGTCTCAGGCTTTGGCCACCTGTGGACCAGTGACACACAGCGGCTAATCTGATTAGTCTGCCTGAATGTGCGAGATGGATGGTTTTGCCCAGTCACCTTCCAAGTCCCGCCTCACACTTCCAAGCGTGTTATACTTGTGCCTGACGGATGCACAAAATATATATATACATATATATATATATATATATATATATGATTTAGGATCTGCAGCTGGCGCGTCTGCTTAGCTCCTCACCTCCTGGCACACCTCGCCAGTCGTCAGGCCGTCGCAGCGCCGCCCGTCCGTCAGCTCCGCAGTGACCGGTCCCGGGCACAGGAGTCTGCCGGAGGTCAACTGCCGTGTGTGTCTGACCTCTGAGCTCAGCAGCAGGAGGGCTCACTCTGCGGACGCACCACACAGAACTGGGCTCACAAATAAATCAGGAGGATGCCCCGCTGGCTTCACACTCGCAAGATTTATAACCAGAAGCAGGTTGCTGAGATGAGGAGTGCGGTTCTGGACCGAGCAAGGTTTTTCTTTAAATAGAGGGTCAGTGTCATAAATGCATGTCGCTGTAGTGTAAAAATCTTGCCGGCATTTGATAATAAGCAATTTCAGTTGGTCTTGATTTGGTCAGCGGTTTCAGGCGCAATCAGCCTCTTCACGTTTGGGCAAAGGCAAGTAGCTTCTGCTTTACACTGCTCTGAATAACCACAGAAGAAGACCAGGAGGGAGTTGAAGCGGAGACTCCAGGTGTTAGCACTGGATGGTATTTTCACATGAGGGCAAGAAAAAGCCGAATTGCTTTGATTTTATTTCTGAGTAGCTTTGGGTTTTGTCGAACATTGTGTCTTGTTGCAGCTGGCAACTCCTCACATTAATAGGAGTCCTTTGATTATCTACAGATGTCTGGTTGTCTCACCCTCTAAAATGGATTGTGTGGGCTCTTTACTTGGTGGATGTGGGCGATAAATTCAGAGAGCTGAGGAAATGTCGCCATTGAGGAACAAGAGGACAGGCTGTAAATTCAATAAGATGCAGGGCAAGCAGCAAAGCTCAGTTAAATACCAGAGAATACCAGGTGAAGATTGTTCTTTACCCTTTCAAAAAGTCAAAAAGATTATTCTGTTTATAGACTCGACTGAAATCGCAAACCTTACTCTGCTGCTCCTCCGTTACTGGCAAAGCGAGCCGGGACTTTGGACCCCACACCGCCCGACTCTTTTAAAACAGGACCCAACATTCTCCCCATGTGTCTGGAGCGCTTTAAATCCGAGGGTAGCGTGTCAAAAAGCCACTTCAGACATTTCCACATGCCAATAAAATAGAGTTTTTATAAGACGGAGTACGTGACGTGGTCGAGGTTCGTCTCCGTGTTCCGTGTTTCCAGACCGCGTGGTGCCTGTCAGCCAATGTGCAGGGCATCAGCCTTGGCAGGCGGCTGGGAAGCCGAAGAAAAGGTTGTTGTCTTCTGCGACGTGGGAAAATACCTTCAACTCCATACTGTGTGTGTGTGTGTGTGTGTGTGTGTGTGTGTGTGTGTGTGTGTGTGTGTGTGTGTGTGTGTGTGTGTGTGTGTGTGTGTGTGTGTGTGTGTTTCTTGGATTTGTGAATTTCTAATTCCACTTTTAACGCGGGCTCTGCTCAGTCAGTGTTGCCTGTCAAAGGTTGTTCTTGTAACCTCTTTTGGTTAAATTGAAACTGAATATGTGAATGACATATTTAGGATTCATCATCAGTTGTCATCTTTTATCTCAATGTTACTCGAATGTAGAAGTGGTAGTGCCAAGAA
This sequence comes from Nelusetta ayraudi, assembly GCF_046127955.1. Lineage (NCBI taxonomy): Eukaryota > Metazoa > Chordata > Actinopteri > Tetraodontiformes > Monacanthidae > Nelusetta > Nelusetta ayraudi. Next base: position 2,047,967 of record NW_027466070.1, on the reverse strand, counting down.
TTGTTTTAGCATCGTAAAGAACCAATACAAGTCTTTAACCAACTAAATACATATTTGTTTTTAAATATTCCACATTCACTAAAAGCCCTGAAGTGCCCTTCTTTGGGTTGTTACTTGGCTACTTTGGCTTAAAATCAGTCATTTGTTGTGAAATTGGAGCTTCACATGAATTCTTTCTTTGTCTTCTTTTTCTTTTCTTTTTTTTTTTTTTTAAATTAGTCGTTTCCTCACAGCTTGGTACCAGATGTTGGTGTTCAGAGAGCTCTTCCGTCGTCCCTCGTCATCCTATCTCACATCTTCACACTCACATGCTAAATGTGACGCCGCTCGTTCTTCTATTTTTCCGTTATCTCTCGCTTGCTCGCTCGCTCTCTCACGCCGCACACTTCCATCCCGACCCGTATCGTTTTCAAATTTACAACGCAGAGGAGAGAAGGTCCCGAGTGCCGAGGGAGACTCAAGTTATCCCGCCGAGAGGCCAGAGTCGTAGATAAGCTGATGGAGGGAAGGCTGGCCTGGATCCAGGGAGGCCATTAGAAGGAGCTCAGGGAAGTAACCCCGCTCGGCTCTCAGCAAACCTGCACTGGGAGCCAAGTCCTCCCCCCTCCTTACCCGCCTCCCCCTCCTCCTTTTCCTCCTCCTCCACTTACCTCATATGGCAGGAACAATAACCCGTCTGACACTGCGATTCACAGATGTCACGACTCTCAAAAACACGAGACATCAGTTGAGTTATTTCTCACTCATCCGCTCTCGACCTTCAACCAGATTGGCCACTTTAAGCGTTTTGTAAAAGTTGTTACTCTTTAGCAGTGTTGTTGGGATTACTCCATAGAAGTAGTGCAACTATTGATTACTCCTTTAAAAAGTAATCAAATTACTTATTTAACTACTTTGTTTCATAAGTAATCAATTACTAATTACTTTTGTTAAAAAAAAACATAAAGCAACAGTTGAGAACGCACAACGAACCACAATATTCTTTGATTTAGACGAGATGAACTCAACATAATGTTTGTATTTCCAGCTACAAGCATGCCTGTTTTGGTGCATCATCTCATATCAATGACCTTGCATGCACGGTTGCATCATCAATCAGCGACATCATTGTATTTGGTTGTTTTCTAAATTTCAGACATTTTGTGGATCATAAGACATTTTTAGCTTGCAAAATATTTCAGAAAAGTACGTTTTGCCACAATAATCCCGTTACATTACTCCGTTACTTAAAAAGTAGTTTAATTACAGTAGTGGATTACTTAGTAATAGATTACACACCAACACTGCTCTTTATTTTCTTTCACCGTGGACTCTTGAAGAGCAGCCTTGAAAAATAAAATATTCTTCCCCTGTGTTTACAGTCTCCTGTAAAAACACTGTGTTGAGGCTTCCTGCTGAAACTGAATCTTTCCACTGTTCTTGAACTTGCCCAGAAATAAAATATATAACAGTAGAAAAAGTCGTGCATTTCAAAGTTATTTGATAACAGCTGCTAGCATTAGGTGGCATGTCTGCTGATTGGGTAAAGGTATATTAAAGGGGGCTTGCAGTGTCACTGCCAAACTGGAAGAGGAGTCGGGGGCCCTTTGTGACATCATCAAGGTGCCAATTTTCCTTGCTTTCCATTCCTCAGAACAAACAGAAAAAGTAAAGAACGTGTTTTTCTCACATCAGGGGAGTTTTCACTGACATGATCGAGGCCAAGAGTTATGTTGGGGAAAATTTGTAAAAGTGAATTTTCCACAATGTGACACAGTGTCGTGTTTGGTGCCTTTTGCCACAGCTCTCAGACCGAGTTAATCGTGACCTCTTTACCGGCGTTCTCCGCTCGCACTCGTAGACCTTGTTTTACTGGACCCAGTGATGTATGTTGTGTTCCTTCCTCTGCGAGCCGCCCGCTGCCATCCGCAAAGACATGCGGCGGAGCCACGCAGCGCTGAGTTATGGCCACAGCGGGAGCCTGCGCTGCCTTTTATGTCCTGTAGGGCGCCATCAATCACGGCTCTGGCTGCTCCTTTGATTTATGACATCACTTGAGGTCGTTGCGTTGCGTTAGGCTTCAGTGACACCAGCGAGCGAGCGGGCCGGCCTGCTGATGGGCAGATGTTCTGAGAATGTTTTTGGGAAGTTTGTAATTTCCCCTGTCTCCACTGATACAGACATGAGGGTGTGTGTGAGAGTTAAAGAAATGCCTTTTAGATTATATAGTTATTAATAAAAAAAAAAAAATTGCACTCCTGTTCCAAAATACGGCTTGTAAGACTTAGAGTTTCTATTTACCTTCTATTGGAATGCTCATCTAAGTGCTGCTTTACAGCCTCGCTAACGACGGCTCTTTTTTAATGACTCGTTCATACATGCAAACTCATTTATGGCGCCTGATGGAAAACTAAGTGGCAATCTGGTAATCTGATCTGTCCCCTCTCTGCCATCAGCGGGGCCCTAATGCAGCGGGCTGAACTTTGAAGTGTCCTATTAGTCTTTACGGTCCCTGAACCGTGCGGCCGACTGTTAAGGGTGTCAGTCGAGCCTGGCCGAAGCAGCGTGACCTATTAGCTTTAACAAGTGCTGTTCGGGACTGCTCTTCTTCCTCCCTGCCAGCCTTTATTATGTCATCTGGACACTTTTTTCGTACACAACAGGAGCGTTTAATGCGTCTTTCGCTAGCATTGTCGTTTTGTTGTCTGGGTTTGTGCTCGGAGTTCGTGACACACAGCATTGTGATTTGTCTTTGGTTGATTGAAGCACAAATCGGGGCAGGAGTTAAACTTTAATTTCTGCCTCGGCTGAACCTAATTTGCCTTTTCCTCACTGTAATAGTGATTTAGTGTTCAAAACAAAGAATATGGATGTGTTGGGTTTTTCTTTCCTTGAATCAAGTTGCTTTAAGACGTTGCTAGATCTCCAAATCTGACACTGGAGATTCACCTTCCAAAACTATACTGGTTATCATATACATGTATCTAATATTTATATGATGTAAAACAACAGATAAGACGTAACATATACATTGTAGAAATTAATTTCATTTTTTAAGAGCCACGTCTTCTCTGTGAACCCTCGGGTTTGGATTTAGGAGATTTAGCAAAGCTGGGGAAAAAAAGTTAGGCAGTCAGAGACTCAAACTCATCGAGGATGAGATTTATAATGCTGAGATTTGTTTGGAGAAGAGATTTGTGACATATTGAAGTCTTAAGATGAGTCTTGTATAAGCTGAAAACCGTTCAACCATTCTTTTTTTAATCAGAGTTTATAATAAAGCCTGATAAAGAGTGTAAAGTTATGTGTTTGACGGGCCATCAGGTCCACATCAGGGGGGTAACATCCTGCTGCGTTCAGGACTTTATCTGAACTCTTTTTTTAAATTCATCCACAACGGCAAAAAAGACAGCAGTCTGTTTTTGTTGTTGTTTATTTATTTGTTTTCCCTGTATGGAAAGAGAGCAACTCTAGGATTCTTTGTGGGACAAAGACCAAAGTGAGTGCCAGACATCACTGGCACAGGTTACCTTCTTTGCTGACCCAGCTTCATTGTCCCACATTCATTTTATCTCTTTCATTAAAGGGCACCTATGATGCTTTTCCACTTTTCTGAGCTCTAAATACTGTTACAATGTTGAACCCTATCGTCAAACCATTTGAAATCGTGTAATAATGTAATAACACAAATAATGAGGTTCATGCGTTTGGAAGTGAGTCCTGTGCATGGTTCTGAACGCTCTGTTCACGGAGGGGTTTTTTTTAACACTGGGAACGCATTGACCTGAATGCGTGCCGGATCTCCTTTCATGGCCAAGCTCAGGCACACTCTCGGACTGGTTCCGCCCTCCCCCGCTCTGCCCCGGAAGTGATGTCGCAATGCGCTGCTCCAAGAAAATGTTTTTCCGGTGTCAGGGAAACTAAAAAATATAAAATAAAAAATACCGAGCGACTACCGAAGCACCAAGGACCACAACTGTCGGAGTGGAACGAACAGAGAAAATGTTGGGTGGTTTGTTCAGCCTAATGCGGATGCCATGGAACACCGGTCCGGTCGGCAACGGGAGTGAGACAGGCTCGACTTGGCCCCCTTGTGGACGACGAGAGAATAGTCAGCCACGGCAATATTTGAAAACATGTATGAGGACTGTGAGTGTATTGTGACCTCAAGCAACATTAGTTTTAAGACTACTTCCGACGTACAACCGCTGAATCGTGTTGATGAACTGTTAGCGACTCGCAAGTTTCGCTCCTTATACCTACACCGGTTTCGTAAAGTTTGCCGTTTACTCTTCACTCCCGCACCGGCACACTGAGGAAGTGATTCTCAGCAGCGACCAATCACAGCGGAGTGGGCTGAGCGGGAGGCGTACACGGAGGAGGCCGGGGGTGGAGTGAAGTAAACCAGACCTGATCGCGGGATGCAGGAAATACGAGGAAACGAGCAGCGAGATACACAGATCTACAAAGCTTTTAGTGCGGGGAACCGTGTGTTGCTGCTCTGGAGGGGCCAGAATTCAAATACAAAGGCCCGACAATGAGTATAATAGGTCACCTTTAAACGTTTTTGTGTAGGAAGTGAGTCAAAGTTTGTTTGTTTTTTAGGAATGTTTCGTTGCATGATCGTGCTCATAGTGCAAAAACGTGTCCATGATGCTGAATGACGCTGAATTATTATTTATTTAGTTTTTGGCTTGACAGCTGCTTTGCTTGCTGAGGCCACGGCTGCACTGTTGGCTGCAGACCACCTGGACGTATTTAAGGCCAGTTCTATATAACTATTAGTCTTACTGTGGAGCCTAATGGCTCGGTCGGAGCGTCCCATCTGGAAGCTGCCGATGCGAGCAGAAAGGGATCGCGTATCGTTCCCCCTCAAACACACACACACACGCATGTTGATTGCATTAAATCTTTATGTCATTACAATTAACGTGTAAGTACCGACATTCAGCAGCCTCATTTTGTGGTTAGCGGTTACAGGTTTTCTGATCTTTTTTTGCGCTGAAACTAAACATTTATGGCAACGACGTAATTAAATAACAGATTTTTGGAATTAGCCATATTTATTACATTTAAAGGGTTGTGATAGGATACGATATCTTGGAAAATTAATTTACTTTCTTCTTGAGAGTCATGTGACAGGATTCGAATGGCCATTAGAGATGTTGAATACAAATCTTTTAAAAGGGTTATTTGTTTTGGAAAAAATGGGGTGAAATGACTGAACTGGCTCAGAAACTGGTTCATAAAATCTACCTCAGTCATAAAATATTACATGTTGTTGTTGTTGGGCTTTTTTTGTACAAAATACAGACGGTAAAACTGCCACAGTCTGGCGGAGAGAGACAGTAAATGTTGGGACTATTTATGACGGTGTATTTACCCCCCACTATTTCATTTGAGTATGAGATTTGAAAGTGAGTAGAATTTATGTTCAGTGTCTTGTTAAAAAAAAAATTCTGCGCCACTGGCAAACACATTGTGTGCTTTTTATAGATTAAAACTCAAAGTCCAAAGAACTGTCCTAATATTTTAACGCAGATTTACGGACTTCTTTTCAAAATTTTCCAAAAATTCTTTGTATTTGTCTTTCTTTTTTAACTCTCAGCCTCAGAACAGGTTAAAAGAGTTGCCAGATGGAAATGGGGAGTGTAAATAAAAGCAATTTAAATGGCCTGGTGACTAATAATACATCAACTCATTCAACTGTTGGAGATCCATTTATTTTAAAATCAGCTCAAAATGATCAACAAAAACATCTCTGACTTCTGTAGAAATATACAGCACCTTGTTCTCAGGGATGTTGTTCCTGGAAGTGGAAAAATGAACAACCTCTCCAACATTGTAAGTGCAATAACTTATGGCAATAGCACATTATATAAATTCACCATCTGAAGTAGAAATACATGATTAATATACAAAAACTGCTCCAAGCTGGTAAAACAGTTGATGAGAAACAGCCAAATTCATGACTAACGCAAAAACATTGTTTTACAAACATTTGACAATATTACCGAGACACTTAATGGAGGCGTTATTAGACAAAAGAGCAAAACATATTTACATGCAAAAGAACAATATTAATTCTATTGTTCACATTCACACCAGATGGCATCATATGGGTTTGGATTGCTTTGCTTCAGTAGTATCAACATGGACGGAGCTGCAGGGGACTGGAGCGCTGCGGCCGGGCCATCAGGAAGACAAACACTCAGGGGTTCGAACGACACCCTCTTTTATTTTTTACATCGTGACAATATCACTAACTTTTTTTGGTTTTTTTTTGTATTGATTCAGAATGTTTCTCTTCCAGTGTGTCATCTATTACGCTATGACGCTGATGTAACCTCAGTCTAGTGAAATGTATAAAATGGTTTTTTAAAAAAAAATAAAGTTGTGGTTAAAAAAAATGTTATCGTATCACTGTCAAAATAATTGTCTTGACATCAGACTGGACATAGTGTAAATTTGTAGACGCAGATAAAGGAAAACTCAAAGCTTTAAAGGCACCATATTATATCAATATTCAGATCTTTATTTTTTCATCCCAGTATGCACTGGGGCAGCACTCAGTGGTAAGTAATACAAAAAACATTTTATCTTCCTGCTGAAATTGATCCTTAATCGGACCATCCTCATTCTTGGAAGGAGACAAAAACAAGGCTCAGCGGGCGGAGCCAACACCTGGGGGATGCGATGTCACTAACCTGGGAGAGGTATCAGTTTGTGACATCACAAAGGGCTGATTTTTTTTTCTTTTTCTTTTTTTCTTCAATACTGTTAGTTTCGGCAAGTAAAAACACACTTTCTCATTTTTTGTGAGTCCACTGACAGGGTGGATGTGCATTTTTTTTTAAAAACATTGTCAATGTAAATCACACCTTATATGGAACCTTTCAAGTTCTCGCCACTGGGTGTGAGTGACGTTGGTTGAGATTATAGGAACGGATCAAATACAATAAATCAGCAACTTCAATTATTGAATTATCAAAATAAATAACAAGTAGGCAGAGAAAAAAAAAATACAACATCACCTTGGCAAAAGGATGTTTTAGACCTTGTTGGTCAAATGAAATGGAGATTTAATCAATGGTGTTTGAGCGTATTCCCTCTCTGGAGTGGGGAAGCAGCAAGAGGCACTTGAGCGTTACGAAAGTGGACCGTAAGACGCTGAATTGGTCTCATAGATCCTCATCCTCACAGGGGAGGAAATCGGATACATCGTCCGGCGGGGTGTCACACAGAGACCAGCCAGGACGTTAATGAGGCCCGTCTCTAGCGTCGGGCCTGCACAGCGGCTCTGGTGACCGCTCGATTTCAACGGGGTCGCACACAGACACAGACGCCGCAGCAATCACTGGACCAGCTCTCCACATTCCTGCGCTCTGGCTCTAATGTCATCACATTACAAAAACATTACAGAACGCCGAAAGGATTTTCGGTCCGCAGTCGCCGCTACGTGACGGATTGAAGAAGCCTGTTGCGGCTCGTCACTGCCCAGCCGGTGTTTGAGCGGCTGAATCGATTGTCAACGCGTGTGGAACGGAGGTGCGTGCTTGCGCCCCTCACCAGCAGAGCCGACATGTAACTCTGGAGTTCCGTAAAGGAGCGCTCCCTGGCCCCGACGCTTATTGTGTGCGTCTGTTCCAGTTAGCTCACTGACTGAAGCTGAAGACACGACTGGTCGGTGCCGAAGGCCGCTGTTGTGGTTTCCTGTAACCTGAGGCTAGGGCAGAGCAGGCGGCGACCTGCGGTGGCAGCCCTGAGGGAGGAAATGACACATTGGTTTGAATTTGCTGCCAGTCCGGTGCATGTGCGTTCGCTCCTTCCAGACTAAAGTGAAGCGGCGCTCGCTCTCACCCAGCCTCTTACTGCATTCCAGCTCTTCGGACTGACTGACTGTGTGTCTCTCTCTCTCTTTATGGAATTACACAAACGACCGACTGCAGACGCTGAAAAAGTCAAATTTTTCCACTGCAGGTAAGTGTTGTGGCTTGACGGAAAGTGTCGGGCAAATGGCCAGTCATGGAATGGAGAAGTTCTAATACTGTTGGTTCCCCTGTTGTGCCGCCAAATGTGAGCATTTAAAGACCAAAATATGGAGGTTTTGCTGAAATACCAATACAGATGAACCTCATGCTTCGACGAGACCTGAGATGGGGGGGGGCAATCGCAGTCAGTACCGTATCCGATTGACGTCCTCAGAACCTGAAAGCACTTGTGTAATTCTCGCTCATTTGACGTCTGCTGATTCTCACAGTCACAGCTGTTATCTCGGCCGCGTCGGCCGCTGCCAATGGCCTCTCTTATCTTCACAGTCGCTCCCGTGTTCGTTTGACCTGTGTTATCATTAGTGCTCGCAGAAAGAGAATTTAAAAAAAAAAAAAAGAAAAGAGAAGAAGAACCAACCCTCCCTCCTTCCCCCGCTTGCTCGCTGATGATCGCTGCCAAACAGGGAGGGAGAGCAGGGTCGACGGTGGCCGGGTCATCATGTGGCCCAGGAGATGGCTGCGCTGTGTTCCTTGGCCTTCATGCGCAGCGCGGCGATGCTGGAGGACTTGCGATCGGGGTCGACGTTGAGATCGTAGCCGTTGATACCGCCCCCCATGGCGGGGCTCCCAAAGAGGCTGCCCATGTGCGTCTGTCCCATGTGGCTGCTGCCGGGGCTGGGCACGCCCAGGAAGTCGGTGACGCCGGCGGGGCCGTGAGGGTGGGGCGGCATGCAGGACGGGACGGGGTCGCAGGGCACAACGCAGCCCGGCACCGGAGACGCTCCGCTGCTGCCGCCGAGCCACGACGGGTTCTGGATCTGAAGACGTCAACATCAGGTTTTAAGGAAATGTTGTCATGTCAGGTGGGAAAAAATATCTGAAGAAATAATGCCTCCATATTCATGTACGCCCAGTTATTTAAAGGACATTTCTGCAACTCTCTAATTTTACTATCCTCCCTGGGACACAAGCCCAAGTCCTCACGGCACTCTTAACTCCCCTCAGCAGTTCTTTTGTTTCCCCAAAACTCTTCGAATTTCAACGTAATTTGTATCTCAGTTTCCACTAAAAGCAGATGGACCCGTTTACCAACTCCCTGGTGAACAGAGAGAAGAATTTATGAGCTGAACAAACAAATATTTCCCACAAAACGTTGGGGGGTGAGACCACAAGCAGAGCAGAAACAAAATGTCTATTTAGCAACAACAAAAGATGGAGATGCAACTGAACATCTGGGTGTTGTGCAAATTAATTATGGAATGTTTGCAGATTGTTTTGGCCTCACCCCAAACTGCCAAAATTAGCGTTTTCGTCAGACCAACGTTTCAAACAACTGCTACTCTTTGTGCCTTTGTTGAGCAGATATTTTTGTGTGTCTTGTCATATTTATTACCTGTGCGTAGTTCTCTGGCCGAGTTAGCAGTGGCAGCTCGTAGGCAGTGGAGAAATGCGTCCGGACCTGCTGCATCTGGCCAAAGCGCTCCCTCTTCCGCCACTTTGCTCTTCGATTTTGGAACCACACCTGAAAAACAAAACAATCCGTCAATGAACCGCCTTTCGATGCGCGATAAAAAAAAAAAATAGAATAAAGCACACATAAACTCATCTCTGGAGAGAATCCTCTCCACTCGGCCAGACAAAGTTGGAGACTGAGCCACATAAAATTAGGACAGTGGAACAAATAAATTCTGCCGCACATGAAAGCCCAGACCCGGGATTTTAGGACTTGACATGCCTTCAAAGTGCCGGCTGTGCGCAAGTATTGATGTGAAAATGGTGAGTCTCCCCTGGTGCTGCACCTTTCAGCTCCTCCCTTTGATACGCAGACGTCTGCCTCCCTTCAGGCTGCCAGCGTCGACAGATCCACATCTGGGCCTGCGGCCGTTCATAAATCACCCAGTGAGAGGTGTGCTCTCCCCCTCATGTCAGCGCCGAGGGATCCAGCGAGGAATCCCTCCGTGTATTCCGCCGAGGAGGAGAGAGTGCGATCCTGTGACCAACAGTGAGCCTTTCTTTGCCTTCTGTCGAGCCTCGGATGCAGTTGGTACAGCGGGCTCCTCTGGGTAGTTTCACCTCGCGGGATTGACAGACGGGCTGTTCTTTCAGGACCTGCTGACAGACCGAGTGCAGGCTGCTTAGCCCACTTTAGTAGCACCGCGGAAAACCGAAATGAGAACCTTGCCGGCTTCCAGAGGGTTAACTCTCTGGAAGCCAGCGACATCTCCTTAAAATAGTAGATGTCTTCGGTATTTGCAGACAGGAGGGATGGTTCATTGCTTGCCTTCCTGATATTTCTCTTTATACCAGTTAAGTCATATGCACTTTATTTTAAAATAGGGAACTTCTTCATTATACAGGTGTCAGAATCCTGGCTGAAGACAATTTGACATAACTTTGCAAGTGTAGATGAGGAGAAACGATACGCGCAAAGAAATTAGATCGCCGCTACTAGGCTATTTTCGTGCGTATTTTAAAGTTCCCATGCTACCTATTTCACAATTTTTATTTTCTAATTCTGAGCAACAGAGCCGTCTGTCGAAGTTAACAAACCCCTGACACTGACACTTTGTTGGACTTGGACTGGCAAACACCAGAAAGTGGTAATTATGCGATTTGTGACACCAAAAAAATGTTCTGTTTTAAAAGAAACATACAGAAAATGTTGAAGAGAAAATTGTTAGACATTGTAGATATTCTATAACAAATTGTTGGAAAGTATTGGCAAAATGAATTGCATTATTATTATTAGTGATAATAATAATATGTACACTTCATGTAATCCCTAGACCTGCAATAGCATTTCAGTGTATAATGTGAGGCCAAGGTCCAGAGAGAACTAATGTTGAAAGAGATTTTGTCCACAAGCGAACGGAGGCGGGAACAGGGAATATGTTTCTCTGCGTCTATTTATTGTTTGTCTAAATCTTGCTCTCCCCAGAGGAAAAGGGAAACGCTCTTCAAAGAGAGAAGGCAGAGACTGCGTTCCAACACAGAGGTCTGAACTGGGATTGTGGGTTGATTCCCAGCCCAATCAGCTTGTGGTTTCCACAGTGCTTGACACGCAATTTCCCCTCAGTCAACCTCTTTAAATCCTCCCTCCTCAATGCCTCTCCCTCCCTCTCTCTCTCTCTCTCTCACTCGACTGTTTCTCTGTTGACTACAACATCAGAGCTTCCAGTGGCAGACACAAAGACTGTTGCACAACACAAAATGACACTTGATCGCTTAAAGAGTTTTGCTACGTAGGGTAAATAACTTGCAAGATAATTTTTGAAGGGGCAAACGATATACCGCGCAAGCAACCATGCAACCGTAGATTTTTTCCGTAGGATGCTGACGTCAAGACAAAAAAAAAAAAAGGTTGTGTGACTCCAGCATTCCTCAGGTCAGCTGGCAGGATTAGACAACGGCACACTTTAGCAAAGTGGTAAAGGGATCTTGGAGGCTGTGGCTGGAGCCCAGTGTCAAGGTGAGGGGTTGTTGTCCTTTGAACTGAATCATGTTTTGAGGGAGGTTCAGAGGGTGTCAGGCTCCCCATGGAGTTTTGGAGTTTAATATTATTAAGCGTGCGTCATATCTTCACATTGGCGTGTACTTGCTTACATGAAATTCAAAACACTGCAGGTTTCCAAAATAAAATTCACCAAAAATGGCCTCGAGCGGACTGAAGGCGGACCGAAGTGGCTAAAATTGAAGGTCCTGCAATATGTGGAATTTTCTTAACCCAAAGTGTTTTCCTGGACTAATGTGGAAGTAAATTTGCATGCTTTACTCATACAGTTCCAGATCTTTGTGATGTCACAGAGGGCATTGTCCCCTCTCTCAGCTACTTGACAACTCAAGCAAGCACTGGCTCTGCCCCGTAAAATCACCTTATTTTTATTCCCTTGCAAACATGTGAAAGGTGCAGTGAAAGCGAAAGGTCAGTTTCAGCAAGAAGCTAAAATCCAACATTCTAGCAGGAGGCTATTAACAGAGGGCTAAACATGCTGTTTTTTTTTTTTTTGTTTTTTTTTCAGGGGTCGGGGTGATTTTTTTTTTGTTTTTATTGGATAATAAATTGTGCGTGGCTTCTCCAAGTTGAGCTCAAGATGGAAAACAGAAATCTGTCACTGAGTATAACGAGGGATACAAAGATGGCTTTGTATTTATTTCGGGGGAACGAGATTCTATGCTTGTTGCTTTATCTGGCGGCATGAAAGTCTTGTGTCTGAAAGCTCTCGTAGTCCGCAGCCAGTCAGGTTTATCAGTCAGGGCGCTGTCAATTTAATTGCGAGGGATCAAGATAACCTCTCCTCCAACTCCCACCTCCCTGTTTAAGCTCAGCCTCTTCTCTCCAGTCGCCGCCGCCGCCACCAGTCGGCCCCTCCTCCCTTTTTAAGTCGGCGAGGGGAAGTGGGGATATTGGAAAGTGAGATGGGAGAATGTTCAAACTGGAGCTTGTTTTCATTTCATGTTTAATTTCCTGACGCCTAAGCCCTTGGCTTTCCGCGGCTAACCTCTCTGACCTCTCGGAGGCGTGCGGACGAGAGCGGCGGGCCGAGCGCGTGCACACACACACACACACACACACACACACACACACACACACACACACGGGGCAGCCGTGCCGTGAACAACACAAACACACACACACACACACACACACACACACACACACACACACACACACACACACACACACACACGCGCGCGCGCGAGCGAGCACGCGTTGCCATACCGTGTTACGGGGCGAAATTCAATGTCGGACACTAACAAATGTGTTCTTTTAAAAGGGTCGGGCTCGCGCCCTTGCTGGAAAACCTTTCGTAAACAAGCAAAGTCTGCGCACGTATATTTGGCCCTTGTCTGAGTTTTTGGGGCACAGAGTGTGTCGTGTTTTACAGAGCGTTCATCGCCTTTGAACGGCAGCAGAAACGAGGCCCGAGCCAAATAGTTTGGCAGGAAGATCATTCCAGGGTGAGCAGTAAGAAGTCAGATGTGTCCTTTTTGCTGCGTCGTTTCCTCTGCTCCTCTCTCTGCGGCCATTTGTTTCAGGGTAAAATTTGTGGCGGCATTAAAGTCATTCCACGTACCCAAACCAACCAGTGACGGGAGCCCCCTGAATCAGCCATGTATTGTTGGAAAAGTGAACACTTACTCCACTTACTTCAATATCCCGGGGATCTCGGAGCTCAAAAACGTCTTGGCAACGGTGCAGTGATTGCGAAAGACGTCTACGTGAGAGGCAGTATGCGGAGCCACTAAGGAGTTTTATTTATGCTCCAGAGTCAGAGGGTGAGAGGGAGGGAAGGCAGGAGTGCACGACTTTAAGGAGGAAAGGGGTGAGGGGGAGCACTGCTTTGAAGTGCAGCCGTCTCACCTCATCTCTGTCACCCAGGACTGCGGTGATTGTGAGTGAGTGACTGGCAAGGCACTCACTCATTCACGACCACCGCCTCCACCTCCTCCTCAACAACTGCCTGGTGAAGTTCAGCTCTGAGGTTGAGGACTAATTGTGCCGAGTAAACTTTTGGTAGCAGGAGTCGCAGGAGGCCATTATGGAAAAGTCCTGCCCGACTTTATGAAGACATTTATTATCAAGCTGAGTATGAGAAAGCAGGACCTTGACATTGATGTTTTGGCAAGGGAAGGAGGGGGGACGACAACAAAAAAGAAAAAAAACAAAACATCTGCACTCTTGGATTTCAATGGCTGTTGTTCCGGAGATGAAAAGGATTCTCCGATGGCTTGCCAAGCTTCGAGTGCCCCCTGGTATTCAACAATTGGATATCCCTGGACTTTGTCTTGATGGACCTTCGGTTGAAATTGTGGGCTTTAGTCTTGATTGCGTGTATATTTAGGGTCTGATTTTAAAAGCGCGGGTCAAACCTCACAGTGACTCAACAGAGTCTGCTGCGCGCCTGTCAGACGAGGAAGGTAATTATATTCATCTGGGGAAAAGATGGCTCTGTGTGAACGCAAAACATGAATGTACTTATTTTACTGTACCACCATAAAAGGGCCAAACCAGGTTTCGTGTCCCTGACTATGTCTCGGGCCATGCGTGGAAATTGAATTTGGCATCTCAGAGTGTTTTTATATATCCTTGCCAAATAGCTCAGTGACTTTTCTTTCTTTTCATGTGTTCTCCCTTGCTGCACCCAGATCTGCGCGGTGAAGTAGTTTAAACATTGTAGAGCCGGGGGGGGAGAAACCCTTGGCCTCTGACCCCTTTGCAGAGTCTGCACCGTGTAATAGCTAAGAGCAGAATATTCCCTTAGTCCAGCCCAGCCCACTCTGATCTGCAACTGGCAAGCAGAACACAGTATCGGGAACAATGGGCCTCGCTGTCTGCTCTTTGGAACAATTCTTGTCAACCTGCCAGTCTCAGCGCTGCCTTTGTCAGTTCTCAGAGTGTTGCTGTTAGCGTGCGAGCGCAGACACCTGCAGTCGTACAGCACATCTTGTGAAGAGAGTCGGAACAACAGACTACGAAAGTTGTGTTAAACATCACATATTGAGTTACATCCATGTCTGGATCATTTGGATGTTTTTAGATCTGGGACTTCAGCAGAGTTGCCTGGAACCACTGATGATGCCAGAAGCCTCCGCAGATCTCCAGAAAACTGCATATTCAACCGAGTGCTTTGAAAACATTGGAAAAGTAGGAACATTTTGAATCTCTTTGTCTGTAAGACTAACAGTACTCTGTCAGAACAGTGGCCTGTTTGATGGCGTGCTAAGTTCAAGTACCACAAATGATGGCAAGAGCTAGTACAGGGATGAGCCACATGACAGGCCTGCATCGTGTCGGCGGGCCACGGAAGTTTTGTTGACGGGGGGGCGCTGGTTGGAAATTGCTGTTACGTCCCCGGAGTTTTTTCGTTGACCGAGGGAGCGTGGGGGGGGCGGAGCACGCTATCGCGCTACGCTAACGTGTCGGCAAAGTTACGTGCCGGCAAAGGTTCATTTGGGGGTGGAGGGGTTGATTTATGACTGGCTTCACGTGGGCCAGACAGAGACACGCAGCGGGTCAGATGTGGCCCACGGGCCGTAGTTTGCCCATGCCTGATCTAGTAGAATAACCTTTCTGCACTTAAAAATACCCGCCACTCCAAACACTGCTGACAACCTTCCTCTTGTCCATGACATCCTCCCCATGAACAATTTTACTTAAATAGTAATGATTATGCGGATTACAGCGTCAAAAAAAGTTGCGCACAGCCAAAGACCCTACTGGTCATGTTGATGGCAACAAACAGCAGGGTCACAGAGAGTATCGAAATGAATGAGAAATACTTCATTTTTGTAGCGATATCGGATTCAGCGTGAATACAACCGGAATAAACTATTGGGGAAGCGGATCCCCCATACATGCCTGATGCTGTGTCAACACAAACCGCTTTAATCACGGGATGGTGGAGCAGATTTGTTGCGGACATTTGGTTTCAACTTTCTCCTTCCTGGGTGAAACTGGCGCGCAAGCCAGCAATCAACCCCCAACCTCCCACACTGCGGGGACTTTGTCTCCTCACGAAGCAAGCCGCTTTTGTCTCACTGCTTTGATCGTCACGCACAGATGTGGACGTGTTTGCATTTAAGAGCACGCCGAAATAGCCCCCCGAGCACTGGAGTGGCGCTGGCAGTCGCCGTGGAAGCGGGGAGGCACATCAGACGAGGTTCCTTTGGAGTGACACAGACTCCGATGAAAGAATTTGGGGTGGAGATGAAGGAGACTGCTGCTTGGTTGTCGTTTGTATCATCTTTCTTATTATAAAACACCCACTACATTTTAAAAAGTTGGAACCACCAGTTCTCACGAGAGCACACAGTCTTCTATGAGAGATCAATGATCTCGGGTTTTTGGAAACACAGTAGTGTGTGTTGGGGGTGTGACCTGGTGATCAGGTGCGACAATGCTAACCTGCACTCGAGCCTCCGTCAGGTCTGTCCTCAGCGCCAGCTGCTCTCGGGCGTAAACGTCCGGGTAGTGCGTCTTCTGAAAGACCTTCTCCAGCTCCTCCAGCTGGTAGCTGGTGAAGGTGGTGCGGTTGCGCCTCTTCTTGCCCTTGTTGCTCTCGGCCTCGCTCTTGTCCAGGGGGCTGGAGAGTTCGGAGCCCGACCGCTCGCTCCCGAGGCCTTTCTCGCCCGGTGCCTTCAGGTTCAGGTAGCTGCCCTCCATCCCGGCAGGGTCGACACTCGGGGGCAACTCGGACTCTGTCAGGCTGCCAGTGTCTTTTCCTGAAAACAAAAACAGAAGGAAAGTGTTTGATTAAGATCAGTTGTAGTCTGTTTTTGACCATATGAGGAAACAAAAGTCTACTGATGGCTCCGACGCTGCTCTTAACAAGTACAATCAAAGGTGACAAGATAATACTAATAATCAGTCTAATTATGTGATGTGGATTCACATCAATCAAATACAGTGTTGGCAAGTAATGTATTGCTAAATAATCCACTACTGTAATTATACTTTTTTAGTAACGTAATGTAAGTAATGTAACGGGATTACTGTGGCAAAACTGGTAATTATATCATCATTTCTTTATCAAGTAACGATTCCATACTTTTCTGAAATATTTTGCAAGCTAAACATGTCTTATTATCTGCGAAATGTCTGAAATTTAGAAAAACAACCGAAAACAACAATGTCGTAGATTAATGATGCAACTGTGCATGCTACCTCATTGATATGTGACGACGCACCAAAACAAGGATGGCAGCGGCGAAGAAAAAAAAAACAAAATGAAAAAAAACAGCGATTGCGTTTGTCACTGGAAATACAAACATTATTTTAAGTTCTTCTCGTCAAAATCAAATAATATTGTTGTACGTTATGTGCTGGGAACAAGATGTTCTCAACTGATACTTTAGAAGTAATTAATAATTAGTAATTGATTACTTATGAAACAAAGTAGTCAAAGAAGTAATCAGATTGCTTTTTAAGGAGAAATCAGTAATCAGTAGTTGGATTACTTTTAGGTTGTTATCCCAATAACTCTGATTAAATACAGTATGCCTATAATTAGAATGGATGTAATAAAGTGTGGAGGTTCCACTGTGGTTGTAAAGAAACACATTAAGACATTTTTGGTTGGAGTCAAAGTGTCTGAAATGTATTATTTCGACAAAGATTTACCCAAGTGTGGCTTCTGGTCTATTTTTTATGCTTTATTTTTGACTGTTCCATTTCTTTTCTTTTCTTTTTTTTAAACCAAAGCGACTTTCTGACCATGTTGGGGCTGGACAGTGTGTAATTATCACCACTTCTGTCATTGAAAAACACAAGAGAAACTCTTTCTTGGGGGGGGGGGGGGGAAAAACTGGCTGGATGAAATCATGGAGCCTCGCGGTAAGTCGGCGTCTGCTCATCATCACGTTACCACCTCCACACAAAATGACATTTAGTCAAAGCTTGCATCACTTCTGGGATGGTTTATTTTGAGCTCAAAGGGCCTTGTTGGCATGAACAAGCTGCAGAGAGGTGTTGCCCCCCCCCCCTTGTTTAAGAGACTTGTCACTACTCGTTGGCTTGACCTGCGACACAACCCTTCAGCCACTGCATCCAGGGTCTCCGTGTCGACCCGCCAGCCTGCTCTCCCCTTCACGTGTAAACAACATTGCGTTTGTCACCTTTAAGTTTCGAGGGGGGGGTTTCATCCGGCAGACTTCTGGTCTGTTCCTGTCAGCGCTCGCCACCCATTTGTTTTTTGGCTTCTTTTTGTTTCCCTTCATCAGACGAGAAAAGCTGTCCGTTCTCCTTCAATAAACAAACTGCCGTGCACATAAATAACCTGCAAGTCCCGGGGTTGTGGCCCGGCAAGATCAGTGTCACCCCTTCATTTTACTCTCACTGGCAGCGCCCTGTCTCCTCCGTGGTCTCTGCTCACCAACATTTGTCTTTTGTCACTCTAATAGTTACGTGCCGCATGTTTAACTTTGTCACTTTGCGTTTTTGTTATGAGTAATTCCAGCGGAAAAGAAGGGGGAGGTGGTTCCCGCACTTTGTCGGAGCTAGCTCAGCCGAGGGGAAGCGAGCCGACACCACGTGGCGGTCAATGATTGTTGGCGACATTGTGTCTGATAAAAGAAAAATACCAACACTCGTAGATGTTAACTGAAGACATGATGAATTCAGTTCTCCAGAGGAGCCCAAGTGTCTTCATGGTGAGCAAGACGAGTGAATACTTCTGGAGTGATGGAGCGAGGGCGGTGGCTGTCAGCAACGTGCGTGTTTGTTTTCATGGATTAGTGCGGCTCTGGCCCCGTTGGCTGGTGTGTCCCGCAGTGAGCAGTCGCTCCGTAGTCATCCTCACCCCTCCCTCCAACTCCCCTCCCCTCTGCTCGCTGGCTCAGATTTTCCTCCCGGACGGAGACGCCGGCGGAGCAACGCGGCTCAGCCCAGCTGGAGTTCATGACCTCATATCGCTGTGGCCCACCTGTCAGACCCTCTTACAGTCTTCGACGCAGGCAGATGTTCTGAAGCCGGCCCCGGACCGGGCCCCCTCGCGCTGACCTCCAGCCAGCGCTAAAGTGCGGCACGGTATTTCCAGGACTTGGGGAGCTTGGCGGTTGCGGCAGCCAGGAAGTGAAGCAGGTCAAGTTCAGGACTGTGAGAGGACTTAGTTGCGACCGTGCCCGTGAGCGAAAAACGGAATGTGCCGCAGCAGATGGATGCTTCTCAGATCTGTTGGATGTATCACACGTCACCATGCAAAGTATTTGTGAAGTTGGCAAGTGGATCAAGTGGAGATTTATTTCTTTTTTTCTGCCTGATGTCTTTGGGGGCAGGGAGGTTATTTGCCATAATCATACCTGTTGATCGTCATAACTTTGCTAACTTTTCTAAAGCACCACCGCAGCACTAGTCAACAACACCCCAGCATCTCCAGCATCAGCATTCGATTGCTGTTCTTCTCCTTCAACTTCTTCTCTGACTTCTGGCAACAGCTGCCTCCTGTTTTGTTTTTTTGTCGTAAATGAACCAAAGCCGATTGGAACGCTGGTCCAAAGACCGAGCATCAGAAAAAAAGCTCTCTGCTGGAGGTTGGCAAGATGGACGAGCAAGACGAGCGCTGCAGCTGCTATGAGGTTAACCGTGAGGATGAGCGTGAGCCAAGATGTTCTGTAAGCTGAGCTCACAGTTCAGCCACCAGATGGAAAGGTGTCCGTTTTATACAGTTGAACACCACTTTTCTCTTCTCCTCAGCAAGGAAATGCCAATTCTGTATTTAATCTGCGAGCCAACCAGTCTTTGCTCGGCTCGGCTAACCAGCAAACCCTCAGGACCCCCCAGGCCTGACCCAAACTCTCATCCTCTGTGAAGAATCTGCACTGATCAACATCTTCATCACTCTGAAACCCTTTTGTCTGTCGCGCCAGCCGCACCGAGTCACTCGCCACAAACATCCTCACTATTCCAGCGTGCTCAGCTCCCCTCCACCCACTCTCCCTCAGCTCAACCTCTCCATCCCCTCCACTTGCCGTTCCGCAGCACACATCCAATCAGAGGCCGCTTTCATTCCCGGGCGAGCCAGGATTCCAGCGTTCTGGCTCCAGGTCTTTTTCTGGCATTGACACTGTCGTTCTACCTCAACGCATATACTGTAGATGCGGTGCACATCCAGACACCCACCCTCCCCACCCCCTCTTCATCACGTCCTGGGCCAATCCCACATTTTGCCAGAGCCACCCTGTGACGAGCTGCAGACCTCTTCAGTTAGCCGAGGTCAGTTGTTTACTAGGGTCAGCAATTTAATCACCGCTGAAAACAGAGAGAAAACATCAAAGTGTAATTTAACTGGTTGTAAAGCCACAGGGCACCCTCTCTGTTTTTATGGAATGGGACAGGGAGGGTCAAGTGAAGCCATATAAAAGAAACACTATAAATTAGTAACCTGGGGAAGGGTTAATGACCAAACACTAAATAGGGAAGGGAATGCTTTTAAACAGAGTGCTGCACAATGTTCCCCCAGAGCCAACAGCCACAGCTTCCCACTTATCAAACCTTGTACGGAGTGAATACAGTCAATTAATGCGTCGGCTTTGGTGGCTATTCATTTTTAAACTTGCTGCCGGTACGCAGACGTTGCTCTTGGGCTGCGTTCTCCTCCCGCTGAACTGCCTTAAGTCCTCATGTTGGTTCCTCCGTGGAAGGGAGGCTCCCAGATGTTCCCGTGGAGAGATCTATGCCAGTGGCTCATGCAGGAATGCAGATTCAGTGCAAAGGGTGGAAAGGAAAAAAAAAAATCCCTGTTCAGCCTCAGCTCTTGATAAATTGACACGGTCATAACCTTACTGCTGTCATAACTTGGACCGTGGCTAGCACGGCTGCGTATGAAAAAAAAAAGAAAACAATAACTCTGAAATAGCGTGACATTTGATGTTTTTGTGAAAAGGAGAAGAAGAAGAAGAAGAACAATCCTCACCCCTGTCAAGTTAAAAGCTCAATTAAAATAGAAATTCTCAAAAACCTTAACGGCAGCCATGGTAGAACTTTTTAAAGAAGTGATTTTTTTTTTTGGAACAGCTTTTGTCATTCCCAGAAAAGGATCCAAACAATATTTTTGTTGCCTTAGTTGGTTGTGCAATGTTTCTGAATTCATTTCATAAACGTGTCTTCTGACGCCACAATATTCGGACAGTTCTTGGCTTCTCAAATCCATAAAACAAACCCGCTTGCACCAACAAAATCAGTTTTCTGTTTGGGAAGCATTGGCAAAAAAAAAAAAAGTGTCTATAACTTTATATCATCCCAATCTTGGAGCAAGATCGCGTTAACACTTGCTTTGTTTTATTATCCAGATTTAATCAGTTTGGTAGCCTTTTTTGTACCAAATCAGCCTTGTACTTCACTTGACCGAGAACCTCGTAGTTTTTCTAGGAAGCTAAGCATCCGTTCAGGAGCTCATGAAGTTCGGATAAAGAGCCCTTAAAAAAAAAACAAAGAAAAAAAACTACACCACCCAAGATTTGAAGTCACGTGGGCGGCTCTGTTTGGCTGAGTTACCTTTAAGCAAGAGGCAAATTGTGCTGTTTTGATAAAGTCCGAATTAGTCTGGATAAGAGAAGATGATAAGAGAGGATCATTTGAAACACATGTCCTCGCTGTCCGCCGTCCAATCGCTGGCAGGCAGACGCCCCCCCCCCTCCCCAGTCCCACGTTTCCACTTTACATTGTGAGGAGCCGTGATGTCATCACGCTGTGGGCCGTTCTCATTCGCCATTCTAATTTATTCACCGTCGCTGATGCAGGTGCCGCGCCGATGACACTGGCTTTTGCGGCGGGCGCTATGTGTTGGCCTTCGGCGCATGCTTGACCTGTGACATCACCTCGGCCAACCGGCGCCCCGTGACGCGTGTTTAGAGCGCTGTGTTTTGACAGGATGCTTTTCCAAACGCTGCCAGGTCGTATTTTGGTTTTGTGCGCCCGGGGGAGAAATGTTTTCACATATCACAGGATGCTTTGAAATCCCCGAAAAGAGCGGGAGGGAGGCCGCGAAAATGATTAACAAGGCTGCGTCTAACAAGCGTGTGCTTTGTTTTTGACCATTATGCAGGTCCAGGCGTAAACAGCCAAGCAGAGCACCAGCATTCACACAAACACACCGCAGGCCTGTAAACAGCCATCCTGACGTTTTTTCACACTCGGCTTTTGCCTCCAAATTCAGGCCTGTACTTCAGAACGATGAACCCGTTTAAAAAAAAAAATCCCCCTCAAAAAAATTTCGAAAGCATCTTAACAGCACCTTCATGGCAGCTCCAATGCAACATAGTTGCGCATCCACGTGGAACCTCGCAGTCGAGTCGCGCGCACGTGCGCCGCCTTTTCCCAGAAACTTTGCGTGTTTTCCCCCCAGGTCTCCAAGATCATGACCCAATCGCAGTGTTCACTCGTGACTCACTGCTTATTTGTACAAGGTATTGCTGAGACGGGGTTATGTAAACCAGTCCCACTTTTGTCATCTCGGGGACTCGCTTGCAGCTTCAGAGACCCGACGTCCGGGGAGCATGAATAATAACTATAGGAGCCAGTAATGCACATCTGCCTCGGATTAATGCCGACCTCTCCCGCGGCGCTGACCTGCATTCCTTCTGCCCGCCGTTCAGCTCCAGTCATCGCCGTGCGAAGCAGGTAGACGGCCGCGGCCGCCGCCCTCGCTGAGCGACGGCCCCCGCTGTTTGAGGTGCATTTAAGGAAATGCGCCCGCCGAGGCCCTGCCACTACTGTGCACAAATTGCTCGCGCTTCCGGGGACATCATGTTTCATTTTATGATAATTTTCCAAATCTGAGTAAAGTTGCAGAGGGGCCATAAAATGAACCAAAGTGCTATCATGAGGTTTTTTTGGGGAGATAAAATAGTGGATTCAGGAACAAGTACATATATTTTTATGTTACCGCAGCTGGCTTTTAAGCTCACTGGCAGTGCCCTCGAAATAACCATTTTTAGGTCAAGTCGCACGAAAATAAAAATAAATAAAAAAGTACACTGGTCCTAAATATTGGGTTACCATGTAAACAGCACTGGGGTTTTGCCGCTGAGGATCGCCACGCAGAGAACACCCAGACGGAGCGCCGGTCGACTTTGTCATCGTGATGGAGATAAAGCGTCGGGCGGTTGCGCAATCCAGCTCCCCTCGAGGACCGCACATAAGAGCGCAGGCCTGTTGACGCCTGAGGCTTTGGCAGCACCCCAGCGTGTCCTCTGCAGGGCCGCCGTGCCTTCATCTGGCTGCAACATTTTCAATAACAACGCTTTGCACGGCTCTCTTCTCCTCTCCTTTCCTCCACTCTGTTTTTTTTTGGAGGGGGGAAGGGGGTGATGCGTTTAAAGATGGTGTGTTTAAAACGTTCTGTCAAGCCACTTGCCAAATCAGTCCCCATCAGTGCTTTAATCTGTTTGGAGGCTCGGTTTATGGGAGAATATGGGTTTTCTTTTTTCTTTTTTTTTTTCTTGCAAGTTATGGGTGTAGTATGGTGGAATCCGGTACACCCTGTACACCAGGCCGTGTGCAACAAGCAGGATTTGTGCTAAGCTCATCCTGTTACACAATGCCTGACATTGTAAAATCACTGCGTGTTTATTTATTTATTCATTCTTCGTGTATATGTTTATTTTAATCTCTTTTGCCATTGTTATTGCTATGGCAGACTTCAGTGGCTGTATCTCCTTTACTGTGCTATTAATGGCGGGTGATATCGCTGCCTTTTTAAAGTTTATTGCGCCTCCATCATAATCAAATCTCAGATAAACAGATGTTTTGGTTTTTTTTTTCTTCCTTTTCTTTTCTCCAACATCCGCAGCACGACGAAACATCTGGAGTCAAAGCCTACAGGCGCCGACGAGTCTATAGGCCTATCACTCAGCGAGATTTTGTTTTTACATAAATATATATGACGGCTATTATATGCGGACACGCGCCTGCACGAAGTTAGTTCCGCCTTTTGAGCAATTCATTTTCAATAGTCGTCGGCGTCTCTTCCCGCCTTTTGATCAGCTCTACGGGTTTTAATCTCGTAACATCCAGGATTGTTTACTTATTGAAAAAATATATTTTTTTAAATTGACGTGAAGTGGAGAACTTTTAAGACCCCTTAAGCTTTAATTTTTAAACAAGCTTAGATGTGCAGTATATTTGAGGAATATTCTTACTGAATAATGCGGTGCAACTCATACCTTCCAGTATTTGCTGTTGAAGAATTGGCGTTTATTTACGTTTTAAAGGCGAGAATTAAAACATTAGAGCCTTTTAAACCCTGAGCAGGAATTGTGACAAATAAATTTTCAGGTTTTGCGTCTCACGTTCAGGCCTCGAGCTGGGATGTCCCAGTGTGTGCGTGACGAGCTGCGATTCACGTAGACATTTTTTTTTTTTTTTTTAATCACGGCGGTTTGTGAGTCATGACACAATAATTAAAACACTTTAGAAAATAATAATAATTGTCATTATAAATAAAGTGAAACTACAGTAACTACAGAAATTACAGTTTCTTGTGGGAGAATGGACGGCGGCAGAATAATTCTAAATGAAGTGGAGCAGAACCTGTCGCTGCTTTTCTGCTGTCAGAATGAGTGAAAACATCCCTTAAGTGAGAGCAGCCTACTCCCCCCTTTAATGAGGCAGTAGTTTACCGTGGTGCTAAAATTACACGTCACGGATGTCATGTCAGATTCATTCTTGGCTGCAGTTTTCCCCCATTTGCGCTTCAACTGTTGTAAAATTGCGCCGTTAATTTTGTTTTAAACTGTGACAGTTTGGGTCATTTTTTGATAGGGTCGGACGCTGAATGATAACTTTTTTTTTTTTTTTTTTTCAGAAGAAAAAAAATCTGCCCAGAGTTTAGTTTATCAATCGGTCAAAAAGTTTTTTTTTTTGTTGTTGTTTTGTGGGCTGTTTTTTTCCGCTCATCTTCACACATCCCGGTGCACTTTTTTTTCTCCCTCTCTCTCTCTCTCTCTCTCTCTCTCCCCCCCTCCACCACCACCCGCTACTCTGCGCGCACATTTCCATCCGACGACTTTTTTCCCCCCCCCCCGTGAAAACTTTTGAACACTCACCGAAGCAGGAGACCAGCGAGCCGTTGAGTCCGCCGTCCCCGTGCAGCTTGCCGCCCTCGGGCGGAGTCTTGCAGCCGGGTCTCTGCATGAAGAGCTGGTACTTGCTGAAGGTTCCCTCCTCGGTGCCATCCAGAGACGGACACTCTTGCTGAAAGGGGCTGCTGCGCGACTTCTCCCCGTACGGCTGCTGCCCCTTGGCCGGCAGGAAGGTGGGGCTGTACTTGGTCTCAGCGCTGGGGAAAGTCCTGCTGAAGGGGTTGGACGCCTGGTGCTCCCTACCCTGCGCGGTGGTCGCGCTATAATAGGAATCCATCGATGTCATGTCGCAGTATGAGACGCACGCTGCGTTCATACCTAAAGGGATTTTTTTTATTATTATTATTATTACTATTATTATTCTTAAAAGGAGGGGGGAACCAAAAAAATATCCACACGGCTCTTCGTCTCCCTCCCCTCCTTTCTCTAAAGGCTGCAAATTCTCATGCACTGGCAAACTCAGGCTGCGCGCACACTCTCACACTGCCGCATCTGGGACTAGTTAGAAGAAAAAAAAAAGTGAATCAGATGCTTTCCAGAGACTGCAGACTGAACAAATGCTAAAAGCCCCCTGAAGGTTTGTCGGGGTTGGGAGAAATGCCTCTCGCTCGAGCTGATACCGCGTCAGTAGCCCAAGTGTATCTGACACACACGCGCGCGCACACACACACCAGACACACACATTTGCTCACACAGACAGATACACACACGCCCAGAGCAGCGCGACCTTCAGGCTCCATGCACATCTGAAGCATAGGCCAAGTCGCAGCCTGCGCTATTTAGCGGCCAGTAAATGGGAGGTCAAGCTCAGACGGAGAGGGAGGGGAGGGGGGGGGGCGTGTGGAGTTTGCTGGGGGGCGAGTGAAACACGCGGGAGACGCGACACATGACATTAACGTGATTAGAGGATGAAAAGGACGCATTCGATTGGTGCGTCCGCATAAAGAGATTCACCTCTGACGTTTTTCTTTTTTTCTTTTTGAAGAAGAAAGCCAGTAAACGCCTCATTTGCACCTCTGAGCAGCGCCTCCGTCTGCCTCAATTAAGGTTGTTGTTGTTGTTGTTGTTGTTGTTGTTTGGTTAGTTTTTAGCTCCGTGCGGATTTCAATTTGTGTGCGGAATTGAAATCCGCACAGAACTAAAAGTGAAGAGAAGCCGTCGCAGACACTTGCAGCAGCCATCTGAAGCATCAGTGGCCGCCCGGGTGAATATCGCGTTAGTGCGTTTCATTCAAATTAGGCCAAACGACATTTGTTTTTAAAAGGAGGTGTGGGGGGGATCAGGGCGAGAGTTGCACCGGTCCCTGCGCGGCATAATGACTTTGGAATTGAAGTCAATCATGACAAACAACTTTTTCACCCGTGCAATTTCCAAAATTGGCGACTTATTATTGAATCAATTATTCGCGGCACTGGAACAGGCCCCGCTCGCTCGCTTGGCTTTGCACAGCCGTGACGACGGCAAAGAGGCTCGTTTCGCAGGTTCGAGCACAAGCAATATCGCATATAGGAATAGTCGAAATCAAAAGGGAAAAGCTCCACAATATCTTAACATTAAAAATTAGAAATTATTATTTTTTTAAATCGACAATATTCTCAATTAATTTGTTTGATATGTAACACCTTTATTATTATTATTATTATTATTATTATTATTATTATTATTATTATTATTATTATTATTATGTTTGATTTTATACTGTTGACAAATAATTTTTAAAAAAAAATCGAGTTCGTTTTGAGTCGCGGCTCTCCTCGCGCACTCACTTCTCTTCTCCTTCTCTGTACTTATACTTGCCGGCATCCTGAACGCATTAAGGCGAACTTGACACGAGACATAACTCGTGTCCTGTCATCACTGTTACGGAACTTAATGTTGGCCACATTCTCGGTCCAACTCAGGCGGGACCGAATAAAACGTAAATCAGTGAGTTATTTAAAAAAAATCCGCAGGTTTAATTTGAGCCTTTCACGAAATAAGGGGAGGCCGATATTATTGTTTTGAGCATTTTTGAGGCTTTAGTGTCCTCACCTCTACTGTCAAGGTATTTTACAACAGCACTATATTTTGTTTCCTACTACACATTTGCCAAAATATTTTCTCTAAAACATTATTTATATTTTTCTGTCTTTATTAAACCTTTTTTGCTAAAAAAAAAAATAATAATAATAATAATAATAAAATAAAAAAAATCACAGCTCAAATCTCCCTTTTCCATTAACACACAAGCTCTTAATTAATGCTGAATTGATGTGTGGCAGCAGTATTTGCACATCTGTGTTTACAAAGGAGTTTAGTTCCACAATTCTGTGTTTTCTAAAATAGCAAATTGACATTTTCCTGACTTATAAATAATCTCTCAAGATTTGTTCAATTTTCCTTTCCTTTCCTTAAGTTAAAACAGCCCGACATTTTTATTACAATACAAATGTGACGTGAAAATTGGATTTATTTTGGTTCTCTTGCCTGTTTTGCAAGATTATGAAAAAGGCCGAATAAACTGGACCAAAAGAAAATGCTTATATGCATTTTAACATGTTTGATATCAAAATGCTTTGGGTTTGCGTGCATCTTTTGCAGTTTGTTTTCATTACACCTATTTTGCAGAGAGCAGTAAAAGAAGAACCAGAATGCCATAGAGAAAATTGAGTGGGCTGCAAGTGGAGGTTGGTCACATGGCTAAACGATGGAGAGTGGCATAGCTGTGCGGCAGCAGGCCTCTCCTTAATGTAAACCACTCCACTGCCACGGGCTAAAGTCTCGGCTGTCACAGATACACATCAGCGGCACACGGCGCGGCGTTGCTTTCTGAAAGGCCAAATGGCGACTTGTCTGTTTAACTTCTCGCAGGAACCATGTCCAGGTATTTGCTGCATGGGGAGAGGGGCTCGCCACCGCTGCTGATGCAGCAGCTCGTAGCCTCTGGGGTTTATGTTGGCACGGGCCTCCTGTGAGTCAACAGCAGGGTCCTCTGGGCCGTCAGGTCCTGGTGTTGGCCGAGTGTTGGCTAATGGGCTGGAGAGAGTGCATGCGTTAAAGGAGCCCTGTTGTACACATTTTCAGATTTTTGTTGCTCATCTGCAAACGGAATTACCAAGAACTGTCTCTTGATCCCCGGAAGATGATGTGTTTAGCCTGGTGTTTGCGGCCTCCTGGTAAAATGGTGAGTTTTAGCTGTTTTGGGGCGTTGCATTGTGACGTCACAAGAAAGAAGGTGACAGTTTATTTTCAATGTCTGTTTTTTTTTTTTTGTTTGTTTGTTTTTTTACCCATGTCTTTCCTTACCATGGTAAGCCTTTGAGATCCTGGACACATGTGAAGCGTCTTTGCTGTATTAATCATCCAGGATCTCCAGAAAAGAGCGCATTAACCTTTGACCCCATCATAATTTACTTCTTCAACCCCTGATGGAAATAGATTAATCTAATCAAAACTAATAATCATTGACAAAACTTAATTCACTAAGATCACTCTGTCTTCTACATTACTTTCCCATGAACGTGTCTATCGGATTTGCTGCCAACATCAAGACCTTAAAGTAATATACAGTTTATGGTTTTTCAGAGCCGCAGCCATTTATCATTGAAAACTTCCCTATACTGTCAGGCAACAATATATCTAGAGGTTACAGCCGAGAGAGTCTTGAAATGATTCTTGATTGCTTGGACTCTTCAGTGATAGTTGCAATTTACAGTATTTGTCATACTATATACATATTGTCAATCTTGCAGAAAAGGTGAAAAATTATGAATCGGCATCATGCACATGGATCATTTTTCCAAAGCAGCTTCTTCCAGGATGATGCTGAATTGCTTTGCATCCAATTGAAGCTGCACTGAGCTGCTGAGGTATTGTACTGCAGCTCTGTTTTCTATCTGCACAACATGGCCTTAATCTGAAGTGCATGTTTTTCATTTTGAAGTTCCCCCTTTTGTTCCTGTGAGTTTCTTTACTGCTCTGGGTGGACGGTGAACGTGCACAGGAGAAACCTTACTTGTGCTTCAAGCCTGAAAAATGTTAGTTTTGACTTGGCCTAAATGCAATTTTGCACAGAGACAAAATCTTTGCCAGTGTGCCCCCAAGTTTTGTGAAGTCCTCTGTGCAGGATCTCTCACATAAACACATGAGACTCCGATTTCATTTCCAGGTCAATGTCAAATGTAAACATTGATCAGCCAGCGCATTAAAACCACAGGCAGTGGATGTAAACAGCAGCGATCCGCTCGCAACGGTGCAGTATGCTGCTGGAAATCATCGACTTTTGGCACTGAACTTCATGGAAGAAAGCTTTAAAAATTAATTTGAGCCTTCAGAAACATGTCATGCAGGTGTTGTTGTATTGTTGTATTCTCCTTATTGCATTCCTCCAATGTACAGAAAGTCAACAGAAAGCTTTGGGAATCAGTCCTTTGTGATGTCACAAAGGGCACTGAGATCCCTCCCTACAGGGTAGTGACAACAAACCTTTGAGGGTGTTGGCTACGCCCTTGGAAACCACCTTGTTTTTGTCCTCTCCAAAATATGTGGACTGTCCAACAAAGTTCCAATTTTAGTGGGAATGTAAAACTCTCTGTTTTTAGCTGGAGGCTGTAAACACAGGGCTAAATACATCGCTGTTTTATGGCGAGCTATACAGTCTCCGGGGTAAACAATCGTGTGAGATCGCACCACTGGAGGTGCAGTTATGTAACGGCCGAGACTGAAAGCAGGTATATTTTGCATTTATCTGAATGTTTCAGAGTGAAAAAGCAGTCAAGCTAAATGTTTGTGTTTCACTTGATGTGTTTGAGCAGCTTCTCCCCCTTTTATGTTTGGGTGGCGGACTGTAGTTTCCCTTTAAAGATAAAAATCAAACTATGAAATTTGTAAATATACAGCCGGAAATCTTCAGAAGTGTTTTTATTTTTTAAAGTCCTGGTTGAAATGGAACGCACCACATGAGCGGGATCTTCTTCTTCTACTTCTTCTTCTTCTTCTTCTTCTTCTTCTTCTTCTTCTTCTTCTTCTCTCTTTTTTTTTTTACTTCCCTGCCTCATAACTTTTCATCGACAGGGGCGGAAGTACGAATGGTTTTATAATGAAATAAGGATGTGTTGCACTGAGATTAGACTGATCTGTGTTCAGATAGCTTGTGCACCACACAGGAAAAAATGCAGCTTTGACATCGACACACAGAATCTTGCAGCGTTTACTTGCACGTGGCAAAAACGCACAACGCTTGTGTCACGTATGTGGTGCACAATTGTTTCAGCCTATTTTTCGGAGGCACGAAAAACAAAAGATCTTTACAGTTCAGAGAGATCACTTCGCAACACTAACACACAGGCTGTGGATGTGCGTGTTTGTGCGCGAGGGTGAGAGTAAAAGAGACACCAAATTTTTATGTGAAGCTTTAAATTAGTTTCACATGAGCCGGGTGCACAAGGCATCAGCAGATTCTCTGATCAAATTAAGTCGAGATGAGGGGGGAGAAAAAAGAGGCAGCGGCTGTACTGATGTGTAATTGGATAAACAGGGTCGGGCAGGAGCAGACAGAGGGGACGCTGTTCTGCCTCGTCCCTCAGTTCTATATCTGGTGCAGCCTGGGACGGCTCAGCCGGGGCGGCCACCTCCATACATCTGCAGCCAGCTCAGGCCCTCAGGGGTCAATTAGTCTCTTCCATACCACCTTGTGATGCACGTTTTTAGGGATTACCGGAAACAGTGAAAATTTGGAAAAGAAAACTGTGTCTAATTCACGAAAAAAAAAAAAAGCTGCCATTTGTCTATTTGGAAAATGAGTTAATGTGTTAAGAGCAGCGTTCTGATTGGACAGTGGCGGTTGGCCTACAAGAAAAAAAAAAACTACAACTTGAACAGTTGACAGAAGTTCCTGAAACCCTCTCTCCATTCTTCTGCTGCTTTTGTCCACCTCTTGTTTTTCCTGGAGCGCCGTCCTCTGACGTATCTGTACCTGTGTTGCCTGCTTAATATTCAAACTCACTGTGTGACATTTTCAAAGTGGTGGAGAGGGCAGAATGATCTTCTGGCCAGCTGAAGACCACCAGCCTTGTAAAATCTTTCGGATGATAGTTTTGTCAAATTTCATATGTATTTTTTTTAAACTATTTCATTTTTGATTTTACCATCCAACCCTCTCTGGCTGCAGTTTGCTATTATGGTTTGTGATGGGTTGTGGTTCACTCACTGATCCTCATCTACAATCATATGGTGGAAAGAGATTTTTTTTAGAATATTCCTGCAGTTTCAAACAGACTCCCAACACATGTGAATAATCCCAATTGGCGAGAGGACCTGAGCTCAAATGTGGACTGTATATGTTGAATATATGCACGGCGGCGCCTCGCTGCAGTGGCGTCAGAATTAAAGCTGCAGCCGCGATAGTTCAAACGCAAACATGTGGGAAACTTCAGAGGACGAGCTTCGGCAGCTGTGGACGCGTGCTGCAAACAGCACGGCGGCCGCACACGCAACCATTCGTACACAAAAGAGACATTCCTGCTGTAAAACAACCTTTATGTCTTTTGGGCGCTAGCCGATGACAGCTAGGGGGCGTCGCCGCTGCCGCCAATCGACAGGTCTCTCTTACAGCGCGACTCAAATCGATTGCGAGTATTGTGAGTCTTGAGCTCTGGGATCGTACTGGGGAAAAAAAAACAGAACTTGTACAACATTTGCGTATTTTACTTTTTATCCACCCCTGACACTGTAAGTGAGGTGCACACAAAATTATCCATCTGTGTTTTACATTTTAATGAGTTTAGAGTTTAGAAAAAAATAATTTGAGAGCAACAAAAAAAGCAACAATACCAAGTGATCTCTGTTCGGAAAATAACCTTTTGCTCTCCAATGTTTATTGTTTACCGCAGCCCTGACTTAACATAAGTAGGCTTAAAAGTACCAACTTTTTTTTTTGTCTCACGTTACCTGGAGGACTGATTGGACTCAAACACTGTGATCCCTTCACGTCACGATGACGCGAACACGCAGCTGGACTGAGGCCAGGCTTCTCCTGGATAGCTTGGCCTCAGTCTGCTCGCATCGCCGTCATCCAAATAATCACAAAAACGAGCCGACGAGGGTTTTTACTCTGTCCGGTGTGCACGGCACCTCCGCAGAGGGCCGTTCAATCAAATAATCGCATTGTGCCTAAACACCATTGCCCAATTACATTTGGCGGAGGCTCGCGGAGGCTCGAAGATAAATACGCAGGGAATTACGCTCCACCGCGAGACTTAATCCCCCCCCCCCACTCACAACATGTAAGCCGTCTTTGCTTGGGTTTTTTATTGGCTTGTAAGTAATGAAACCTCACGTACATGCGAGCGCTAACCCCGGCCGTCATCTCTCGTGGAGGTCGGCCAAAAATACCGCAGCCTTATTTTTAAACCCCTGGCCTGCAATATCGGCCTATTTGATACAGTTTTAGGACGTGTTTGGATTGTAACAAAAAACTGTGTCTGTGTCTGTGTGTTGTGTGTGTGTGTGCGGGCGGCCGACCCGGTCCTGATCTTCCCACAGCGGCGTCCGGGGGCCGTGCGAGGCAGCGATGAGCACAAAGACGCAGCGCCGAAAAAGATAACAAAGCGCTCATGTCGGGCGATCCGGGCTTGAGCCCAGCCACCCAGCGCTCGGCGAGGACTCCTGTGTAGATGGAGAAGGAGACACATTCCCCTGAAATGAGCTTCTCTGGGATGAAAGCCTTGCGCGAGCTCCTCGGATGACCCGCGACCCCGTCTGTATTTGTCCAGGGGAGGGGGAGCCCTGATCCCGGGCTCCCCGACTCCCCGCCAGGATCCCGGGGAGTCGCGTCGGCGTGGCCAGAGAAGCTCGCCGCTCTGCCCCCCGGCTGTTTTGCTTTGGAGGTCGAGAGAGACCCTCAGATGAGCCGGCACTGTCACAGCAGTGACCTTTCACCTCGGGAGCCTCAGAGGTGGGCCACAGCGGGCCCTTCTTGGAGCGCCTCATCTTTGCACGTATATTTCAAATCTCGAGATCTTTGCGGTGCTTTAGGACGCTGAGATTGTTTTCTTTTTAACCAACAATTGTTCACTGTGTCAGCGAACGCCTCACTACCGCAACTTTCAGAAACTGTGTGCTGAAACACAGCGTGTTGGTGCCTGACTGAAGACCCTTTTCATCAGTGAAGCTCGAGGGTTTTTGTGGTCTGAGCCAAAGTTGGAACAAAGTTTGGATAGACAAAGAGAAAAGGGACTTCTCCCTGGAGTTGGAGGTGGAGTCACAATGACTGATTAAGACTTACAACATACAAGCTTACAAAACTTACAACATGAGCACATATATGAGTGATTGTCAAGGAAGATGCCCTATGGTCCTCTGTATGCAAAACAAGTGCATCGCATTCACTTCAGAAAAGGAATGAAGGACTTCATGATTATATCGCTTCGAGGTAAGTGTTTTTTAATAGAAAAATTCATCCTTTCAATTCAGAAAAGCTGCCTTTTTTATTTATAAACACTGTCACTATCAGTATTGATACGAGATTTTTTTGTGGAATACAGCTGCATGAGTCACTCGTCCTTTTGTGGCCCCAGAAAGATGTGATTAGGCAGCCTTACGGCGTTCTTGGACGCACTTCTTAAACTTGTAAACCTTTCATTTGATTAAAAAAAATGCAGATGATGGCAGTCAGGAATGTTTGGACGTTGGCGAGGCCTCGCAACGCCCGGAGCAGCAGCTGTTGATGCTGTTTGTTTGGGGGGTTTTCTGAATACATTACATGTACAGTGGTGCTCTCACCAACCCTGGAAGTGGAAAAGCAAAAGGTTCCCCCTGTTGAACTAACAGTGAAGTTCCACTTGGTGACAAGAAAACCTCTCCCAGGTTAGAGGGAGTGGCTAGTTTAGGTTCTGCCCCCCCTGAGACCACCTTGCTTGTGTCCTTAACCCA
This sequence comes from Nelusetta ayraudi, assembly GCF_046127955.1. Classification (NCBI taxonomy): domain Eukaryota; kingdom Metazoa; phylum Chordata; class Actinopteri; order Tetraodontiformes; family Monacanthidae; genus Nelusetta; species Nelusetta ayraudi. Next base: position 2,014,509 of record NW_027466070.1, on the reverse strand, counting down.
ACGTGAAAGCTGGCCATAAGCGTATAACGGGTCCTTTTGGAGAAGGTATAGTGATGCTCAGACCAACAGCGGCGGCCAAAGTGCAGTTTCAGTCATGAGCTCAGCATCCGCCGGCGCTGCCGCCACCGCTAACCTCTGCCCTGCCTCCAAGGCTTGGCAGGATGTCAGTCAGCCCCGAAAACAGCCAATTAGAAACAAACACAGATGCCCCGAATTCCACGTCCACTTGAAACAGTCGGCTGACCCCCTTTTCCCCTCTGTTTAGTTTACCTCTGCCCGCCCGGACCCTCGGGCCAGCTTTAATCCAAAAGAGTGTTTGCTTTAAAGAGGGTTGAACAGGGAGACACTGTGGGTGAGTGGTTGACCAGTGCAGTCTACAGCCTACCCCCCCTCCACACACACACACACACACACACACACACACACATACACATACCCCAACCCTCAGCCCCCGGCCTGGACGTCTCGAATAGAACATCTTGACCTGATCCTTATCGCGACTGTGACCCATTTCAGGTTCCCTACAGAATCTTCCTGTTGCGCAGTCAGTTAACGCATCATCATGGGCCAACATCTTCCCATGGAGTCGCAAGTGAGAAAAACAACAGTGCTCCGTGGAGGGTTCTGGTGCACAGGGTTGTTGCAGCCTTGGTGGGGTTTGACATAAAATAGCAGTTGTCCAATTATTCGGTCATTCTCATGTTGTAATGTGTCCATGGTGCCAATAGAACTTTATTAGCGCTCTGTTTACTCCCCGAGTTGAGTAATGGGAAATGTTTTAATTGCATGCTGCCCACAGTAGCCTTGTTAATCAGTACCCCCACAATGGACATGTCTTTTTAAACTCAAGTAACCTTTGAGGGAATCAGAGCTTCTTCAGTTTGTGTGAATGACAACGGTGGGCGTGAACCCCATCACCAAACCAGAGATCTAATATTGTAATGGTATGTTGAACAGTTATGAGAGGAGTTGAAGCAGCGTCGTGCTTGAGCAGGTCACTCGTAAAACCAGTTATGTTAGAAAATGCAAGGCCTCTGTAAGATACCATCATCCGCCTCTTCAATCCTCCGCGCTTGCAGCTGACATGGGAAAATATAAATAGCTTTTACCATTATTGCCGCAAATAATTGCCCCTATTATGAATACTGACCCTATTTAGCAGATGGCTGCTCCTCACCTGCGATTTGTTAACGGCGTCCGTGTTGGGCCGATCGATCACATGATTCCTGCGCGTCCACCGGCCACTCTGGCAACGGGCGAGTTGGCCTCAGCGGCGGAGACAAAGATGTACTCTTCCGTCTAATTGTCAGGAATGTCCCCGTTGAGACAAGAAAGACGCGCATTCACATGCTGCTTAATAAGAGTCATGCTGCCTACGCGCAATTTTCTAAAGAAAGTCACTGAAAAACTGTCTTGTGCTCCTACGAGTGGCTGCAGGGATTCCGCCCGACTCACCCCTGCAGGAGCACCGAGGGACACAGTTTGGTTTACGGCCTCGCTCGCGTCTCGGCCCATCTCACAGCGGCTTCATTCGCAGCCCGTCACCTGTGTTGATGATCCTCAGGTGAAACTGCCTCCCCCATCACCAGCCAACCAGCTCAGTGGTCTAGTGGCAGAGTGTCCAATCTGAGGCTGTCATGTTGTGGGTTCGATACCCGGCCGGGTCATACCAAAGACTGTCAGAATGGTACCCATTGCCTCCCTGCTTGGCACTGAGTGTTCAGAGTTGGACTTGGGGGGTTTGATCACCCAATGATTCCCTCCCGTGTGTGGCACCGCTGCTGCCTACCGCTCCCTTGGTGCATGATGGTTCAAATGCGGAGAACAAATTTGGCATCCTTCTTGATGTGACAATCAGTGGAACTTTAACTTTAGCACTGTCACAGTGAGACAGTAAAGGAACTCTGGCACTGTACATTGTCGAAGGCACGGATACATTCATTCTTTAGTTTTGTATGTATATTAGTGTCATTTCTGGGTTCCAGGTTCAAAGTACATCTTAAAAACTGAATTTTACAAATCCCAACATGTTGTCGCTAATGTCACTAATGTTGTAGAATCAGTGTAATCTAAAAAAAAAACGCGCTGGCTTAGCTATCACGTTCGAAGCTGCGGTGACTTGTTGTAATCAGGCATTAACATTATTTTGTACATTTGTTTCATGTGCGATAAAGTGTTGTTGGTGCCGTCTCGGCCGTCTGTTGGCAAGTCGCTGTTTAAAAGTGAGCAGTAAAACAACTTGCTTACCTCAGTGCAAAACTGTACTGAGGGGTTTTGCGTAAATCTACAAGAACTGCGATCCATGTGTGTGTTTTTTCTCCACAGCTCACGATTGCTTGTGCATAATCCTACATGTGTTTTCGTGATGTCCTTCAATCAGTTTGTTGGAAACCATTTCACATGGCGAACGATGAACCCAAATCTGATGTGCCCTCTCTAACACTCCAGTTAGCGTCACAAGCATTGTTAGCTTCTCTGTTTGTATCCCTCTGGTCCTACGTTACAATTAGCAGCTGGTACATCGGTTGCCAGCACAATACCATTGATTGCCGCCTCGCTATTCTTTCTCCTGTGGGAACTTGCTTACTTGGCTGTGATTTGTGGGGGTGTTTCTTCTCATATCTGATCAGATTCAGCTGCAGCGGTCGTTCTGGCATCAAGGAGTTTGTAACCATTACTGTAACAAAGCTTTTCAGCGAGAAACCAGAGAACACAGCCGCCGGCTGCTCGGCCCTCTGCTGCTGGTATTAAAGCAAATCTACAGGCCTTTTTGGCAGGTCTGCCTGAGTTTGGCTGGTGTGCTGGCCAAGCTTTAAAGACACATGCAGGATAATACACTTATCTCCACACACACACACGCATTCGCCAAGATTGCTTCCATCAGTGCACTGGGTAAATGGTGGTGAGACTTTCTGATATTTTGCCAGTCCTGGGTTTAGGATGGACATCATCTCACTCACAGGATAACTGCTCTTCATTTCCCTCATCTCGCCGAGTGCTGTTTTCTCTTTGGTTTGGTAATAATGAGCCGTATTTCACAGAGCCTAGCTCCTCTAGTGGCTTTGATTGACTCGGGTGCAGAGGGGGGTTGGCCCAGAGTAATTTATTTACGCGGCATTTTTTTTTCCGTGTCATCGCCGACCGTCTTTATTGTAGTGCCAGACACTCTCTGCCAGATTTGCATAGGGATGATTGAGTGACGCTAAACAGCTGCGTGGATGTGGCCTTTTGACAGGGCATCATTTTTTTTCTTATCGGGTCGTCTCGCAGACTTGCAGTTAACGTTTCATTCCCGCATCGCCGACGCTTCGAATCACCCAGCCTTACCGCCGGTGAAAACAGATGTGCGTCGCGCGATTGACTCATCACCGGCTCGATCAAACATTCCCACAGCTCCAAGACCTTCCCAAGGCGAGGTAGACCACCATGCCTCACAGACAATGGTAATTGGGATGTTTTTTTGTGCGGTGCGATTCTAAAGATAGCGGCTCACATGGCGAACACAAGACGCGCATGGTTCCGAGCGCTAAGCCTTTGAAAGTGCGTGGCTCCTGGAATTGGCGGCCCTGGACAATTACAGCAGAGGGGTCCACACAGGGGTGCTGACCAGAGGCCGACGGGGCCGCGTGATCGTCCCGGAGAGGCGGGAGCGGCGGCCCCGGGGGGGAGACAAAGGCTCCACTCAGCCGTGCTCTTTTGCTTTACGCCTCACACTCACGCGCAACTGCCCTTCGATTGCTTATTGAATTACGTCCAATCAAACAATTAGGAGTCACATGGAGGAGCAGCAGCAGCGTACGTCGGCCCCAACGCAGCCGCTGGGTATAACGGCCACTGTGTTGTCCTTCCGTGGGAAGTTTCAAAAACAAGATGTCTGAAATTTTTTTCCACACCGTGACGAACGTCCTGGGCTGCGGCTGCAAGTCAGGTGGCCTTTGACGACAGCTGCGGAGGAGAGTGCCAGTGCCAATCAGGATCAAATTCGAGTTTTGTGTTTTTGTTTGTTTTTTTTTAAACCAAATCCCAGTCTACTCATGTATTGAATTCACAATTTCTTTTGATACTTCTTGATACTTTCAGAAGGTGTCTCTTGGGTGATGCACTAATTACTCAAATGTGCAAGTTGATAGCATTATAGAACTGATTTGCAGCATAGAAAAAAGCTAATTCCGCTAAATGTTCAAGCTAAAATGCTAAAACTTTCCTAGTGGAATGAGAAGTTTTTGACTTACCCCCTCATAAGATAACTCTTAAAAGCTCTTTGCAATCATAAGTTATAAAAAAAAATATATATATATATTCTTTACTTCATTGTTGTGCGTTTTTGTGTTTGTGTTTGGTAGCTAAAAGACATTTTAAATTGAAGCGTGCCGCAAAGAACATTTTTTTTTTTTTCGAGAATTGCTCAAATTACTAAATGGAATCGAAGCCTTTTGCTCATCAAGAACCAAACAACATTGGGAACCGTGTCAAATGATTTACTTGTGATGACACAGATAATTCCTGTCCTGGAATGCACGATGATTGTAAAACAAAAAGAAACAGCGGGGGGAAAACTTTAAACATTACTGTCTTCTGTTCCAACCGCACCAATTATGCAATTATCAGGAGAAATGTAATTTGTCGGAACAGTGTATTTAAGGCCTTCTGCAGGGTCACTTCCAAGGTTTCTCCTTGCCTGAGCGAGCCACACCGTGGAGCTGCGCTGCGGCCAGTGGGGTGTTGAGAGGCAGCAGCCAGTGGGGAGGAAATGGGCTCTGGCATGTTGACTCAGGAGTAAATCCCCCCAGACTTCTCCAAAAGGGCTCCTATTAGAGTTTAATCACCCGGCGATTAAGCGCGCGCACACACACACACACACACACACACACACACACACACACACACACACACCTGCGGACACGCGCCGGCTCTGAAGCCAAGGGCGATGACTGGTGAGCGCACAAACTCTGAGCGCCTTTGACTCATCAGGGAGCTGCAATCAACACGTTGGATGGATGAGGGCAAAGCTGGCCTCTGAAGAGTCCCGAACGCTGCTAGATTCACTTTTCTCTCTTCCTGTCAGCTCAGAAAACTGTCTGTGGCCAGCTGCTGCCTCATAAAGACTCTCCTGGTTGCACCCTGAACGATACTCGACCGGCCTGTGTGTGTGTGTGTGTGTGTGTGTGTGTGTGTGTGTGTGTGTGTGTGTGTTTGTGTGTGTGTGTTTGTGTGTGTTTTTCTCCGCCGTTAGATTTTTATGACCACAGATTTCTCAAAGGCTTCCCAGCAACCCTCTCAGCTTTCGGCCAAAAACAAGTCGGGGCTCCCAGTTTGCATTATGGCCAATTTATTTTTAGACAAAAGGCTCCAGTCTATTGTCTGTAAAGGCGGGAAAAACAAAATGACCCGTTCCATGTACATTTGCATAATGCTAAACAAGCAGTTCTCTATCCTGAGCTGATGTTGTCGGGGGGTTTTGTTTTTTTCTTCCTCCCCTCCACACATGGCCCGCCGGGCTGCCAAAGATCCCGAGCAGGAATGGAGAGCAATGGACTATAAAAAGGGAGGAACTGAGCTTTTTACGTTATAGGACACTTTGATTGTGTTACAGATTGGTTCCAGGTGATGCGGCCCTGAGAGGGGGCCAGTCCGGCGGGAAGGGAAGGGAAGAGAGAAAGACTTAAACTAAGGATGGCATAGGCAGGATTTTAGCATTAGGGGGAAGATTTAGAGCAGCAGGTGTAGAGAATCAAACGGGGGCTCGGGGATTGTGTAGTGTGGTGGGTGGCGACAGCCTGCAGGGCGGCAACATCGACGGTGGCTGCTGCCTCAAAGGCTGGCACTAAACACGGCTTCTGTAGTGGGAAACCCACTTTCAAGGCAATTTAACTCAGATACATTGTCGCCGCTTATCGTAACCCTGTTTAATAGTTGTTACAGCTGTTTTTAAACCAATTTTTATGTATCCAACATTGTTTATGTGCAGCACAGATGGATCTCAGTCGTTCTGGAAAGTCACAATTCAACTATTTTAAATTCCCTTGAACTTTTAGACCTCAGTCTGTCTCCACTGACTTCTGACAGCTTGGTTTAGACACTTTCTGCTGGACGACAGCAATTCACACCAAGCTGTGGCAGAAACAAAAGCGGCCAAAGTGTGAAAAACCTCTCTGCCAAAAAACACGTGTTTTTATTTTCCCCACCGCTGACAAACTGACTGCGAGACTGTGAATTAAAAACTCTGCTTCGGTCCGACGGTGTCAGTCTTCCACCGTCTGCCACTGTTCCGCCGTGATTGGAAGCAGGCACTGTGCGGGAAAGTCCAATTAGAGGCGGAAATTGCGCGGAGCCCCGGTGCTGCGTCGTAGCCGAGGGTTTCTGCATGGTCACTTACCTGCACATCTGCACGTTTTTTTTTTGTTTTTTTTTTTTAAACAGCAGTAGCCGCCTTTTCCCTGCACCTTAATTGGAGCCTCCATCGGCGAATTGCATGAAAGCCCAAGTGAGCCGCCATGGTCTGCTTCCTGGTAACGCTCTGACTTTTCACTGGTGTCTAATGAGACGGAGATTAAAGTCAGGCTTTGGCTTCGTACCAGAAAGTCCTTTCTGAGAGTGATCACAGTGAATCTGGAATCACTGAAATAACGTGTCAGAATTAAAGGGCCAGTGCCTGGACATCAATGTCTACACATGACAGCAATATATACATATATATAATATATGTCTGGCATATACTGTATGTTTTGTCAGGTTTGACTCAAGGAGTGTTTGGTACGATATAAAAAGTAATATGCAATATGATAAATAAAAAAAAAGGCAAGTTGATTTGATTTTAAAAAAAAATTACGTAGCCACTAAAAAACAGCACGGTGCAATATCATTAATTAAACTATAACTGAGGTGCTGACAGTTGAAGAGGAGAACAATGTTTTTTCCCTCCTCCACCTCCTCCTTCTCCTCCTTCTAATAAACAAGCCGCCCCTCCAAGTTTCTTCTCACCCAAAAATCACGCACAGGAGAAACTTTCACGTGTCACCTCGGTTCATTTTCTCCACTGTTCATCCATGAAACTATACAGCAGGTCTGTGGTTTGGGAGTTATTAAAAAAGAAAAAAAAAAACAGAAACTGCAATAGCATTTAATGATCAATAATATGTGGTCTCGACATGCAGCTACATTTATTACTCTGCGGTGATGCAGCCTGTCAGCGTCGGTGTTGGGGAGGAAGACGGATGGTTGGCTGAACACCTCCCAGTCTCGGCGGTGATCCACCTCCTCCGTCGCTGCGTCCGACTGTTTCCGACGCAGGTCCTCGGCCTCTCTCGCTGCCTCTTCGCTGCCGTGTGCCTGCTTCGTCAGGAGCAGCCAACACGGCTCGACATATGGGGCGAATTTCAGCAGCGGGCAGTGGGAACGGCTTGTGGAAAAAACAATCAAACCGTGCAAACCATCTAGATCTGCCGCTGGTGGACGGCAGCTAGTTTGAGGGGATTAATCATTTTACGTACAAATTTGAGGCACTTCTTCCTGTTTTCTTCCTCTTACTTCACTTTTTTACTACCTACTTCATACTGGACAGATGCAGTAACATCTTGCATACCTGCACGTGCTCCTGTCCTCCTTGGGGACTCATCTTCTCGACTCTTCCCCCAGTGTTTCTGAAGAGGTGGCTGGAGAAACCGGTATCTTCTTCTTCTTCTTCTTCTGCTTCTTCTGCTTCTTCTTCTTCTTCTTCTGCTTCTTCTTCTTCTTCTTCTGCTTCTGCTTCTTCTTCTTCTTCTGCTTCCTGTGTACCAGCACGACCGAACACTCGACCTCTGAAACGAGAGGCACATGTGCTCAGTTGAGACGTTTAAAGCAAAAGCCAAGGAGTCGCTTGTTTATTTTCCCTGCTTTTTTATGAGCTTCGACTTGTCGGTTAACTCCTCGGACGTCCCGTCACAGTGTTTCCTGACACTTGTGGATCTTTAAACGCTGTTGACTTGAGGTTTTATTCTTTTAAATCAAAGCATGGTTTTTAGTAGTAATTTTAGAATTACATTTATTAGATTTACTGTATTAGAAAGTCTGACATAATACCACAAATTAAGTTTATCTTACAAAAACGTTAATGTTCATTAAACCCTCATTTGAGTTTGTTTTTACAGCTCTTAAATATACTGGACGTAAAAATGTAAATCTATTTTTATTGAAATTGTCCTTTTGATTTAGAAACCCACATCCTCATTTTTTTTTCCCCCGCTTTGAGTACTGCACCAGAGCAAAGCAGCAAACATCGTAGCACTGCAGGATCCATCACATGGCACATCTGCACACATGTTGCTGGCTGATAGGGTAGCGCAAAGGACGAGAGGCCGAGAATACTCACATAGAACACACACCCCCCTACCCCCCTTAAGACAAGAAAAATAACACACAGTGGGAATAAAAGAAATGGATGGTAGGGCAGATAGTGAGAGTGAGTGCATGATGCAGGAAGAGACTAAAATGTGAGGAGGCAGCAAAACAGTTTTTGTCCGGGGGGCCCCAGATGGTCTCCTACCTAATAAATCCTCAGCACATATTTAATCCAGTCAGAGGACAGGAGTTAAAGGATGTGTGCTTATTGCTCACCTATCCACCACACACACACACACCCACACACACACACACACACTCGAAACCCGCCACCCCTTTAAAAAAAAAGCTCCTCCCGCAGCCCCCGCACATGCAGACGGCAGGCAGGCGCTGCCGGCTATCGCAGCATCGGAGCAGGAATGCGGCTCCTGACAGACGCTCATCTCTCAGGGCCGCAGAGCCAATGTGTTCCCAATTAGCCCCATCTGATAAATAGCGAGTGCAAGTGAAACCCAAAGCGGGCACCATCAATAGCACTCGGGCTCGGCTTTTGTCATGTGGTTCCTCGACGGCGACGAAGCCTCGTTGTGATTCATCAACAGGGGGGGAGAGGTGCGGGGGTGGGGGTGGGGGGGGGGCCTGCGGATGACGGTCCCACCGCATCCTCCGTCTCCAAGCGTCAGTAAACCCCAACTGTTCCCACTGTGACGCTTTAAATGTGGCTCGTCACTTTCGTTTGGGCTGCGAGAAAAAGCCGTTTTAGTCTCACATATTCGGACCAGGACCAGGACTGCACTGGAGTCTTCCGGGATGATTCATTGTCCAAACGAGGTCTATTGATCTCCACAAAACAACAGTATAATTACATTTAACCCGCTGTTTGCAGCATGCTGCAATAACACCGGGGTTTAAGCCTCCCGCCGAGACTGTGGATAGTTCTGCTTTGTGCATTCTCCCTTTGTGACATCACAAGGGGATGCTGTTTCAGCTCGCTCTCCCGTTCACGATGTCCCACAGACCTGGCAACTCCTCTGATTTGTTAGACCTTCAACATGTTTGGAAGGAGACAAAAAGCGGCGGGCATTACCTGGCTGGGAGGTGACACTAATCTGCGAAATACATGTAAATGCCCTTTGTGACATCACAGAAGAGATTGTTTCCAAGAATGTGTGTTTAACTCAACAGCGTTTGGATGAGTACCTGGACCAGAAGTGCCACCTGCTGTCCACGCTGAGCACTGCACCTGCGTGCCGCTGCTGTGTGTGTGTGTGTGTGTGTGTGTGTGTGTGTGTGTGTGTGTGTGTGTGTGTGGTTCCTCTGGGGGTGGGGGTGGGGGGGTGAGAGGGTTTAATCAAAAACTGTCCAGCCACCGTCGAGGTTTCATCCACCCCAAAAAGTCCCTTTTCATGCGTGCAGCTGCAAGTTTTTAGGCCTGCTGCTTCTGCTAGCGCTGCTGCTGCCGTCGCTGCCGCTGTGACATGGGCACTGGAGACGAAACAGGCCTTCCTCTGCACACAAACACAGCACAACACTCGCAGCCTTGTGCGCAGCCGGTGGGGATGAGACGGGAGGCACAGAGCTCCAGTGAGTCCTGCCGAGGCTGCCGAGCGGGACGAGCCCGGTGAGCCTGGTGAGGCTCAGCCTGCAGGGCTGCCTGGTGTGTGTGTGTGTGTGTGTGTGTGTGTGTGTGTGTGTGTGTGTGTGTGTGTGTGTGTGTGTGTGTGTGTGTGTGTGTGTGTGTGTGTGTAGGATGTCGTGAGATGAGACGTGGCCTACTCCAGGCTCCAGGTTTAATTTAACTCGATAAACTGAAATGTTTTCCAGCAGTCTCGCTCGCCTCTTGCAAAAGACTGGGACGAGGAGGGGGGGGGGGGATGAGTTTGAGTTTGCCCCATGAGCTCGGTGCTTCTTCTTGTGCTGCGACAGAAAGGATTTCAATCCACAGCTTTCAGTTTATGACGGGGTCGCGCACGAATGGATGATTGCAGACATTTGTGGGGGGGGGGTGGAGAATAAAACAAAGCTAATGCAAGTTGGATATACAGTAAAAAAAAAAAAAAAAAAATCTAGTGATGTTGCTGCGTAAATAAATGACTGGATTGAAAGTAGACGCTAAACCAACACAGGCCAGCCCTGAAATGTCAGATGGAAAATATTTCACATGTCCACTGGGACAAATGACTGTGGACTATGTTTGGAGAGAAGAGGCCCTCAGAAAAAGGATCATCGTTCATTTGATCATATTCAATATGAACCGATGCATTTTTTTTTGTAATGGTCCTAATACATTGCAGCACAATCTTCTCATGTGTGTCACAACTAAACCCTGTTTGTGAAGATAAGTGGGGTTGACAGTAAGTTGTGGCAGCTCAGCTTGTGGTTTGACAGCTGGCAGACATGAAGATGAGAGCAGAAGTGTTTTGAAGACTCAGAGAGAAAGCCAGAGCTGTCCCAGAAATCATAACTCCACTTTTCTGCTGTCTTTCTGGTTTGTCTGTTTAATTTTAATTCCCTTCCAAAAGTTTTATCGAGAGAATATCAGCCTAAATGATAATTACAAATTCCGGGGTTTTTTTGGCGGTACAGTACCAGCTCATGAGTCTCTACTGACCTCTTGTGGACAAAAATAGGCACTAGCAGAATTGCTTTTGGTACGAGTCACTGTCATTGTCATCCGCAGATTAAATCAAATCATTTTAACGACCACGTCTTCACTATGAGGCTTTAGCCTTTGAAATACAATTGAATTTGCCACCCCAAGGGAAATGTTTAAAAATAAACCAAAAGCATCGAGATTAGCGGAATGTATTAGCGATGTATTTTCACAGGAATGCTTTTATGTAAAACGTTTCAGATTACATTTACAAAATGATTGCTATGAGTTTCAAATTTTAATGATTTCATTTCATTCTCATGTCCACAAAGACACCAAAAACTATGTCATTTTTCCAAAGTGTAATTTATTCTTTATTCTTTTTTATTAAAAACTGAGGAAATGTCCAAAGGTTTTTGGGTTCATGACAAGTTTGTGACTTAATCGCAAGAGGGCGAGTCACTGCATCCTTGAAAAGTTCTGAGGAATCTTCTCAAAAGGACAAAAAGGGAATTTAAACCTCGTTCCATGTAAAATAACTAGAAATTGAACATTTAAGGCCGAGCTTAATAAAGCAACAGTGTCTAATACCATAAAACATATTATTGCTCTTTGTTCATTGTACATAATGTTCAATCCCAGTGTGAAGACCAAAGTCATGTTATTGCATGCTTTTTTTCAGTGCTCAGCCATGTTTTGCATCTCAGTCCTGAGCCTCAACTGAAAATCAATTGCTGGTGCAATACCCATCCGTTTCCAGCAGGCTGCAGTGTGGCGGTAAAAACCTCTGAGTCCATAAGACGACTGATACTCAGTAAAAAAAGAAAAAAAAGAAAAGAAAAACCTGCGGGCAAGAAACAAAAGTCCTCCCAGTGATGTTTCACGCCCCTTTAAATGCCACCAACAAGGCAGTTGACACACTGGCTAAGCCATGTTGCTGCTATTGAGTTTGGTCCACTCAAAGATGTCCTGCTCGCACACAATGTCTGAGTTGATGAGCAGGTAGCGGTCGCCCACGCAGAAGTGCTTCTGACAGGCGGCACACTTGAAGCACTCCAGATGGTAAACCTTGTCCCGCACGCGCATCGTCATCTCGAAGGCTCTAATCCTCTTCTCACAGGAGGCGCAGAGGCCGTCCTGGCCGAACAGCCTGCAAGGACAAGGAGGAAATTACCATAAGTCTGAAAGGACTGGATGGAAGGCTTTATGGAGCACATTTAAATGTCTTAGCCATCCATCCATCATCCATCGATATTTCATTTTCATTTCAACAAGCCTTTCAACGAAAACACCTGAGCAAAGCTGGTTAATTCCTCTATATAATTTACCCATTACGCGACTCAAGATAATTTCTCGTAGATGTAAAAACTTCCTCCAGGCATATTGCTTACAGCTCCTCTACAGTATTGTGCAAAAGACACGTTGATCCGTCTCTATCCTGTCTGTGCAATCTCCAGAAATTCCAAAGAAAGGCCAAGACAGCCTTTCGGTTTCAGTCACATCTGATTTAGCAGGAGACTCTAAACAAAGGGCGACAGATGCCATGTTCTATGTATTTTGGGGGATAATATATAGGATGAGGCTGCTCCAATGGACTCCCACCTTCATAAAATAATTTACCATTCTTAAAAGCAATGAATAAATGAATTCAATCAATTAATAGAAATCTGATTCGCCGCAACAGAGCTGTTTCATCATTTCAAATAAACCACTTGTTTAGATAACGACCAACGCTTCTCTCAATAGATCTAACGGTATTGAATCTAATTAAAAACATCACAACACTTCCTCATACTGCGACGAGTGGTCTCGACCGACCTGAGGTAGTCTCTCCGGCACAACTTCCTTCCCAGCTTGTAGTAGAGTCTGCGGCCCACCTCCCCGAGTCGGCAGCCACACAGGTCGCAGCTCAGGCAGTCCTCGTGCCAGTACTGCTCAATGGCCTTCAGGAAGAAGCGGTCGCCAATGCTCTGCTGGCAGCCGCCGCAGGTCAGCAGAGACGGCGGCATCTGGAGGACCTCGTCCACTGGCTCCCTGGGGAAACACACAGACGTGGTTATCATCAGCATATAATCAGTGAATATTTAGCATGGCTGCGATTATAATGTGCGCAAGTGTCTTGTGTTGTTTATGGGATTCATACCGTAGGTGAAAATATTAATGTTTTGGGGGTTTTTTTATCATTATTTACTGGCATACAAAAGGGAAACAGGAAGTGGAAACTCCACACAAGGAAGGCCCCGAGTCACAATCCAACCTATGAAGTAACTCCAAAAGTGTTGCATCTTCCATTGGTTGCAATGTGATGTTGTCCATCAGATGGCGCCATGAGATGCCGTAAAATAGTCTTTCTTTAACTTACAATACTTGGAGACAACAGTGTTGTACTCCTCCCAGATATATTACACCATGTCGTAGCCCAAATGTTCTGACGCAGGATTACAAAGGGTACTTACTTTCAGTTTCTGTTGTCTGACCCCACCGTGTTTTGTTTTTAGGTTCCATACTGAATATTCACTATTTGTGATCAGCTCAATTCCGACAATTTTGAAAAGGTAAATAGATCTTGTCACGTGACCAAGTAATTCCATTACCACTTTGCCTCCCAAAATTGGAAAATTCATAACAATGTTGCTGCTTCTTGTGTAATTCGTTGACAATCGACTGTTCTTTCATAATTGCTGTCAGTTTATGAAGGCATGACTCCGAATCGTTTTAAAAATGTTATCACACAACTGGGCAAAGAAGGCCAAACTATTTTTGCTTGAATTTAGCCCATCATCTTTATTTCTCTCTTCTTTTTTTTTTAATGGAAGAAGATGTTTTTGTTTTTTTGTTTTTTCGAATTTAAAAAACAAAACAAAAAACAGACACGTATGTAATGAAATTCTCAAAGAGGCAGTTCATCGGTCAGTCCCGTCAAGTGAAACAGCCCTTATCCCACAGAAACCACTGACACCACACGGGCACATTTGGCAACGTTTCGCGGTCACATGATGAAGACGGGTCCTTTAAGGTGTTCATACACGTCCACGAGCAGCGAATGTGAATGGCGGTTGTGGTTGAAACCCGAACACTTACTCGTTGGCTTCCAGAGTCTTCCTCTCTATGGTGGAGGTCATGTCTCCTCTGTGAGATCCAGTCTGGTCCGGTCCAGTCGGTGCTACCTGCTGGACCCGAGGCTGAGACGCGGTGCACCTGCTTCAGGCCGCCTCGGGCTCGGCTGGAGGAGGAGGAGGAGGAGGAGGAGAGGCGGTGCGGTTCAGACGAAGATGCGTCCTGCCGGAACGGCCGCCACGGGTCGAATAGCGTTTGCTGCTAGGCGACGATGGAGGACGGTGTCATCATTTCCTGAGGCCACGCGCCCACGCTCGCGCTCACACCTCCGTGACGTCCCCAGCTGCGTCTCGTCGTCACCGCGCGGGTGGCTGTTGGGGGCGAGGGGGACCTGGAGCCGCTGTGTATCCCGCCTGGATGCTGGAGGAGGTCACAGGCGCGGCGCGGCGCGTTTGCGGATGAAGGCGTTGTTGCGCACCAGCAGCAGTGGCAGCAGCAGCAGCATCGCGTTTTAAATCCGTCGCCGCCGCCTCCCCTTCCTCCTCCTCCTCCTCCTCCTCCCCCTCCCCTCCCCTCCCCTCCCCTCGTCTGTCTCCGCTGTCGTTTGCCTCTTCCTGCTCACGACTCTTTGACAATGGGGGGAAACGGCCCTTAAAGCGACAGTTCACAGTTTAGTGCTGCTCCGTGAGGCGTGCAGTCGGCTCGTGACTGGCACGACTCTCAAGTTCCCACTCTTCCAAAGTTCTACTTTGTCGTTTATCCACACACCGTCTTTTGTCAGGGCCCGTTTACACGGAGATGGCTTCTTCTTCTTTTTTTCTTTTTTTTTAATTCTGAATTGATAATTTTCTGAAACGCTCTCGTTTTGCTCTCTCTGTTAAAACGTTTCAATGATGCGCTGTTGTTTCTGCACTGGGGCTGTTGGTGAGGTGTCAGTGCCCTTTGTGACATCACATTTTCGCTGGACTGGAAGTGGATTAAATGTGGCACTTATGCCTAAGTGTAAGAATGACTGTTATGAATTTTGCTCTGGGTGCAATATTAAAATCAAGTCACCAGAGAAATGACATAGCTTTTATTTAAAAATGCATTCCGCTTCTAGATTGGCTCCTTTAGCAAAACAAAAAAATGTGTAAACTTCAGAAGGGAAATGATCATAAAAGAAAAAGCAAATTGAAAAGGGTTTTTTCTTTTCAATTGTGTCTATTGGAGGAGAAAATGCAAAGTTTCCACATAGTTAGCGTCGCCGCCACTGCTGCTGGGGGGTCTTCTTATCATCTGCTGCCAATGCCTCAGGGCTGTAGTCAGACAGTTGGACTGGGCAGGGAGATAAAACTCACCTCAGCTCTGGCGGCCACGCTCGGCTCTTCAGCCAGATGCAGCAGCGGAAGATCCCCATGCAAAGTGTAAACTCAGAAAGGCAGAAAACATCCGTGGGCTTGGCAGTGGTGGGACCGAGTGGGCTCACTGGATAGATACCAGGCTGAGAAAGGCCCGGGAGCAAGGTGACCGTGCCTGTGTGTGTGTGTGTGTGTGTGTGTGTGTGTGTGTGTGTGTGTGTGTGTGTGTGTGTGTGTGTGTGTGTGTGCGTGTGCATGTGTGTGCGTTCGTGCGCATGGCATCCTTAACGAGAAACCAGAGGCAGCTCACCGGAGATAAAACTCTTTGCTGCACAAAAGAAAGACATTTTCAGCGCAACATTTCTGCCTTTTGTCTTTGGACAGCAGCAACATTGCGTGATATGCACGGTTTTGTAGCGTGTAGTGATAAGCGTGTTGCAGACAATGTTAATTCCTGTTTGTTTTTTTAATGTCTAACTTGTGTGTCAACAACCCCTGCGTAGATCCACCTTCAGACCTACTGCAGCGGCACAATATGACCACCTTCTTAGAAATAATTACATAAAAATAAATGGTCATTTTTAGCAAATTGCCATTTAGCGCTTTTGCGTAACCAAAAAAGCACATATGTGTACTTTGTATCTATTTTGTGACAATGCATCTCTGTCAACGCTACATACTGGGCCTTTCAAACCATCCAGACTAAAGTTTTAAGAGGTTTTAACAAGTCACGGAAGCACAACTGAAAAACAAAAAGAGAAAGTCCAGTGTGCCGTGACACCCGAGTCATACCCTATACTTCCTGTGGAGCTGAGTGGGGGGGAAAAAAGCCCAGAGGATGTGCACGCAACTGGCAAGGCCAGATGAGGCTTTCCTGGGGGGAGGCATGCACACTGCATCCTCTTCCGTACCCGTCCTCCAACCCTCTGCAGGATGACACTTTTCACGTGGCCTCCCAGTTCAGCAGCACCCCAGGTGGTCGAGTCAGATATCAGTGCCCAGGCCCACAGGGCGCCACAAAAAGCCAAGCTTATTGGCCAAAGCTGTTAAAACTCATAACTGTATCTTTAGGCTTTCTAAATATCAGCGGGAAAGAGGCGGCAAGCCTCATTTAAATTAAATAGGTCAAATTAATTTTGTGCAGATGATGTATGCTTGCATTTTCAATATTATCGTGTGGTATTCGGAGAGCAAACAGTTAAGAATGTAGGCAACCTTTTGGGAAGTTGACTCACTCATGTCCAGCTTCCTGTTTTGCTTGTTTGATACCAAGAACACGAGTGAGTTGAAAGCAGTGTGGAGTTCGAGGGCGGCTGGAAAATGAGTGTCAGTGGAACGTAGCCATAAAAAACATATTAATGCACTCCAGGCCCGTCCTCCGAACTGTCCGTGATGTTAATTTCATACAATACATAACTTGCGGCAGAGGCCATTAAGTAGTTACACGATCTAAAACGCTCTAAAATTTGCTGGTAAATAAATCCATTAGTTAAAGGCCATAAATTCATAATCTGGAATATTTCATATTGCACCTTTTTTAAAGAACTTGATTTTTTTATCCCAGACAGTGACACCTTTCCCACCCCCATATATATTTATCCAAAATAAAAAGCCTACTGTCTAGAGCTCAAGACAACAGTGGGAACTGTTAACAGCCTCCTGGAAAAACACTGGATTTTAGCTTCTTGCTAAAACTCAAGCTTTGTTGGACTGTCCACATAACGGGCAGGCCCAGAGGGTGCAGACAACACCCGTCTGTTCTTGTTTTTTCACTAACCTGATTGATTTCCAGAATTATGTGTAACTGTCAGTATTACTTAAACATTTGTAAAGTGATTTTTTTTTTTCTTGTTATTTTCTAGCCAGGTGCTTGCAGGGTTCATTTCCTGATAAAACAGGACTCTCGATGAACTATTGACTCTATGATAGCACAAAGTCTGGAGCAGCAATAGCAAAACTGACCACTTCCTGTCTAATCTGGAGTGAGGTGATAATTAGCTGCCTGGAAAACCCTCCACTTAAGCACTTATGAATGTGTACGTGTTAATTGTCGGTACTACTTCATTAGTTTGCATTTCACAGATTTATTGCAATTTTTCCAAATGTCAGCACATAAAAGTCAAAGGTCAAAGAAGAAACCACCCTGGAATTCTTCATTCTAATGGCTGCAGGGCCGCGCTCAGCATTGTTGTTTGATTGAAATAAAGCAGACTCAGGAAGTGAGTCACTCTGTTGAAAGGGAGCTTCACTCACCCAGGGGACACCCCTATAATCAGTATTAGGCCTTAAAGAAAACACTTTCAGTGGAACAGTGCAATCAAAAAGCTGAGGAGCCATGTTAACTGCTTCCTGTATTTGGGAAAACAAAAGACAGCTAGCTGGTCACACATTCCTCTGCCCTGTGTACTGCCATTTACACACTCATTTAAGTACATATTCCATAGAGAAACTGAAAAAAAAAATGGCCATGTGACCTTGGAATTAAAATATTTCAATCTATCAACATATTATTTTGAGAGAGTTGATATTTCTAGTTTCTTCCTCTATGAAACGTTTGGGTTGCATGAAATTTATTTCACTCTTAAGATTTGCTAACTGCAGTTTTTGGTTCACATTTAATTGCATTAACTATTGAGAAATAACTACAATGTTGTCATTAAAATATTGTAGTATACTGTGTTTTGGTCACTTTTACTCAAAAATAACTGTGTGCTTCATGTAACAAAGCTTATTCTGTAGTTGTTTGTTTTGTTTTGTTTTGTTTTTTAGATAAATGTGTTGTTGTATTTTGGAAACATATTTGGGCCAGTTAACATTTCACTCATTTCACAGATCTTTAGTTACATTCTATGTATTTCATCATTAGTAGCACTTTCTATTCTACCATTTTATCTGGTTTGATCGCAAATAGCTGCTTGCGCTCTACTGCCCTCTACTGATAGAAATTCTATTTGACCTGATCTCTTTGGATCGCCTTTGTTCCCTGGGTCTTTTCTTTATTTCTGCGTTTGTACAGTCAAATTAAAGTTAACAACAACCTCATCCGCACGTCGTGCGAATGAACCATCAAATTGTTTCTTATTGTGTAAAACGTGCCAGTCGGATAATGTCAGAATAACAGCATGTGATGTTGGTGGATTAGTATTTTTAGTCGCAGAACTTTCAAAGTGTCTGTTGTACATAATCCGTACAATAGTTTTTAAGCAAATAAAAACCCTTCCTTTAGGTCTTTCACCTTTTTAGGAAACCAAAACTGCGCCAAGAAAAGAAAAAGTAAAACCTGGATTTGACTGCAAATGTTTGTGTTCCTCATTTCGAGTCCCAGTTCACAAAAAGGGAACACTTTCATTTCAAGTATTCTGACTTTGCCCGCTTGTTTTTCATCCTAACTTTCATTTTCAGATTCTGTTTCCGCCATGTGCGTTTGGTGGCAGAATTTAATGAAGCCACTTCGACTCACATTTATCATGAACTTAAACTTGCCCACACCCCTCCTTCACTTCCCCTCAGTCAACTAAAACAAATGAAATTCCACCTGGCATGTCAAACTCGAACGTCAACGTGACAAAGTAAACAACTCCGCTACAACTCTATCCATGTAGGGAAACAGCTGTTAACGAACAATTTATAAGGGAAGGGACATCTGCAGCAAAACTGTATTCTGAGCATGGCAATATGATAGCCTGATTAAAGCTAATGATTGTGCAGATTTTCTGCCAGGAGGCTGTCCATAACGTTGCCTGATCACAAACACAAAGGTTTTAAGAATTTTATAAGATGTAGTTATAAAATGATTAGACCATTGAGTTATTTTATATATGTCGTGCGTGTGAAAAATGGGACAAACGAGTCAGCGGCTCGTTCCGGTTTTTGTTTGCAGTTGATTTGGTCAGGCATATCTTAGACACCTAAATAAGGTCCTTTGCCTTTATAAAGAGTTTCTCCGTCTTCCGAACCGTCTCAGTTGTCGGTGAGGCCGGCGGGGCGGATCCCACTCTTGTGTGAAATAGAAAATAAAGCAGCACAACAACAATAACAACTCAGCCGTTTTGCAGATCTCGCGAGCAAGCTCCCCTGTGGATTTATAACATCAAGGTGGGTGATTCAAGAATTGTGCTACCCGATCAACCGGGCTCCCCGGCCGGCTCCTGGCTAACACGCGTCCGGTAGCTAGCAATGCGTGAAGATGCTAACTAAGTCAGTGGCGTGTGCTAACATTGTTGCGGCCAGAGCCATTTTAACAGTTTAATTGAGACGAACCGGACGCAGTGGCAGGTTTTGGTCCGCATAACCTCGATCTTAACACGACAATACTGTCTAGTGCCCGTAGCTGAGGCGAGAGCACGTTGCTCAATTCAGGAGGAAATGCAGAATCCAAAAGCGTCCTCCATTCTGTTTTAGAGTCCGACTCGAGTTAACCAGAAGGCGTGATTAAAAATCGACCATGGCTCGTGGTTTTCCTCTTTCTTAAACCTTGATTAATTAGTATCCTTGCTCAAACTCGCTTATGGCGCGCATACTTTCCAGGGCCAACTGGAGATGCACCACCTGAGGGAAAGCTGCGTACTGCTGTAGTGTTTTTCCATTGTTGAAGCAGCACTGCATCTTCACTCAGTTTCGTCATCCTCTGTTGTGGTTTGTGACTTGGACAGGTCATGATGAGTCTGAGTGAAATCGGGCTGCCATTACTTTACACGTTGGCTACTGTACAGGTTTTGTGCTCGACCTATTTATAGTGGACTAGCGAGTTCCTAAACAGTTGTTTACAGGAGTGGCATGTGGGCTGCTGCAGAACAATAAGATGGCAGTGGCCAAGATCTTTCTGTTGCGATGATTATGTGTTGTCTGAAATATCGCGACTAGCTGTCTGTCTGGTCTTTATGTATTTAAGAAATGTTGTGCTGGTTTGCTAACAGTAAACAACCATATGCTTTCTAATGTTGCAGCTTAAAGTACCAAATTGATGTTAATAATTGATATTCTGCGGTTAGCATTATTATGTGTTGTTTGTTTGCTAAATTGGTTCTTTCTGAGGCCCAGTATGTTGTATTCTGGGGCATCTATTGGCATGAAATAGCAAATCACAGGACCTTTTAGTCTGAAGTCATCAAAAACAAGCATTATGAGTTTCGTTTCTGTCTGTTGCTGTGACCATATTGCACCACAGTGTTTGTACAGCCAGGCATCTATATCTGCCCGGGGTTCAATGACTTTTACGAACATTGCAGCTTAAGATCAAGCAGGACAGAACAGTGCAGTCTTTCTTCGCATAAGAGGCTATTCACTGTTTCACGGTGCTCATTTAATTCCCTCTTTGGTTTTAATTTTAGCTTTGTTTTCCCCCACTTCTTCTAGATGCCCTCAGTGATGAACGCAAATGGGACAATGCTGTCTGTCAGTCCGGATATGGGATCCGTTCCAGGGTCACTGTGTGGGCAGTCCGAAGTCTTGAAACAAGTGATGGGTGTCATTGAAAAGAAGGCCCGAAACATGGAGAAGAAGAAGGTGAGTCCCGTCAGCCTGCAGGGACTGCAGCCGTGGATCTACAGTCCACAGCTTCTGTGTCCCACTGCAATCCATCACCAACTTCCTGTTTCATAACTCTGCACTGTTGCATTACAGAGCAAGCTTGATGATTATCAAGTCAGAAAGAACAACGGGGAGAGTCTCAATCATGATCAGCTGGTGGGTACAAATACTCCTGACATCCTGAAGCACATACAAAGATGTTATAACCCAGTCTGGCACAACTCTTGACGCCTTTTTATCTTTTCAGGAGGCCTTGTCCAAATACCAGGAGGTCATGAATAACTTGGAATTTGCACGGGAACTGCAGAAGACCTTTGTGGTACTGGGACAAGACGTAAGGACGGCCCCATCCTCCCAGAGTATTTGTGTGTTGTCGCATCCTCGCTGGCTGACAGTGACCCTTGACTGTCGCCGTCATTAGATCCAGAAGGTGGTGAAGAAGTCTACTCGGCGGGAGCAGCTGCAGCGGGAGGAGGCGGAGCAGAGGAGGCTGAAGACGGTCCTGGAGCTGCAGTTCATCCTGGACCGACTCGGCGACGACACTGTGCGGCAGGACCTGAAGCAAGGCGTGGGCGGCACGCCGCTGCTGACGGACGTAGATCTGGCAGCTTTCGACGAGTTCTACAAGTTGGTGGGGCCAGACCGTGACCAAAGTATCAGGTCAGTCCGAGGCTCTGAGAAACAACTGAACCCCTCACACAAATGGGACCTTGGGATTGACGTCATGAAAGAGGCCAATTTTGTTTCTGGAGAAAAGATCATTATTATCCAGAGATAAAATGCCTGAGAAACTCATCACTTGTCTATAGATGCATGTAAAAACAAAAAACATTTCTGGTTTTGGGTCCATGTGAAAAACAGGAAAAACTACATGGTATTTGCACCCCGTAATGATATAATTACAATAAACTTTGAAATTGAATATTTAAAACTTTTCCAACTCGATGTGATCTTACAGGGGACTGAATGAACTTGATCTGTGTGTCTGCAGGTTGGTTGATCAGTATGAAGAAGCATCTGTGCACCTGTGGGACCTGATGGAAGGGAAGGACAAGGCTGTGGCTGGAACAACATGTGAGTCCAAACTGAAGCTTCAGCAGTCAGACACTGTCGCACTGATACTGTCCATCGTGTTGGTTTCGGCCCAAGTGCAAACACGACGGTAGTTTCTTCTGGAAGCGTGGCTTCATTGGAGCGCCCAGCTGGCGGTGAGAGCTGTTGGCAGGAGGCTCTCGTCACATGGTCACTGACGGCCACCATCAGCGTTTTTTGCTCGGACGTAAAGGCTCATTCGTGGTTTTATACTCTGCGATCTCCAAGCGCCGAGAGGGACGAGGAGATGGCGCGCGGTCCTGCCGCTCTTGTTCTGCGTGCATGTGGCTTGTGCTCGGCGCCCTGATGTGAATAATCGGGGCTTTGGAGTTATTGGTATACTGCACTCTCAGCAATCCGCTCGCACTGGGACCCGCATGGCTGCATTCTGTTTGGTGGGAGGAGGGGAGGGGGGGTCGATCACTGTGGACTTATCCTGATTCAGCAGCGGGGCAAGGTGCCAGCGGCCCCGCCGCCTCTGATCTCTGCAGCCACATTAGGGTACCGGTGACCCAGTTGACTGTGGCAACACCGGCCAAGCCCTCCACCTCACTGGGGAGGTGGTTGCCTGATGACTCAGGGTGGTATTTATTCAGCGGACCTCCTGGCCAGACGCACAGTAATGGATATAACACGGACAGCTACAATAGAGGTTTTATATCTAGGAATGGATTTTTGTGTCGTCGGGACGTCTGCTTTCTCGGCGGGTGAGGCTCTCCTGAAATACGGCTGACTCGTCTCCTGTTTGTCTTGCAGACAAGGCTCTGAAGGAGACTTTGGACCAGGTTCTGCTGAGCGGCTACTTTGACCGGATTCCATCCCACCAAAACGGAGTGTGCGAGGAAGAGGAGGACGAGGAGCCGGCCTCGGCAGCGGTCCCAGCGGCCGCTGAGTCATCGGAGGCGGAGGAGCAGACGGTCGATCCAGGTCGGGCCCAGCGTTTTCCCCGAGTCATCCCGCACAGAACGCTTATTTAAAAAAAAAAAAAAAAAAAAAAAAAAACCTGCTAATGGAATCAATCTGTGATAAGGGCAGTGTTTCATTCTCTGAATCTTTTTCCTCTTTATAGAGACGGAAATAATCGAAGAGTTCACGGAACCTGTTGCAGTGGAAACAACTGAGGTGGGACTCATTTTCCAGACGTCTTCTTGTTTTTGTTTTTTTTCTGTCTTTGGACGACTGTGCTGATGTTTTTAACATCTTCTCTCTCTCTTGCGACACTTTCCAGTTTGTAAACAGACAGTTTCTTCAAGACGGCGCCTACACCAGTGGTGAGAAAGAGCAGCGGGATGAGTGGACCCCTGAAACAGAGGTAGGAACCTTTTCCTCTCGTAATTATTATTAGTTGTTGTTAGTGTGGCACTGCTGTGTTACTACCGAGCACTCAATATTCATGTTTCCTTATACACTGAATGGAACACACTGCTGCTTTTCTTTTGAAATGTTGAAGAGCAACGTCACTACTTTGTAAATCTTAAATATTCGACAGGCTTTTAATCGCGTATTTGTTTGTGCAGGTTTTTCAGATGCATTTTAGATGCGTTTGTTTTCTTTTCATTGAATATTTGTATAAATCTGTTGTATTCACCTCCCTCAGGCAGTCGGTGCCATGCAGCCGCCGCCGCAGCAGCAGCAGCAGCAGCCGCCACCTCCGGTGCAGCCTGCGCCCTCCCCCGTCGTCCTAGACGCCCACCCCTTAAGCTTAGCGCCGCCTGCGCCCACCGCCGACCCCATGGCCAGGAAGCAGGTGGTGCAGGACCTCATGGCTCAGATGCAGGGGACCTACAACTTCATGCAGGTGACGACTCGCCGCCGAAAGACAAACTGCTTGTCGGAAGCCCGATTGGCTCATGGTGTTTCTCGCGCTCTCAGGACTCCATGCTGGAGTTTGACGGACCGCCCATCGACCCAGCCATCATCTCAGCGCAGCCCATGAAACCAGGCCCCAACATGGAGCTGCCCCAGATGGTGTGTCCCCCAGGTAGGTTCCCGCTAGGATGTTTGTTTAGAAAGGCGGTTGGAGGTGAAGCCTGTCTGGCTAATCACTGACATTCTTCACAGTTCACCCCGAGTCCCGGCTATCACAACCCACCTCTGTTCCTGTCCAGCCTGAGCCCACACAAGTACGTCCTCCGTCTGACGGCGCAAAACTTTTTTCTTTTTTTTTTAATGGGCTGCTGCCCTTGAGAATCTCTCACCAATGCTGTCGCTCCTCTGTGTTCTCAGGTTCCTATCGTTTCCCCGACTCCGCCCCCCATGTATCAGAGCGCTCACACGCCGGACCCTCGACCCCCAACAGAAAACATCGACCCCATCCAGGTGGGCCGCGCTACTCCAAAACAACTCGGAGCTTCCCGGTGCGTTTGATTTAATCACGCTGACGGTGAATATTTCTCTCCTCTGCCACAGACCTCCATGTCGTTGTCCTCGGAGCAGCCTCCCCCCTCCACGGCGCTCCCCGCCGCCACTCAGACGCAGGTGTTCCAGCCCGTCTCCAAAGCTCCTCACAGCAGCGGCATCAATGTGAACGCAGCACCATTCCAGTCCATGCAGACGGTGAGTCCTCGGTGGATGACGTTGAATGTTTGAAGCAGCGCCGCAGGAGAAGTCGTGCTGCGATGCTGAACGTCATCATGGGCCTGGTGCCGCCGTGCTTTTATAAAAACAGCTCTGCAAGTTTGAGCTGCAAGCTGAGGTGTTGCTGTTACGATGATGCCGTTTTTTTTTGTCTTTGTTTTTTTATTTTGTCTTTACGCATCGTCTTCCTCTTTGTTGCCCCTCAGGTCTTTAACCTCAACGCCCCGGTCCCGCCTGCTAGCGAGACAGAGGCTTTGAACCCGGCCAGCCAGTACCAGAACAGTTACAACCAAGCCTTCAGCAGCCAGCATCCCGCCGAGCAGACGGAGCTGCAGTCAGAACAACTGCAGTCTGGTGGGCGCAAGTTTTTTGTTTGTTTGTTTGTTAGTCAAACGTGCTTCCTCCGGTCGACTTGCAAATGACTTTCCAACCACTTGTGTTTTTCTAGTAGTCGGTGCCTTCCATTCCCAAGAACAATCCGGAGGCCATCAGCAGCAGCCTTCGCAGCAGGGGCCCGGCTTCGGCCGACAGCCTCAGGCCTTCTACAACAGCCGTGGGATGTCTCGTGGTGGACCTCGCAACGCCAGGGGGATGATCAACGGTTACAGGGGGTCGTCCAACGGATTCAGAGGTAGACTGAAAACTAACCTGTCTCACTTCAACCCATCACATTTGTTTTGATCCGTCATAACATTCAACCCCCCTGCTAATGTTATGAGAGCAGGGCACCAAGGTTGATTGTTGGGCTGCAGCTATCGAATATTTTAGTAATCGATTATTCTATCGAATATTTCATTGATTAAAATATATGTTTGCTTAATTAAAGCCCAATTATCAGTATACAATAGAAAATAAGACTGATCACTTACTAAAAACAAGCAATGTGCTTACTTTTTAAGGAAAAAATGACATTTTATTTCAGTTCAGTGAACGGTTTGAGTCAAAATAAATAAAATGAAATCAATAAAATGACTTCTAACTTAAAATTTCCCGAGACACACAAAATTAACCTGTCCATTTTAGGCTGGGATGGTTTCCTGAAAAAGAGGTGAAAATATAAATAAATAAAAGTAAGTTATTTTTTAGGTTAAATGTGTTAACCATACAATAAGCATTACTGACTCAATACACTCCAAACTAAAATGAATAGGCATGTGATATGACAATATGGTAATGATATGGTAATCTGTTGTTATGGTCCTCTTATGGTGCGCTTGAAATGTAATCAAACGACACTTCGAGCCACATAAAAAATCCTCGATTATTTTTTGTAATCGATGTACTCGAGTTACTCGAGTTACTGGAAGAATCGTTGCAGCCCTAGTTGATTGATTGGTTGATGAGATGTTTGGAGAATTTGGGGTTGAATGTTTTCTCCTGCTGTCAGGTGGCTACGATGGTTATCGCCCTCCCTTTGCCAACACTCCAAACTCGGGCTACGGACCCACTCAGTTCAACACACCGCGGGATTACTCCAATGGGAATTACCAGAGGGTAAGAACGAGGCATCGAGACTGCGCCTGTTTATCTGCTGCCATCTGATGAAGTTGTGTCTAAAGCGTTTGTCTTTCCCTGCAGGATGGCTACCAACAGAACTATAAACGAGGCGCTGGTCAGGGACCCAGAGGAGTGTCGAGAGGCAGCACTCAGGCAATACGATCCTGAAAAGGCCTTTTCATAAATGACTGTGACTAACTTGCACCACACTGAAAATTCTAAATTCGAGAATGCATTTCCCCCCCAGCTCACTTTCGTTCTCTTCTGTTTTGTTCCGCATCGGTGGTATTTTTCCAGTCTCATCAATCAAAGTAATGCCCGCTTTGATCTTTGGAATTATTAAATCAAGTCGAGCGCTCGACGCTTCAGCTGTAAATCCAATCATTGATTTACACAGGCCATGTGTCACACAATATTCCTGTAAACTTGAAAGATTTCATAAGTTATTTTTTTGTATTAAGAAAATGCACCTGCCACTGCTGGTCCAATCCGTGGGAGATAATCCCTTCTCTCAGTTCTCTTCTGTCATTTTGGTTCCAAAAAAAAGAAAAATTTTATGTTCAGAGAGCTCCCGTTTTCTTGTTTGTAAATTGATGTTGCTTCAAGAGTTTCAATAAAGTTGTGTTGCATAAACGAGCCTCAGCCTCATTTTTTCCTGGACCATAAACACACTTTAATAACTTTGACGTTAAGTTTTATTTTGTAGAATCAATTTCAATGTTGAATGCCTATCACAGCTCTAAATTGGGTAGTATATCTTGAAATGCTAGGTTGTGGATGGCCATGAACGTATATAGCAGGATTTTTGAATTGTATTATATTCTGGAGGAAACAGCACCGCCCTGTGGATCAAAGCAATATTATATACGATTCTCCACATGGTGTGAAGCGAAGATCCAACACGACTAACAGCTTCAAAAATAATTAACACTTAGAATATAAATGATAAATATTAGTAATCATACCTCAAGGTCGCGACACTTTAAGTAAATAAAATACGCGCATGCTGACTTGGGCAAATCTATTAATAAGTAAGTTCAACAAGAATTTTAACAGCTTCGTGCATTTGGGATAATGGCTAAATTGTAACGTCTGTGATGAACCAAAACATTTTGCAGTTGATACCGATTAACTCGCTGAATACTATATTTTTGTGACTATTACAATTGTTACTCATAAAGTTCACTGACCGAGCCCGACACAATATGGCCACCACTGAGGTACGTCTGTGCCATTGCCTGCGCTTATTGTTTTGCGTAGTGGTTGTCGCGTGTTTATGACGTCACGACCGGGGTCCTTCGCGAAGCGGTGTCTCCACGTGAGACTATCAACAGCATGACGACTGGTCTATAATTCTAGCCTACAACTTGTCCCGAGTGTGATTTGTAAAAGAGGAAAAAAATCGTAACAAGTTTGTCACCAAAGGTAAGCGAAGGAACTCATAAAGTAGCGTTTTATCTCAAAATGGATTTACTTGTTTTAGATTCACCTCTTTCGCATTTGTTTTGGCTGCAAGTTAGCTTAAAATGTACGCTTCTTCCGGCGTCGGCAGCTTTCAATGGTTGATACCGCAACCACTGTGGTGACATTTGTTTGTGTGTCCCTGACGTTAATGTCGGTCATCTGATTTCTTGGGAATCTGAGCAGTTGTGAAACGATGGCGACGGTCCGGAAGAAGGTCGACAACCGGATTCGTGTCCAGATCGAGAATGGTGTCGCTCTGCAGCATCGGACCATGTTTGTGGTCGTTGGAGATCGTGGAAGAGATCAGGTGCGCCTCTGTTTACTGCTCTTGTCGTGGCATTTAATCTGAAACTGTCATCCAACCCAATTCAGACACGTGCTTTATCATTGACTGTTTGTGATGTGGAGACAGTGTCAGTGTCGTGCTCACCAACGGCTCCTCTGTTGGCCATCCAGGTGGTGATTCTTCATCACATGTTGTCCAAAGCTGCAGTCAGAGCTCGGCCTTCTGTCCTCTGGTGCTACAAGAAGGACCTGGGATTCAGCAGGTAGGTTCCGTCTCCTGGACCAAAGTAACGCGTTTGGAGGAGAACGCAGAGGGTCTCGATGTGTCTCCACTGTCCCTTGCAGCAATCGGAAGAAACGCATGAAGCAGCTGCAGAAGAAAATCAAAACGGGCACGCTGAACCTGAACCAGGACGACCCGTTTGAGCTCTTCATCGCCGCCACCAACATCCGCTACTGCTACTACAACGAGACGCACAAGATCCTGGGAAACACGTTCGGCATGTGTGTCCTGCAAGTAAGCCTGGTTGATGACACGATTTGTTTGCTGGTTTGTCGTCCAGATGAAACGCTGATGATGCTAAAAAAAAAAAGTCTCCCCTGTCTTGTTTGAAACAGGATTTTGAGGCGGTCACTCCCAACCTGCTGGCGAGGACCATAGAGACTGTGGAGGGCGGCGGCATAGTGGTGATCCTGCTGCGGACTATGAACTCCCTGAAGCAGCTGTACACCATGACCATGGTGAGTCCTTCACTGTGGTGATCGCACATCACTTACAATCTCCTGCAGCATCGCAGTGGATTTGAGTTATATATTTTCCCTTTGTTTAAACAAGGACGTGCACGCCAGGTACCGCACCGAGGCGCATCAGGACGTGGTGGGCCGGTTCAACGAGAGGTGAGAGCCGCGCAGGAGTGTGGGTGCTGCCGAGCCCATGTCGTCAACCTGCCAAACCGTCTCGCTGCTTTTCAGATTCATTCTCTCACTTGCGTCCTGCAAAAACTGCGTGGCCATCGACGACCGCCTCAACATCCTGCCAATCTCCAGCCACATGACAAACATCAAGGCCCTCCCCCCAAAGACTCAGGTGGTGGAATCACTCCAGATGCATATTATTATCTTTTAATGGGAAGTTGAATTTATTAAAGCTTTGGGAATTGCTCCTTTAACTCCTCCTCAGGAGGACGGTCCATCTCCTCGAGAGCAGGAGCTGAAGGACCTGAAGGAGTCTCTGCAGGACACTCAACCTGTGGGTGTGTTGGTGGACTGCTGCAGGACCATGGACCAGGTAGCTGCCTTTCCATGACCCCTAGAATTGCGCAAGAACCTTAAATATCATAAAACTGAGATTTACGGCCTATGCGCTTCTCACCACTCATTGGAAACGTCTGCAAATCGCAGTTGAACTTTGTCGAAATTTTAGAAATATCGCTTTTTATTTTGCCAAAAACTGTAATGGAAAGACGGCGAGTGACCAGCAACCATTGCAAGCCTGTTGGCCATTCCCACCGTTTCTCTGACGTCCTCCAGGCCAAAGGCGTGCTGAAGTTCATCGAGGCCATCTCAGAGAAGACGCTGAGGAGCACCGTGGCTCTGACCGCCGCCCGAGGTCGGGGCAAGTCTGCAGCGCTGGGGTTGGCCGTGGCCGGAGCCGTGGCCTTTGGGTACGGCCTCGCTGTGAAGACACACACCGAACCAAGCAAATGAACGTGAACATTTTAGCTGAAACGTCTCCGTCGTTCCTTCCAGGTACTCCAATATCTTTGTGACGTCGCCGAGCCCGGACAACCTTCACACCATGTTTGAGTTCATCTTCAAGGGCTTTGATTCTCTGCAGTACCAGGTGGGCCGCCTGGAATTACCAACCTCCACTGGTTCATAATTAACGCTCAAAATCATCCGATTCTATCCAATTGAACTTTTTCTTTATGGATGCTTTGCTTCAATGTGCTTTGCAAAGTCACAGCTTTCCACTTATTTAAAGAAACTCTGGATTGTTTAAACTGTATCTGTCAGGAGACTTGAATTCACAGTGGTCATTGAAGGTGGCACCACTGGCAATAGTGATTTGGTTCATCTGATTCCTTTTGGCGGAGCGTTCAGTCGCCTCGCATTTCTTTCTGTGGTACATTCACGTTTTTTGTGTGTTTTCTTTTATTGTGTAGGAGCATCTGGACTATGAAATCATCCAGTCCCTGAATCCAGAGTTCAACAAAGCGGTGGTGCGGGTCAACATCTTCAAGGAGCACCGGCAGACCATCCAGGTAACAGAGAGCCCAGTCACCACATCTGGGCTCCTCCTGCTCACAACAGTTATTGACTATCCTCTTCATCATCCTCTTCATCATCCTCATCCTCCTTCTCTTCTTCTTACTCCTCCCTGGCCTCTTGCTCCTCCTCCTCTTTCTTCTCCTCCTCCTTTTCCTCTTGCTCGTCCTCTTTTTCTCCCTCTTCCTCTTCTTCCTCCTCCTCCTCCTTTTCTTCTTACTTCTCCCCGTCTTTTCCTTCTCCCCTTTCTTCTCTTCCTTCTCATTTTCCTTTTGCTCCTCCTCTTCCTCCTTCTCCTCCCCATCCTCCTCCTCCTCCTCTTCCTCCTCCTCCTCCTCCACCTCTCCTCGCCACCACCAGTACATCCACCCCGCTGACGCGGTGAAGCTGGGCCAGGCCGAGCTGCTGGTCATAGACGAGGCGGCCGCCATCCCGCTGCCCCTGGTGAAGAAGCTGCTGGGGCCGTACCTGGTCTTCATGGCCTCCACCATCAACGGGTCAGAAGTTGGAGACGGTCGACGGACGCACATGAAACCGGTGCTTTTCTGCCTCCGTGCCACAGATTACGTCATGTGACCGTGTCTCCGCCTCCGCACGCAGGTACGAAGGCACCGGTCGCTCGCTGTCCCTCAAGCTGATCCAGCAGCTGAGGCAGCAGAGCGCCGACAGTCAGCTGAGCACGTCGGCGGAGAACAAGACCACCAGCACGGCCCGGCTCGCCGCAGGTCTGAACCCTCGGCGGCGCTCACTCACTGGCCGAGTCGAACCCGTGCGTGACGTGACTTTCTCTCCCGTTGCAGCTCGCTCGCTGCACGAGGTCTCCCTGCACGAGTCCATCCGCTACGCCCCGGGAGACCCCGTGGAGAGGTGGCTCAACGACCTGCTGTGTCTGGACTGCTTGAACATTCCCAGGCTCATCTCCGGCTGCCCGCTGCCGCAGACCTGCGACCTGTATCCTGACTTATTAGCAGCGTCGTTTTGGGGTTTTCTCCTTTTCGTCATTTAAGTTGCTTGCAAGGAGGTGTTGGTGATGAAGACCACTTCTCAACCGGTGGAAACTCAGGACACACATTTTATTCCTTATCATAAAGTTGTGACTCAAATTTATTCCACAAAAATAAAAAGGCCAGCCCACTTTTACAAAACAAAACAAAAACAAAAGGGAAACTTCCCACAAAGCCGCGACTGAATCAAAACAGCTCCACGACCCACTTTTGGGCCACAACCCACCAGTTGAGAAACACTGATTTAAGAAGATGTGAAAATCAGGTCAGAGATCCTGGATTCACATCTTCATAAAAAAAAGCACGTGTGCAGCGTCTACTACAGCTGCATGCAGGTGTTGTGTGGCACCGCTGTTGCTTCAGAAATGATTTCTCAGTTTCTCTCTGCGAGCCAAACATGTTGCAGTCCTCAGCGCCTCACTGTCCAGGTACTATGTGAACAGAGACACTTTGTTCTGCTACCACAAGGCTTCCGAGGCCTTCCTGCAGAGGCTGATGGCTCTCTATGTGGCATCTCATTACAAGGTAAGCTGCTGGACCTGAACTTGCTGCTCTCCTGTTTCTGCTTCCATTTGCTGATTTTTCTTTCTGCTCTCGTTTTCCAGAATTCGCCAAACGACCTGCAGTTGCTCTCCGACGCTCCGGCCCATCACCTCTTCTGCCTCCTGCCACCGGTGCCGCCCTCACAGAACTCGCTACCTGAAGTCCTGGCTGTGGTCCAGGTGAGAGCGACTGCTTCCAAATCACCAATGAACCGACAATGTTTGCAAAAGTCTCTCCTCACAAAACATGTTCCCCATCGTTTATCAATGCAGCAGCCATGTTATTATAAGTTCTTGAAGGTTCTGTCTCCCTGAATGTTGTTGCTGATGTCTAGCCGCTGTTCTCCGGTTGCTCAGGTGTGTCTGGAGGGAGAAATATCTCGGCAGTCTGTCCTCAGCAGTCTGTCCAGAGGAAAGAAAGCCTCCGGGGACCTTGTTCCCTGGACGGTGTCGGAACAGGTGCTGTCCAACTGTCCAAACCCTTTGAATGGAACAAGTTCATCTGCACCAATGAGCTTTTCTCTTGCTAACAACTCTCCTCCGAATTGCGTCTCGACAGTTCCAAGACTCTGATTTCGCCGGGCTGTCCGGAGGCCGAGTGGTGAGAATCGCAGTCAACCCAGACTACCAAGGGGTAAAAGCTTCACAGCCTTAATCTCAACACATTTGAAAAGAATCTGCCTGAGCTTTATGTAACCCGTCCACATCCCTGTCCCACCTAGATGGGCTACGGCTCCAGGGCTCTGCAGCTGCTGCAGATGTACTACGAGGGGAAGTTCCCCACCATGGACGAGAGTTCCAAGTCCAGCCGCGGGGAGATCACCTCCGTCAGCAGCGAGGTGAGAGTCACCAGCGTCAAGCCTGAGCTGCAGACTGGACCTGGATCCATCTCGTAAAGAGCCAATAGAAAGTGTTTGTTCAGGGGGGGGGGGGCGACGGTTGAAGGGCGATTGGACCAATCAGAGTTGTTCCTGCTAGTTTGGAGAAAATGCTGCAACTTGTGGCTTCACAATGGTGCACGAGAGCAACATTAGCGCAAATGAATTAGCAAAGTCAGCTTTCAGCGTCCACGCTAGCATCTACACCAGGCATTGGCAAACTACGGCCCGGGGGCCATATGTGGCCCATTAGGCTTTTAATTTGGCCGAACTTGAAGAAATGATATTAATAGTAAGTAAGTCATAACATAGCTGTATTTCATCCATTTGTTCATTGTTTTAAGAGTCTTTATTTGTCCTCCGATGAGGTGGGTCACCAAAACACTCCGGCCACTCTGTAAAAGAAATTTTAGAACCCACTGTGGCCGGCCCAGTCAAAAAGTTTGCCCCCCCCCCCCCCCCCCCCCCTTTGTCTATAGCATCGGCTTGGATCGAAGTCACTTCCTGTTTATCATCCTCGTCTTCTTCCGTGGCTTTCAGGCTGGCGGGAAGCAGCAGCAGCTTCTAGGATGTGATGTCTTTGTTTGTGTGTTTGTCAGGCTGTCAGCCTGCTGGAGGAGGTGATCACCCCACGGAAGGAGCTCCCTCCTCTGCTGCTGAAGCTCAGCGAGAGGAGGGCGGAGAGGCTGGACTACCTGGGAGTTTCTTACGGCCTCACCACTCAGCTGCTCAAGTACGACTCCTTTACTCAAAGAGGCGACGAGAGATACACAAGATATATTCTCGCAGGTTTGACAGTGATTGATGCCGTTTCTTTTGTGTCCTGGCAGGTTCTGGAAGAAGGCAGGCTACACTCCTGTGTACCTCAGACAAACCCCTGTGAGTGGAAGCAACGCGTTCGTCCTCGTCATTTTGTCATTTTTGTAAAAGCCGCTAACGTTTGCGTGTGTGGGTGTGTTCAGAATGACCTGACTGGAGAGCACTCCTGTGTGATGCTGAAGGAGCTGAACACGGACGAAGAGCCCGACCAGAGCCAGTGGCTGTCGGCCTTCTGGAAAGGCAAGCGGGCGACATTATACTGAGCGCAATGCAAAGATGTGCACCATGTGACCAAGTCCTTCCTCTTCCTCTTCCTCTTCCTCTTCCTCGTCCCCGTCCTGTTCTGCAGATTTCCGACGCCGCTTCCTGTCTCTGCTCTCCTACCAGTTCAGCAGCTTCCACCCGAGCCTGGCCCTGAGCATCCTGCAGAACAGAAAGTCCAAGGAGGAGAAAAGCAGTAAGACCTTCGCTCCTGGACACCTTTCTTGTCGTTTTTCTTCATCCTTCCAAAGCTGAGGCGACTCTTTCCTCCCGCAGCTCTCAGCAGCTCTGAGCTGGCAGCGCAGTTCACCCCGTACGACCTCAAACGCTTGGAGTTGTATTCGAGGAGCATGGTGGACTACCACCTGGTCATGGACCTGATCCCCACCGTGGCACGCATCTTCTTCCTCAAGCAGCTCGGTGACGTCTCGCTATCAGCCGCTCAGTGTGTGAGTCTTGCTAGTGTTTGTTTTGTTTGTACGGAGATGTAACAATAAAGGTCAGCAGCATCAGGCCAGTTTCCAGCGATTGTTCTTCAGAGCAGGAAGAGAAGTTCTGGACTCGTTGTCTGACGCCTCTTCTCCCGCTCTGGTGTTTCAGGCCTTGCTGCTGGGCATCGGGCTGCAGCACAAGTCTGTGGATCAGCTGGAGAAGGAAATTGAACTGCCGAGCTCGCAACTCATGGGCCTCTTCAACCGTCTCATCCGGAAGTTTGTGCAGGCGAGTCCGTCTTGGAAGTCAGACAGCAGAGAAAATGTTGTTTTTAAGGATGAAAAAAAAGATTTCTTATTGTTTTGGGCTCTTTTCGACTGCAGGTTTTCACCAGCATCCAAGAAAAAGCCATCGAGGCAGAAATGGTGGCCACCAAGGATGTTTGCATGGAGCCGACCATCAGAAGTTTACAGGAAGATCTGGTGAGTGGTCTCACTCATCAGCATCAGGACATTAATGAGCTGCTGTTTCCAACTTTACTAGAGATCTTTTGTTCCTCATCTTTAAACAGTGCAATTCTTTGAAACTACATAGATTTTGAACTGATACGGAATAAATTCTATTAAAATTTACATTCAACATCTGTACGTTGTCGCCACTTGAAAAACAGATGACGCATCAGTAGAGCAACTTGTGCATTTCCCATGTTTAAGATGAAGTTTATGGAGAAGAAATGTTTCAATCTGTTACTGACAGAATGAAGCGGCCAAGGAGTTTGAGGACAGACACAAACAGGATGTGGAGAAAATAAAGGAGATGGACCTGGAAGAGTGAGTGTGAAGGCCTGGGATGACCTGACCACAGTTCTGGGCTGCGTTTTAATTAAAAAAAAAAAAAAAAAACAGTTGGCTAACAGATGGCAAAATGCTTTTCATCCGCAGGTACAAGATCCGTGGAAATGAGGACGAATGGGACGAAGTGCTGAAGAAAGCAGGAAACTCATCCATCGTCAGCATCAAGAGGTAAAAGTCAAGCGACGAGAAAAGAGTTCTCCGTTTGAGTTATGTTAAAAAAAAACCAATGGATTTTGTTTAGTCTGTTGAATTGTTTTGTTCCATTTACAATTTAACAGTTGATGTAAGTGCACCTTGTGTTTCCTTTGATGTGGACGGATGTTTGTAATGCTGTTTCCACCGCCCACAGCGACAAGAAGAGGAAGCTGGACGGAGGAAACGCTGCAACCAGCAACGGAGGTCCATCACTCGGGAAGCTCAAGAAGAAAGACGCTCAGCACGGCAAATTCAAAAAGAACAAGCACGGCAAATTTGGAAAGAAACCGTGAATGACAGCAGATGGGTCGAAGTGCGTACGTGTGTGAGTGTGTGTGTGCGGGAAAAGTTCCAGTCGACTGCAAGACTTTGGACATCGGCGTCCCGACATTATTTCTATTTTAAGTACAAAACAGCACAGACATCCTTTTAGTTAAGAAACTCACTTTTTATACTAAAAATGTTTATCAGCATCACAACGGCTTGTAAAAAGTTACTTTTTGTTACCATTTTAGATACAGAAGACTGAGGTATATGATTAATGCTTGACGTTTCCCTGCACGAGTCACTGGAACACCTGAGGCTTCAGCTCCGCCCACTTGTTCCTGAGCTGCTGCTTCACGGCGTCTGGCGCGAAGGTGCAGTCGATGGCCTGGTGGGAGAGTTTCCACACGGCTTCGCGGCTCAGACCGAAGGTGGAGGCCGCCAGCTGGTATTCCTGAGACAAGTCTGTGGCAAAGACTCCTTTATCATCCGTCTGTAATGTGTCATGGAATAAAAATTATTCATGGTCAGCCATTAATTGCAAGCTCTGACTTTGACTCTGTTTCAGTGTAACCATCAATGTTTTGGCTAATGTGTAACTGACAACTCATCATCAGTACGAGGTACTTCTGCAAGACTCTGCAAGTTGCCCCACTTAAAAAATTAAATTCAGGAAATCACATTGTATGATTTTCAAAGAATCTGTTTGTTTAATGGTGCAAGAATAAATATTTAGCAAGAATTCTGGCGCTCACAGACCTGTTACTTCTTCATTAGGAAGCTTTGCTGTCCTGCACTCATTACCTGTATTCATGGCGCCTGTTTGAAATTGTTATCTGTATAAAAGACACCCGTCCACACCCTTAAAACAGTCAGACTGCAACCAAGACCACCACCGTGGCCAAGACTAAAGAGCTGCCTAAGTATTGAGGTGAACTTTTGTTATTGATCAAATACTCATTTTCTGCACCATTATACAAATAAATTCTTCACAAATTACACAATGTGATTTCCTGGGTTTGTTTTTCCATTCTGTCTCGCAGTTGAAATGCACCTATGATGAACATTACAGACCCCAATGTATATTGGAAGTGGCGATATCAGATGTTTTCTGGAAGAACTTACACAAATCACACATGGATGTCCCAGCTGGTACCAGTGATTAAAATGGTGTTTGGCGTAGCACGGTACAGTTTGACCTTTGACGTTCGAGGTCAAACACAACTCTGCAAGAATGAGAGAGGCGACACATTAAGAACCCCGCAGCCGCTCGGGACCACTGCAAGACCTCAAGTCTTACCGAGAGGTATGTTGTTCTTCAACACCTTCTGGACGAGATCCTCAGATCCACCCACTTCTGGGTGCAGAAATGTGCCATGGCCGATCCGGTCTGGAGGAAGATCCAGCAGCAAGTCAGTCTCCTCCAGCTGCGACAGCACCTGTAGCGATTTTTGTTGTGTAAAGAGTCTATTAGTTCAATGTGAGCAATAAAGTTCAATTAAAAAAAAATGTCGTCGTCCTACCTCTGAGAGGTGCAGCGACAGCTTCAGTCCACAGTTCTTGGCACTCTGCAGAGCAGGAAGCAGGTCTTTGCCATGTCCGACCTTCATCAATAGGAGCAACATGAGTGAAAGTCATCCCGCATCAAGTTCAAGTCCCAATGTGAAACAACATTGTGTGACTGACCGTCGGATCTCCGCTGAGGTCGATTCCCACCACCAGCCCGTCGGACGACAGCATGAACTCCTCAGCCAGCTTCACCGTTTCCATGGCAACCTGCGCTCCATTTCTGCGATCAATAGCCACCAGGAACCTTGTGGGGGGTGGGGGGGGGGGGGATGGTGAAACATTTCCATCATCATTTTTTTCCATCATCGTTTTTTTTCAGTCATTATTCCGATAAATTTCCCACAAAGCAACATATTCGTGCCTACCTGACGTCAATGTCCACGTCCTCGTTTCGGCACTGCTGTATGGCTTTCAGGACCGTTTCAACGTAACGTTTCTTCGTCAATCCTAGTGGGAGCAGATCAGAAACGTGTCGACAACTGCGTTAACGATTCAGGTCATTGTCCGAGTTGACAGCCTTGCCTGTGTTCTTCTCCTCCCGCGGGGTGCTCCTCAACTCCAGGTATTTGACGCCATCTGCGGCAAACTCCTTGATGACGTCTGTGGCCACCTGTGGGGAGTGGACAGTGAAAAGGTTTCGCGTCGTTCGCACGCTGCTAAGAGAAGCTGGATGAAAGTGAAATAGAACAAAAATCAGTCCTCACCATCAGGATGTCCTCCTCTGTGTCGACCAGCTGATGGATGACTTTAAAGACCTGGAAACACCTGCAGACCATGCAATCACTATTGTTATTCTACCAAACTCTCTGCCATTTGACAAACATAAAGTTATTTTCTATATTAATTACTAACACTTACACACATTATGCATTACCTTCTCGTAACTGTAATAATAATTTCACTTGACATCCACAGAGAGGTTTCAGTTTTAGGACGTTTCAGTTGGCAACTGGTCTCAAGTTTAGTGTCACAGAAAAAAGAAAAAAAAGAAGCAATTCTTTGAAGTCTGTATGAAAATGGTTACATTTAAACAGCTGCTGGGGGTTTGAAATGGTAATTTAACAGTGGTCACAGCACTGGAGCTATGTGTCCAAACATTTGCGGGAGAGGGAGGGGAGGAGATGGAGTTCAATTCTGAGACAACTTTAACGTTGTGACAAAATTAAATAAGTTCAAACCGATCACGAATCTTTTTCCCCCCCCCTTGAAAACGCTATCGCAAACCCTGATTTCGACTCTAATAGGGGGCTGTTACGCACTCATCCAGGGTCCTCCGCTGACCTTTCCCAATAGCGGTCATGCTCCGTTCGACATTCAGATGCGGTTTTCTCACGAGCAGCTTCTCGATGGTTTGGACGCTGACGGATCCGTTGAGGTGCGCGTGGAGCTCCTGGTGGGAACGACGACGCCACCGTTAGCAGGTAGTTCGCCCAAAGGATTGAACTTTTGAACTTTGTTTCATACTTCAGTTTAATATTGTGTTTCTACCCCCCCCCCGTTACAACTTGAGAGGGTCTATTTCTGACTCACCACTTTCGGCAGCTCCCGATAAAATGCATCAGCTTCAGAGTCCATGACGGCGATAAACAACGAGCTGAGAGGTTGGTCCCTGAGTTCCACCTGTCACATCCCGCTGCTGTTTTCAGGCCACATTTCGCTGCTGCACAAGCCAGTGTAACAAAGAAATGAGTCCCGCTCTGTTAGAAGTGTTCCGCAACGAATGAGCGCAAGATTAGATTTAAAGATTAAAAAATATATTACACAAATCAACACAATGGTATTTTGATTTTTCAATTTTCGGACATGTTGAGATTTTGCATTCTACCACTCCGTCTCGTGCTCGTTCTAAGCTGTCTTTGGATGGTCATTTCAGTGAATTTCGGGCTGATTAAAGTATTTTTTGGAATAAATAAATAAAAATGTCCCAGCAAAAAAAGAAAAAGAAAAAGTGTTTGTTTTTGTTTTTTTCAATTTTTGGCCATGTGTAGATTTTGAATTTTGCATTCTTCCACTCCGTCTCACGCTAACCTATGGCCTACAGTTCAGTTCACACACAACAACAAATACAACAATTTGCTTAGGCATATGATTAATGAGACCTCTTTCGGTACATATTTGACCCACGAAACATGTTTGGAAAATCGCCACATTTGTCACACTGGTCCAGACTGGTGAAACATTTCACAAACAGGAGGAAAGTACACAGTAAGCTCTACAGCCCCACCGACAAAAACAAAAGCAGCCACCCAGGTCCATGTGAGTGTTTTCCAGCTATCACTCGTTTGTCTCACAAGGGCCTCCGACTCATACTGTCACGCAGCAGAAAGCTTATTGAGGGGTTTCCTGCTTACAACGGCAATGGCATCAACAGCAGGCTTCGGCAGAGGTCGGAAGGGGTCGACGGGCCACAGCCGCCTCAGTCCCT
The DNA here is from genome assembly GCF_046127955.1 of Nelusetta ayraudi. Taxonomy (NCBI): domain Eukaryota; kingdom Metazoa; phylum Chordata; class Actinopteri; order Tetraodontiformes; family Monacanthidae; genus Nelusetta; species Nelusetta ayraudi. The sequence goes on along the minus strand of NW_027466070.1, from coordinate 1,975,245 downwards.
TCAATGCTGCTTGCGGCTTTATTTATATTTTTTGTGTATCTGCCCAGTTCTTTCTGTCTATTTTAACGAATTTGATTCCCTTTTATATTTATGGTGGATTTGAACATATTACCTTTTTGTACGTTTAGCTTTTCCAACTGTGAAGCAGCATCACTGTTTTAGCAGTTGTTGGCATATTTATTGATATTTGTGAGTTAATGAAGTTATTTCTGCACATTAGCAGGAATTTTTTTACTAAGGTATAAGTAAGAAGACGTTCTTGTCAATATCAGCAATTGTTTTGTTTCATCACATGATGGCGGTGTTGGCTTATGCAAAACTGACTTGGAGAACAATCGAAACTTAAAGTGATGAATAACCATTCATTACAAATTTTGTCTATAAAATATGTACAGCAAAAGAATGCAACATTTCACAGGTTTGACTTGACTCTCCAAGAGGAAGTGGCTAAATAAAATGTTTGTTGAAAAAAATATATTATTATAAAATACTTTCAAAATATCTCAAAGAGCAAACTTTTTGTACATTTTCATTTTATTTTTTACAAACATGTTGTTTTTGGGCATACCCCAAGATTCAGAAAAATAAAAATTGTCACATCATACAAAAACCCTCGACAATCTGTGGAATGATGATGATGATTTCCTCACTGAATTAAGTGGTGCTTCAGTGTCAGCTGCAGTTTGTGCTTAATTCGGATACGAATAGTGATCAAGCTGAACAAAACTATTCGGAAATAATCATATTTATGAAAAAAAAAAAAAAAAAAAGCTGTTACACCTTTAAATAATTCACAATTCACACAAAATGACGGACCAAAAACTATCAAAAACAAGATAGTGTAGAATTGAATTCCCATTTTGAAAATCTATTTTATTTACTTTTTCCTCAGACATACTGGATTCAGTCGATTTAGTCAAATGGTTTAACCATTAAAGGCTTGTAAAAAAAAGTAAACAATGTCACCATGGTGGCAGATGTAATACAGCAGAGTGAGGAAAACATAAATACACTGTAAATATTATTATGAAAAACAGGTCAAGGCACTGTGATCCCAGGAGAGATACTGATATGACAGTCAATCATTCACTCTTGACAACTGAGCGCAAAGCAGCTCAACAGCCCAACAGCACAGCTGGCACAGTCAGTATGACATACTGCAGTCTGGAAAGGATGACACTGATTTTTTTTTTTTTTTTTTTTCCTTTGTGGTCTCAGGTCTTATCAAGTCTTATCATCTACGACCTGGTGGGTCAAAATGAGGACAGGAAGTCAGTCTCTGTCTAAGCTCCCTTATTTTTTTTTTTTCCCATTATTGTTTTTTCTCCATGCCTTTGCTGATATGCTGCAGCCACTCCTTCAGCATGTGAAAGCTTGGCCGCGCCGCAGGATCCAAGTTCCAGCACTGCTTCATGATGTTGTACACCACTTCAGGACAGCCGTCCGGACAGTCCATCTTGTATCCCTTCTCCACTCGAGGCACAAAGTCTTTCAGTGGCTGGAAAAAAGAAAAAGAGATCCAAACCAGGTCAGCCCTTCCTCGACCCAACTTCTCAGACTCTCACTCTTCATCATGATAAAGAACACACGGAGGAAAAGATACGTCCTTTTTTTTTTTTTTTTTAGCTATTTCTACTTACTATTCTTGGGTAAGGCACTCGGCCGAAAGAGTAAATCTCCCAAAGCAAAATACCGTAGCTCCAAACGTCTGATTTGGTGGAAAATTTCTAAAGACGAAGAGAAAAAAGGTAAATGTAACAGTTTTATTTTATTTATGCAATCAACGTGGAATCACGCAAGGCACCAGGAACCTGCTTACACACCTTTTCTCTGAGGGCCTCCGGTGCGGTCCACTTCACAGGAAGCTTGGCGGTGTCCTGAGTGGACGAGACCTGTTTGGTCAGGCCAAAGTCGCTGACTTTGGCAGAGTTGTCTTCTGAAATGAGGACGTTCCGGGCCGCCAAGTCTCTGTGGATGAAGTTGCTGGACTCCAGGTAGGCCATGGCTTCACATACGTCTCTGACGAGATAGAGGGAAGGAGAGCTTAAGGGATATTTTCAAAGAAAACACTTTAGAGGGAACAGGGGGCACACCATCCCACCGCTATTGGCCTCAACCGCCAGTTCTTACCCACCGAGCGTTTAACCTGAAAATTGGCATTTTTTCAACCTTGCGATTTTATTTGATTTTGCCACTTTTTCTTTTTCCACCACCATATCGGCTGTTCCTCTCACTTATCAATATGAAACAAAACACAACAATGTCGCTTGGGGACAAGACGTCTTGCTTACAGGCAATGAAAAAGATATCAGCATTAAAAACCTAATTTAAAGGTTTTTGTTTTAAGAAAAGATTTGGAATTTCAACACAGCTCCACTCAGTGTTCAAACATACGCCCAACTCCACTTCCATCCAAAACTCACAGTGCAAAATGAAGCAGAGCATCTCCTCCCAGTACCGTCCGGCCTCTGGAGCGCAAGTAGTCGACCAAACAGCCCTGGAAGAAGAAACGATCGCAGAGAGAACTCATGACATCACTGCCGCCGCTCTACGGTTTGCCCGCCGCCGGCGCCGACCACCCACCTTGGCCATGTACTCGGTGACAATGAACAGGCTGCCATTCTCCTCCACAATCACACCGAGCAGCTGCACCAGGTTGTTGTGTCGAAGTTGCCTGCGAGGGGAGGGGGAAACCCGGAGACGTGTCACTTTTCTTCATGCGAGCGCAACAAAACAAGAGATAAGCAGCTTCAAGCTTACGTCATGACGGAAGCCTCGGCGATAAAGGCCTGCGCCGTGGCGTCATTCTTGATGCATTTGACGGCGACTTTGGACCCTCGGTAGTCGCCCACCATCACATCTGCAACCATCGCACGCAACATTTGACCATTGCTGCAGGAAAATTCTTGCGTTTGTGGGTTTTTTTTTTCAGTTGCTCAACAAAATCAGAATGGATGAACGTCCTAGAATTCCTCGCAACAGACAAGCGCCACCTTGGCAGAAAACACGTGAAATAGACGACTTGCCTCCGAACTCTCCTTTTCCAATGACCTGATGTAGTTTGACGTCCTTCCTGTTCATGGACCAGCCACCTGTCGGAAGTTCAGAGGACAAACGACACGGTTGCGTTGAAGGCTTCGCTTCACAAATAAACAGGACGGCTGCCACGATGCACAGAGTGCGGAGTCAAAGCGGCGCTCACTCCTGGAGAACTCGTCCTGAGCGGCCACTGTTCCCTCCTCCAGCTTTGGCTTTATTAGTCTGGTGCACAGGCCGTCCGCATCCTTGGTGTAGTGCTGAAAAAAACAGGAACAATTCAACAAGCTGAGCGCTGCCAGGGTTGCACAACTGTATATGTTTTACTGCCTTCATATAAGCTGGGAGGAAAGTATAGGGGGCAAAAGTGAAAAACAACAAAAACTCTTGAGGTATTTCAGGCCACGCGATTCATCAGGCCTCAGTCCATCTGACAAGAGTCCGGTTAACCCTGGCGGCTCAACACTTGGGCTGCTGGTCGACTTTATTTTCCACTTCTGCATCTCTCCACATCTATTTTAAAGTTGCGTTTATTCAATCAGCAGACACAGTCTCAAATCTGCTAAATTGTGGTCTGCACGTTAGCATATAGCTGCTCCAGTGAAGGAAGCGGCAACAAAAGGGGTTTAAACAGCAAAAAAAAAAAGAAAGAGGACAGCATCAGTGTGACGTGACTGTGGACCTCATCAGGGAGCCAGATGGCCAAATTAGGCCTGTCATGACATGAGCTCTGGCCTTAGGTAGGTGAAACTGAAGCTCAGCACACTGTTCGCTCTTCCTCCTTGACGCTTCCTGTTCATTGTATGTTCCAGGAACTCAACGCGGTCTGCGGTGGCACAAAGATGTGACTATGACATGAAAGTACGATGGGTGTGTGTGTGTGTGTGTGTGTGTGTGAGCGCGTACAGTAAAATGTCAGGCCAACAATCATTTAATTTCATAAACAGAATTAGAAAAAAAAAACGCAACAGGAGCTAACCTCAACCAGCTGCATGAGGTTCTCAAAGTACACCTCCTTGTCGATGGTGAGTTTGCCGTCGTCGTAGATGATGCGGTAGTGCTCCACCTTGCCGTCGCAGCTCACACACAGGGTGTAGTCGCCTGGGAAGTTGGTGCTCTCCCGCACCAGGAACAGGCCCGTTTCAGGGGGAGACAGCAGGTGCTCGGCCTGGTCCCGCGTGATCTTCCCGTGGAACCACCTGGAAGCAGTGGCAGAGAGGAACCGTGTGGGACCGGGGTCAGTTTATCGGGACGGGTCGCAGGTCTGTGGCTTCAAAAGGAACTGCAGGCAAACAAACCAATAAACAAACAAAGAAAAAAAAAACAACAACATTTCACCCCCCAGGTAATGGAGTTGTGCACGGCAAAACAAACCGGTGCAGGGGCCACATTCTCCCCTTTCAGTTCTCATGACATCCCATCATCTACCTGTAGGTCCTGAGCGAGAAAGCAACAGGAAGGATGGAGGAAGGAAGGAAGGAAGCAGAGACTCACAAGCACTGACTTGACCATGTGGTCGACCGGGCCAGTTAATAAGGAGCAGCAGAACATAAAAGAGGGCGATGTCACTCTCATCATAATCCTGCTAATGTATGCACCTTGGATTTGTTCTGTGCCTATGAACAGAAAGAAGGTGAAATATTTTTCTCTTTTCCTGCATTTGGAACGGAGTTCGGAGATGTCACTCCCATCGCTGAGTGTTTAACTGCGTTACTTTAGGATAATCAAGTTCAGTCGGATATTTTTAGACTGAAAATCTATCTGGCGGGCTCCCTGTTGCCGAAATCAACTCGCAGTCATTTTTTTTCCTCCTGCTTTCGTTTCCCTATATTTTTGCTTGTGCTATTTTTAAATGCCCTGTGTGACGACGCAAATAAAGCAAATTGGAGTCTGGAAATCAAGATTTTTCAAAGTGTGGACATTTGCATTTGCATTTTCACTTTGACTTTGATTTGCATGACTGAGCAACACAGCTGCATCTAAATATTCCATTGAGGGAGCTTAAGAAACCAAGAGTGGAGAGACACTGCCTCGCCTCTCCTCTCACCAATTACCATTCAAGGCTTGCTGATATTTACTTCAGTGACGAGTTTGAAGACTTGACATCAGGATAGCTAAGCATTGTCTTTACCTAGCATTAGCACTTTTTACAAAGAGATTTATGGATGAATGCTGCTCAGCTTTATCTCATACCACTACCACGAAAACACACCTCCAAAGGCAGAAAAAGAAATGCGACGCGATACCCAAAGTGACAAGGAAAGCTGTCATGTGACCCAAAGAGGAAGATTTCTGAGGTAACTTTGACACGAGAGATAGACGACAAACAACAGGAAACGGTGCAGAACTGAAATTGCACTGCAATTACAACACAGCCCGACCCAAATGTGTGCTCCTCTGGAAGAAAAAAAAAAGAAAAAAAAAAAAAAGAAAAGAAAACCTATGGCGGCACTGTAGCGACAAATCGGCCTTCTGCCCACAGGAACCACACGGCTGGGAGGACGTCGGGCTATTTTAGTCACCAGCGCCATCGACGCCCAGAAACGTCAGAAATCTCTAAACTGAGTCAAAGTGAAATGTGTTTGTTTTCAAAATGGACATTGTCCTGCAGGTGTCTGAACAAGCCGCACCAATCTGTGTGTACTCACGGCATGAGGCTCAGCTTGCCCCCAGATTTCACGCCTTCTCTTTTCTGAACGTAGTTGGCCGGAATGGTTCCCTCGCAGCCCGAGGCATTTTTAGCTTTGTACCAGTTTGGATCCTGAAAGCGAAACGCCATCAAACACGTTTGTTTTTTGTTGGGTTTTTTTGCACTCACAGCACTTCAGCGTCGACGCCAATCGGCTTCGCAGCTCCGAAAAGCTGCGAGGTTCAAATTTTTCACATGTCAAAAAATAAAAACCCACCGGAACCAAAAACCAGCCAAACATTTCCAAGGGGGACGCGTGTTTGCAGCCTACTCACCTTTGTGACGACGATGATGGTCAACACATCCCCTTTTTTAAAGGGCAGGTCCTGCTCCGAGGTGCCCTTGAAGTTGTATCTGGCCACGCACTCGGTGCCCTGCGGCCAGGGAGCCTGCAGAGAGGGCAGGGTCGCCGTTAGCAGGTGGAAGTTTGAGAAGATCAACCTTGAATCATCCGAGAGGAATGTGAACGCTCACACAGACGAGCAAAACCACACTTTCAAATATGACTTTGATTGCTGCATCTGACGTCTGGATAATCTCTGAGTAAGGAGAGAACACTTCTATGTCCATTATCTTAACACAATAACACCACATTCAGATATATATCTATAGATATCGTTAGCCTAATAGCGTAATTGCCAAAGTTATTTTTTGGCCACATTGTGATATCTGAAAAAAATAGCAATGTGCTCGCTAAAAAAAAATGTGTTTTTTCTTGTTTTCCGAAAACAAGAAAAAATGATTGTTACATCATCATTCACGTGACCCACAACTTAACACTCCAGCAAGAATCCGTGCATCACTTCCTGCCTGCGGGCTTTCAACAAAACCCTCTGAAAATATGTCTCGTTTTTACTTTTACGAGCAGAACGGCACAAACGCAGACAGACAGAAACATCTAAAGCGATGTTTAAGTTATGAAAACCATTTCAAAGTAGTTACTGGAGTAATTGGTTCTCATCTTCTCTGTACAGACAGACTATGACGTCAGTTTAAATTCATGAAACTCTTTCAACTCATTCAACTTTTTCAACTCACCTGGATCTCAGTCATGGTTAAGGCCGCTCGGTCCTCTCACAGGAGAAGCGTCACCACTGCTATCATTAGAGCTGCCGCACGCACGTACACACGTGCACACACCTGCAAATAGAAGCCCACATCAGTCAGAGAGGACACTCGCCGGCCGACACACAGAATCACTTCACCGTCAGGAAGTCGGTGAGCGTGTGTGGAATGTGTGTGTGTTTTTTTTTTCTTTTCTTCTCGCACTGCGACTGAGTCAGTTATTAGACGCAGCCGGAGAGAGAGAGAGAGTAAGTGTCAGATCAGACCACGGTGGTAAAAATAACCCCTCGCTGCTGCAAAAAGCAGAACTGACAATTGTGCTTTTTTTAAAGTCGCGCTTTCACAACTGAGGCAGAATGTTTCCATGACGCAGGGCGCTGGCGAGTACATTCAAAAGAGTCAACAGACCGGCAACTCCGTCTTAGAAGGAACGGATATGCTGAGTCCAGTGCTTTGGAGGAGTAGAAGAAAAAAAAAAAAAAAGAAAAACGACCTGATGGCTCTTTTTGCATTCTCTGGATTGTTTCATCCAAATATGGGGGGGAAAACTCTTCTGCTAAACCGTGGGTGAGTGCACTCTGCAGAAAATAACACGGCTCTCTTAAACATTGGAATGCAAACTTGCGGCGAGATCAGAAAAAAAAAAAAAGGGGGGGGGGGGGGGCGTCACAGTCACTCAGCCACAGAGCTCCTGCACTGGCCTTCAACATCCCAGTGCAGCCCCTCTTCAGCCCCACCTCCGCCCTGCATCCCAGTGCCGTCCCGGTGCCGTCCCACTTCCTCTTGTCATCAGTTCCCATGCAGATGCAGCTCCAGCGGTCAGAGTTCAGGGAAAATCCTGCTTCCAGTGGGTCTGTCGTTTAACACGAGGTCACTCACATCCTCCGACACGGACGTCCTGTATCGGAGTTCACACTGAAAACCCTCGACCCAGGGGTGGCAACAGAAAGACCAG